>NC_081414.1:599340631-599679560 GCF_030272615.1 Cryptomeria japonica
ATTCTGGGAATGGAGATCAAAAGGGATAAATCTAGAAGAAACTTTGGCTCAGCTAGAGAAAGTACATAACCAATGTTCTTGACAGGTTTCATATGTCTGACTGTAAATCACAGGTTATTCCCATCTTGCAGGGAACTAAGTTGTCTGTGCTTGACAGTCTGAAATCTCCAAAAGAGATAGAAGACATGAAAAGTGTACCTTATGCAAGTGTTATTGGCAGCTTGATGTATGCTATGGTATGTATAAGACCAGACATTGTCCAACCAGTGGGAGTACTTAGAAGGTTTATGTCAAATCCAAAAGGTCGCATTGGGATGATGTAAAGAGGGTGTTTAGATATCTGAAGGGAACTTCAGATTTTGCTCTCTTCTATCATGGTCATTCTAATGATTCAAAGAAAACTCTCAATGTATGTGGTTTTGTGGATTCTGATTGGGTAGGAAACATAGACAGTAGAAGATCCACCAGTGGATATTTTTTTGTCATGAATGGTGGAGCAATTAGTTGGATGAGCAAGCAGCAATCTGTAGTCACTTTGTCCACTACAGAGGCAGAATACATGGCGGCCACACATGCTTGTAAATAAGTTGTCTGGCTTAGGCATTTGAGTTCAGATATTGGTTTTGATGCAGGGTAGGTTGAAATTTAGAGTGACAGACAGAGTGCCATATGTTTGGCGAAGAATCCTACTTTCCATGCCAGATCGAAGCATATTGATGTTCAGTATCACTTTGTTCGTGACATGGTGGACGATGGAAAAGTTTGTCTTAACAAGGTAGACACTTTGGAAAATGTTGCAGATCCCTTGATGAAACCTGTGAGCACTCACAAGTTCAGGTGGCGTTCTAATTCTATGGGTTTTGATACCCATGTTTCTGAGTAACGTCTGGAATGGTAATCGGTCCAGTGAATTCCTCGTCAAGTGCGAGTTTGTTGGAAATGTGCCTCGAATTAACTTGACTTGTATTCAAACTGATCAGAGTAACCTATCCCGATGGAACAGTTGTCGGTGTGACTCTTGTCGATGGGCCGATGGAACCCTCTTCTTGTGATCATCTATTGAGTGAGAAAGTCTGAGATGATACAACGGTTGTCGCTATACCGCGATGGGAAGATGATCAAAAGTCATTCCCTGCAACTTGGCGATAAAGCACGTGCAAAAAGAAGCAAGTTAAAGACCATGCAGGTTGAAGGTGGATCAACGACTGTTGCTATACTGCTATGGTGAGATGCATGAACGTTATCCATTGCGGCTTGGTGACCAAGTGGTGGGGCCCGGAAAGAGAGAAGCTCAGGTGAGATAACGGTCGAGCAGATCAAGGTTGATCCAACAGTGGTCGCTAGGTCACAATGGGAAACTACTCATTAGAATATCCATCACGACCCAGCGCCAAAGAAGAGATTCATTCTGAGCGGTTAGTGAGATCGTGCTAAGGTGGCAGGACAGGGACTCCGGAGCCAATCAGGGGGTGCCACGTGGCGGAGTGCAGAAAGAGGAAAGGGAATCGGTCTAGTGGCAGATGAGGTCATGCTTAGGTGGATTAGGTGGCGAACCAGGAAGTAACACCGTGGAAAAAGAGAGATCGAGTCGATTTGTTTGGAGCTACATTAGTGGAGTCGCTGGTTCATCGGGAGATCAGAGCAATGCTTTTGTGGTCTTTCTAATGGCCAATGGAGTAGAGACTGACTATGGGTGTGCGCTCGAACCGAAGTCCAAAAGATAAACACTTGGACGTTGAAGATGGTCTTGTCGGTGTATATGAATACGAATCGACCCGACTTCCTGGTGCATGTGGGATATTGTGTTTCTCATGAATGCAGACCGATGCAGACAGTTAGACTTCAAACCGTTGTACAGTTGCTTAGATGAACTATCGACAATCTGATATATGTAGCCATTGGATAACTATGGTGTAAAAAGAGATTATCGTATACTGATTGTAGTGTCCAGTTCGTGAAAATCTGAGAACAAATACCAGTAGTTGTAGACTGAAACTTTATTGTAAATTCATTTACTGGAAATAAAGTGTTCAACTGTTGGTGGTGGGTTTTTTTCGAAAGGGTTTTCCCACGTAATTCATGGGGTTCTATCTCTGTGTTGATTCTATTTGTTTTTCTATATGATTCTTAACATCCTATAAAAGTTTTAAACCGCATTCTTTCTTGTTAATTGACATTAGGAAGGCGTTTATGCACTGTGCTTTCCTTATAGAAGTATGATTGATCTGTTGCAGGTGGTCAATCTCTGGATGAAGATTTGATTGGATTCGTCTACCTTAGGGTCGATGAATAAACCCTAGTGAGCCAGAAGTTTGAATGTCGGTGATGGCAGGAAAACTCAAGTATAAGTATGTTGTCTCATGACTGAAGTTTTCTAATGATGCTGCAGGCTGGATGATAAATGATAAAGAGTGAATGAGCAGCAGTGATCCAACCATTTAGAGACTTCATTGAAGATCATAGAAACTGAGTTTTGAAGGTTCCACCGATGAGAAGTTCTGGCAGAGGAAAAACCGGCAAGAATAGAGAAACCGATAAACTACAAAGTGAGTTCCAGTGGTGCAAACCGGTAGTGCTAGAAACTGCAAAAAGGGAAGAGAAAGAGTTGCAGTACAGTGCAAGCAGTTGAGGAGATCCGACAAGATGAGAACCGATAATGTTCAGAGAGCAGAATCGACAGAGAAGAAGAAGAGGCTGGACCGGTAAGGTTGCAGCAGAGAGTGAGTTGTAGTAGGAGATAAGGTGGCAATAGAGAGAAGGTGAGTAGAGAACCGGCAGAGATTTGTGTAGAGGTGAACCACTGGAGAGACATACATGAGAGTTACAAAGTTCTTTTGTAACAAGGAGATTACTTTTGTATTTGATATATGATCTTGTAATCACTGAGTTGGATCTCGGTGCAGAGGTTGGTGCTCCTTGGGTTGGTACCCTAGAATCAGGGGTTGATGTTCCTTGGGTTGGTTCCCTAAATAAGTAGTGGTACTCCTTGGATTGTTTCCCTAAATGTTGTAACTGAGGTTTTCATTGTGAGGTTGGATTGGAGTAGTAGTCTCCAGCAACACTTCTCACCGAGGTTTTCCCTTCTTGGGTTTTCCTCGTACATCTAGTGTTATGAGATGTCCCTTTTATGTGTGGTTGCATTGTGTTATCCTTCCATCTAACCGGTATGTTTTCTTTAAGTTAGATTAGTTAACCAGTTTACACACATAGGATAGAAAAGGGTTAAGTTTGGAAATCATTGATTCGCCCACCCCCCCTCTCAGTGGCATCTTGTGTTCAACAATTTCATCTCAAAATCCTATTCTACCCTCCACTCCATCCCATGATCCCCTTCCATATCAAAATCTAATTATCCCTCCTAATCCCCTTCTGGATGTCAGTCCTCATCAACATAAAAATAACCCTCTTATCGAAAATGACAATTCCTCTCCATGTCAAGATCAGGTCACTTCATCACATAATCCCATTACACTTCAAGAGGAAAGTATCCCCTTCATCTCATTGCATGATCCCCTTGCATCTCAAGATCCAATAATCCCTCGCACTCCACCACATGATCCCAACCCAAGTCAAGATCAAAGTATTCCTCCATTTGCATGTCATGATCCCAATCCATCTTATGATCCTAATATTCCTCCTAATCCCACACATGATCCTAATCCTCCACATTATCCTAGTCCTCCACAAGCTACCATCATCCCTATCAAAGATATTCATGAATCCCATACCTATCAACTTGTCTACTCCAGTTTCCTCCAAGAGCTTACAATTCCTTCCACCTCCCATCCCCCTCAAAATGGACTCGCATCTTGTTTCCAAAATAATAACTATCCTATTGGAAAAAGAATTTGTCAAAAAATTAATTATCAAGGCAAAGGGTTAGGCCTCCATGAACAAGGCATATTGGAACCCATTCAAGTCAAAGAAAATTCAAGTTCATATGGCCTTGGCTACAAAGCTCATGCTCAAGATGTTGGTTTACCTTACATCTCTTTTGAATCTAAAATCCCTCCATTTAAACCCAAATATTCCCATCTCCCATCTTCCAAACCCCTTTTGGGTCCTTATGTTCCAAAATCATATCCTTCATCACTTCCATCCATCTTGGGTCCTTACATCCCTCCATCCACCACTCCATCACCTCAAATGATCCCTAAGAAAGATCAACAAAGGCACACATCCTTGAATCCCTTCCAAAAATCTCCCCCCATCCTCCCATCCATAAAATATCCAAGTCATCCATCCTCATGCACCCATACTACTGCTATTGGAAGCAATTTGGATGCCAAATCTAAAAAGCATAAAGCTAGAAATCCACAAAAATCCAAGGATCAACATGTCCCCTCAAAAAGACATGCTCAAGAAAAGAAGAATATGATCCAAAAGAAAGAAAAATCCAAAGGGCCACAAAGGCCCCAAAAGAAAAAAGCAGAAACTATGTGGATTCCCAAACTACTCATAGAAGGAATGCATCTCAAAGAAAAATCCAAATTGGCATCCAAAATTTCTAATCCAAGAGCTCCCTCCACTCATAAGTCCTCCAATCCTCCATCTTAAAAATCCATTTTGTGCCCTTACGTCTCAAAATCCACTATCTTAAGTCCATCATCCCCTTCATCTATTTTGGGTCCTCATGTCCCAAAATCCACATTTGATCCTCCATCTAATTTAAAATCCTCTTCTTCACAACTCCACCAACCTTCAAGGTGTGTGCCAATGTATATCTTCCCAACATCCCTATCCATTTATCCACAAGTCTTCCACAACTCCATCTATTTCCCATAATCTCATTCCTTTAGTCCAAAGTTTTGCATAGATAATTATCCATCTTCCATCCATTCCATCTCCCCGTCTATTTTTACCAACATATATGAGCATACCTCTAGTTATCTTGGTTCAATATAGCACATCTTCAAGGGATACCATCAATGGAACTATATGCTTGAGTCCTTCATCCATCCCCTATCACGCATCCACTATCTTCTAAATCCACTTATCCTCATCCTTATCCATCCAAACCATTCCAAAAAATTCAAAAAACTCAAAAAAAAAAGAAAGAAAAAGAATAAAAAGTAAAGAGAAAAAAAATTCATCCAATGGTGAAAACCATGTCTTGTGGCACCTTGGATAAGTACCATGATGAAAACTTGGTAAACAAGCATCATGTGTAATCCCCTCATCCTCTTGCGCTCTACACTTGGGGGAAAGCTTCATTTTAGGCCATCCTGTTATTCACATCATTTGTATCCCTTATCCTCTATCCACATCCTATCTAATTCCATCATCCTTCCCTATCTTTGATCTTGACTATCCTATCCATATCCTCCATCTCATCATATCCAAATGCATCCTCCAATCCTACATTTGGTCTTGATCATGCTAGAGGAAAAAATAAAGTGTATACATTCTTTGGAAAATTCAATCCTAAATTCCTCAACCATCCATATCCCATACACACTATTCCTCCATCTCATGTATCTTTATCCACCATCCTTCCATCCTTAATTGCACTATCTTCTAATGTGGGGTATTGCACTCCTTTGAAACAAAGTTGTTGGATCCCCATTTCACCTATCTTTCATGCTTTACTCCTCCATGTCCTATCATTATCTATCTATTTGATCCCTCCATATCCTATTCAAGCAATCTATTCCTCCCTTCCATCCTTTTACCAAGCCTTGATTCTCCCTTGTCATTGGTTCCAATCCATTTATCCTATATCCACTATCCAATCCTATCGTATTCAAACATATTCCCCATCTCATCCAATCCAACCTAATCATATTCTCCATCCCATCCAATCGTATTCAATCATTAATCCCCCTCCTATATTATCCAATCCATTTATGATCACCATCACACTGAGATTTATCCCAATCAAAACTAAGCTTTTCACATCTATCAGAGCTTATATTGACTTGCGCATAATCCAAACACTCATCCATACTATGGTAATCAAATCTTAGTGGAGATCATCCCATACGCACACCTTGCACAACCAGCTTATTTGTTGTCTCCCATCAATATATCCAATCCCCTTGCCCATCGGGATGCATCCTTCCCATGTCTGGCATTTATCCAAATCCATCACTTGCCCATCGAGATGCATCCTTCTCATGTCTGGCAGTTTATCCAAATCCACATCCTACTCTTGGCAAGAGATATTAGTTGGCCATGTGCATTTTGTTTGCATGATTGAGCGTTTCTCTTTTATTTTTATCTTGTGTCTTAGGACCATACCTATTCAGGGTTGCCTTGATCATCCTATTTCTCGGTATGTCTTAGTTGGTGTATAATGGGGCATAGTTTTTATGGTATGGCGTGTTTGATGGTTTCTCTTGTATGATCATATAGTCTCGCATCTACACCATCATTGATGTTTGTGAAACTATGTACATAGAGATAACCTATTGTCTGAGAATCGATTACATGCATTTGATACTCATAACATCCTGACTTCTATAGTTAGTTGATAGTCCGTTGCAAAATCAAAACCAGGTTTTCTCTCCACATCTACACAACAAGAAATCCCATCCACTTCATTTTGTTCATTCATCTTTTTCATCCATTTATCTTGGAGACTCCAATTCATTCATTCCCCCTTCATCATCCTTATGTTTTTAACATTCTTTCATCCTCATTCTTTCATCATGTAGACCTCCTATCCATTTTGAGAGCACACCCATGTTCTTATAACCCGCATGTATTCTCGAAGGGGCATACCACTACATCCTTGCCATCCTTCCTCATCCTTGCCATCCTTGCTATTATTCCTTATCCTTTCAATCCACTATGTTTTATTCTTCTTTGATATAACATCACTTCATGATGCTATATCAAAGCAGGGTGAAATGTAGACGCCTAAAATTAATTAAATTAATATCTAATTAATTTATGCCTTTCCACATAATTTAATTAATTGTGTTAGTCCTCTTCCACTTAAAATTGATTAAATCTTATTTAATCAATTTTATCTTTATAACCTTATAATTAATTTATCAATAAATTTTGATAAATTAACTATTTCCCATTCTGCTAAAAATCATTTCAAATATCATTTATTTCTTCTAAACCCTGCTTAGTTAATTAACTTCAATTAACTAAGCTAACCATGTGATTCCTAAAAATCACTTTCTCTAATCGTCACTTAGCCTAATTAATTCTTCTAGAAGCATGATTATCATTATTCATCGATTTTGAATTCATCCACTCATTCTCTCTCCTCATGTCACATCCTCCTAACTTGCCCACTTGCACTTATAATCCCTCATTAAGCCACCTAATCAATCCCCTTAATAATTTGCACATTCCTAATCACCTTGATTAGGGATGAGTCAACTCTTTGCCATAAAAGCCCACTTTGAACCTTTCAAAGAAATTCAAATTCTTTGAATCTCCTCATGTATCCTCTTCCCAAGGAATTTTTAATTCCTTTTCTCATTTAGTCTTCCCACACATCTTTTATTTTGGAATTTTTAATTCCTCCTCTTTTCTCCCAAGAAATTTTATATTCCTTTTCTCTTCCCAATGTACTTGAGGAACTCTTCCACATGTACCTTGAGAGGTGTGGAGACAAAAAATGCCTTTATGGCAAATCTCTTGGTTCTCCCACTTTGTCCTCTCACTCCTCTCCCACTCTTTCTTTCAATCCTATCCCTCCATTTTGAAATCAATGTTGGCCCTCCATTTTGACCTCCTCCAATCTATAAATTGGAGTCTCATCTCCTCACAAATCATCCACTTCCATCATATTCTTAAGTTGTCCATTTAATCCCATGTCCACCTTTTGAATATTGTCTTGTTGTCCATTTGAGGATGGAAATCCTCCATCATACCATCATAATACCCAAATATCCCCTCATCTAATCAAATCCTTCACACCCATTCTCATCATTTGAATCCAATCTCATCTTGTTGTCTAGTGGAGAGCATTCCACATCCCATCTAAGAGCCAATCTAATAAAGTGACGAAGGGACGCATTTTTCACTTCACTTAAGGCTTTATCAGAGGAGCAAGATAAGGTTAAGGTATAATCATTATGTTTTAAGCTTATTTGAATTATATACTAACCATTAGCATTCCCAAAAAAAATCCCTTGGTTCAATGATGATATGGTAATGTTGGAAAATCCACCAAGTGTAGCAGACGGTAGAGAAAACCAAGAAATCGGAAAAGAGAATCTTGAGGTAGAAACATCATTGAATAATCCGATGGAAAACCTCGAAATAAATAAGGAAGAGAACACAACCCAAAAGAAGCTTGAGGACACTTTGTGGGAAAATGAAGGAAGAAGCGAAACACCGCGTAAAAGAAAATTCACAGTTAGCACGAAAAGCGAGAATATTCCTGATTGGCTAAAAGAAAAGAATATGTGTAGAGAACAGATAGAAGTGGTTCCTTTAGATGTTAGTAGTTTATTGATCGAAGTGCCTAGTGTAAAGAAAAGGAGGATGGCTAAGGTAAGGTATACTACTCACCTGAATGTAGAAGGAGAACAAGAGTTGCACATTGTTGAACCTGTAGTGAATAAAAGAGAAGAAGAATTAATGGCACAGAACTATCAAATAACTGCGGTGTAGTCAGGTAAACCCTCCATATTTGAAGGTCCAAGAATTAATTGAGAGGGTGTAGCTATCATGGAAGACAGATTTTGAAACGACCAGAGGAAATTGAGAGAACAGAAGGCACAAATAGAGAAATTGGTATAGTTTATAAAAGTAATTACTCAAAAGGGAGATACTTCACAAAAGATTCCAACTCATCTAGTATTGAAGTCACAAGAAGAAGCTGAAGTTGTAAATACTCTATAAAGCATAAAGAATAAATGGTGGATGAATGGATTGGATAAGTGTTAGCTCAAGCTAAGTCTTCACTAGAAGTAGCTATTGCTAGGCACCTTACATGGAACAAGTTGATTAAAAGGATAGATCGGGCCCAAAGTAAGCATGCAGATTTGTTGGAACGAATAAAAATGGAAAAGATTAACCTACAGGTAATAGGAGATATGACCACGAATGAAGCTGTAGAGCGGGGCATAATGACTATAGAAAAATTGCCTGAAATAAGAATATGGATCGCAATCAATTCCTCACGAGTGGATAGATTGCAGGAAGGTATAGATAAATTGCAGAAATTAAGAAACGAAGCAGTAGACATTCAAGGTCAAAATACAACATTTATATAGATACTGATAGAGAGGCTAATCAAGGATGTGGTCAACTTAGGTGAAGGAGTTCCCATAGAATTTGAAGATATGTGAGACTAAAATTTGTCTAATCTTAAGAAGTATGATAGTCCGCGAATTTTAAAAAACATGAAACGGGTTCAAAATTTAGTAAGAGACTATGACGAGAAGGCCACGTCAGAGGAACAAAATGTGGAACCTTTTCATATTGTCTGTCATGTGCAGGAATATAATTTGTTTGCAGTAGAAGAATCATAAATTGAATAAGTAGCCCAAGTATTAACAAATCTTCAGAAGTACTTCGCATAGAAACAAGATTCTCAAAAATTTGATGTTGAAAGGTCCAATGTTGACCAAGTCCAAAGTTGATGTTGAGCTAGCAAAATTTTGTCTTTTCTTGTCAAATTGCTATAAAAGCATAAAGTGTCCCCTATTTTTCAGAAGTTTGAGAATTGTAGACTTTGTGAGCGAGCTATGTTGTTTCAGAGACTGTGTTTCTTGGTTATCTTACACATATAGTTGTCATAGTAGTGTCTTTTCTTTGCAAGTGATTGTTATAATGAAGTTTGAAGGTCAATTGATAGTACAAACCAGATTGTAAATCATTGTGGTTGATGAAGAAATATATGACTCTCTGCAGTTGTTTCTAGTGTTTCATATTCCTCTCTCTATCAATTACAATATTCTTTGAAAGATTGCACAATTTTATGAGTAATTGAGAAATTTTCATTTCTTGTTTGTTTTCTTCTATTTTATTTGTTCAAAGAGAAACAAGTTCAAATAATTACTCCAGAGCATGAAAGATTTGTTAATTCTAGAGAGATTAGTCGAAATCCCCTCATGAAATAGTTAATGTGTGCTTACTGAGTAAAACCACAAGGTCATAAAAAGACGTTTCAATGGGATTGAGATTTTCTGTCTTTCAACTAAATAAACTTCATCTTGAGGTTAAAGTTTATGAATGTTGAGTGAACTCAAAACTCACATCAACAGAAGACAATGAACTGGGTTCTTGAGGATATACTTCACATGTATGTCATGGTCTACTAGTCAAGGTGGGAGGGCTATTTGTACCTAGTAGAGTCTTCCAATAATAATGGGTACCATGGTTCTCTTGGCATGGCTCCTTTTGAGGACTTGTATGGTTTACCTTTTAATACACCATTGAGTTGGAATCACTTAGAATAATGAATTGTCTTGGTCCCCAAGATGCTTCAAGACATGGAGTAACAAGTAGTTCAAATTGGAGAGAATTTGGAAACAACTCAAGACCATCAAAAGAAGTATGTTGATGCATGTAGGTTGGATTAACACTTCTCTATAGGTGATCATGCATTCTTTAGAGTTCATCCGTAGAAGAGCCCCATTTATTATTAAAAATAATCTAAGTTGGCATTGTGCTTTGTAGGACCTTTTGAGATCCTTGAGAGGAATGGTCCTTTTTCCCACCACCTTTCCTTTCCACCTAGTCTATTGTGCATCCACGATGTGTTCCATGTTTCAATTCTCAAATATTATATTTTCAATGTGACCCATGTTCTTGATTGGGGTACTTTACAGGTCCAAGAGAGCAACTTTCTTTGGAGCCCGTGCATATTCTCTAGCATTGGAGGTTGGCCCTCAAGGGTTGAGATATAGAGTAGATAAAGGTATATGGGACCCAAATGACATGTCTTCAATGACTTAAGAGGATGTGACGCAATTGAGAGTTATTTATATTTTGAGATTTGATCTATATAGAAATACTTGTATATGATTATTTAGGATTGTGTGCACCACCATTCATTTTGTATTGGCATCTATATGGTATATTTTATGAGACACTAATAGTATTATTATTGTGTGTTTATTATGTTGTTACTTTAGTTGATTATGCTTATGTATGATTGTACGGTTGTTTTCATGCTTATGATGTTTGACCCCATATGGGGAAATTGTATACACAAACACACACACAAGTACCCTTAATATGCATTGAGTGGTTACAGGTACTAAGAATTTTTCTACCTGATCTGACATGTTTGAGCTAATCCCCCATGGTCGTTATGAGGAGATATCATACTAGCCAATCAGTTTGAGTATGATTTCCCATTTTATGACCAGTGTTATCCCCCTAATATCATGATCAGTAATGCTCTAAAACCTTAACCCTCAACTGTTCAATCAATGAAGAGTGTTGAATAATATATTATTTTACATTTTTTTCATAAAATTTAATGTGAACATAAGTTTTGAGGTTTTAAATGGTAATAAAATAATTGAAAAATAAAATGCGGTCTATGTGTATTCATTTTTAAATATTTTGCATAATTAGAGTAAAACATATGTATTTGTAAATTAAAAAGTGATATTTAATTATTTACTTTCAAAAAAGGAAAAGTGAGTTGGGTTTTAAAAGGTGAAAATGGATTCATTTTATACTTAGTCATTTTTGAACAAATTTTGCATAGTCAATCCAATTGTTGAGATATTAGAATGAGATTTGTTGCAATAGAATAAGATTTTGGAAGGATTATTACCAGTCATTGGATTTGTACTCTTCTTTTGTGTGTTTGGACAATTTGAAGACTAAAATTTGAGTCAACTTTGAGATATGAACCTCATTTCTTCTCCATTTCTCTTCCATATTGTTTGCAAATGTTTTAATAAATTGGATAAATCATTTCCTTATGCAAAATTTTTAATTTGATAGAGATTTTAATTTGTTGAAAGAAATTTTTATAAATTTTCCAAATTACCCCATTACCATGCCCAATTTTTCATAGGTTGGATGAATTGTTGATTTTATGTTAGAAATGTGATGTTAGGCACTATAGTGTCATAAATTTCACCCCGTGTAATTCCACAATACATAAGTGCCTTCTCTTTATGTTGAATGGAGACCTTCTTTACCTTTTTGTCTTTTTGTTTGTGTGGGTTGCTCCATCACCCGTTATTTTAGCACTTTCTCCAACCTCATTGATTGTATGACTCGCGGACACCAACACACTATGGAGACATTCACACATCGCGTTCACATCCTGTGAATCTTAATTCTATAGGTGGTCGTTCAAGCATTATGCTTGTGACTAGCAAAGCTCGTAACATGTCTTCCCACAGTCGTCGATGTCGATTTTGTCCCCTTCATGCATATCTTCCCTCTCTTGCTTCATTTTGGATCTCTAGCAACTCATTCAAGCATCTCTAACTTCAAGATCATTATCTACGCTCTCTATTCACGTCATTGAAGCCTTCTAGTCACATTTCTACACTCTTGGCTCTTCTCCATGCTTGAGAACTTTGAGGAGGACTTTGTGCTTCTTCTTCTTCATCCGACAAGCTCTCTACTTTGGGTGTGGAAGGGGAGTTCTCTTCTCCTTGCTATCTCCATTAGTACATTTGTTTTTTGTGTTTACTTTTTGTTATGCTATTGGTTTTATCTATTTATCTATCTATCTATCTAGTTGTTCATGGAGGTGGAAACACCAAAATGGGGGTCTGACTGTAGCAAACCTCTAAACATAGCCCCAAAAAATTTCCTTTCTATCTTGTGTGCAGGTTTCATTGGAGATGAGTTGCTTTGCTAGAGTCTTCATTCATGGACCGGCTATGAGATTGCTTCCTCCCCTTCTTTCATTCCTTTTCTTTAATATCAATAGTCATTTTCCATTTTCTATTGTATGTTTATTTAGTTCTACCTCATCGAGAACACACATCTATAACATTGTATTTTTTGTATGGAACTTCATACTCTATCTGTATAGGACACCAATGTGTTGCGCTATCGTCCACAACCTCTGCATGCATATTTGAGTAAAGAGCTAGCAGAGGTACTCAAAAGATCTATGTGACCTATCTTTTGTTATCTACGGGGCACTTAATAGCTTTGTGCTTTGTGCTCATCCTAAGAGGAGAGGTCGATTAAAGGTTGATTAATGATTCTCTGAGAGGTTGATATTCACTTATCAGAGAAGTTCATTTTCCCCCCTCTACATTTTGGTGAATCTAACATGAATCTTTCCTTGAGTGTTAATGTTAAAACATTTAAGCATCCTCTTTATGTATTTATTTCATTGTCGCTCATCAAACTTCATCTTTGTGTAATCAAACCTTGACCCAAGTGGTGGCTTGTTTGTTAACATGGTCACCACCACTCTGATCTTGCCTCCTAGCCAAAGGCCAAAAAATAATGAAATATCTTTTACACCTCTTGATGCTCCCTATAATGTGGAGCCCGACTCATGTACATCAGATAAATAGTCACAAAGTTAAAGGTGTGATGGTAGATCCCATGTGTCAAGTCAATGTCATCACAGAGCAGGTCTTATTCCTCAAAGGTCTACATAGGGCAAGGTATGATGAGTGTCACTCTTTTTTTTGCACGCTCGATGTGCTCATCGTTCCTCCTCTAGCTAACACCACTTTGACAATCCTTGTAGGACCCAATGCAATGTTAACTACCTTTGTTGTTATTTATAAATCAAATCTATTTCGAGTTACACTAGGTATCCCTTGGTTGATCCCTATGGAAGCAATTCCTTCAGTTGTGCATATAAGTATTTCAAGTTCCCTCATGAGGGCACAATGCATGTTGTGCAGGACACTAGATTTCAACCACTAATTTCTCATGGAGGATTTTCATTGGATCACTTCTAGCCTACTTCAATTGAGCCTATTCTTCCCCACGAAGATCTATTGTACAAATCTTATTATAAATATAAAACAAGGGAGTTGGCCTCAACATCGGTGCAACCTGAAATTTCATTATCTCCTCTGGTATTAGTTTTCACTCATCCTTCCTTGTACGCTCCTATCTTGCAGTAGGTTGTATCTTGCACCCCTTCTTCGTTAGGGGCTAACAATAGACCTTTTCCTTAGGGTAAAAGGTTCCTCTGCTGACATCTTTTGTTCTTACGACTGCACCTAGTGTAGGCAAGGGAAATACACCTACGTCATCCAAATTTGTAACCCGCCCTCCTTTTGAGATTCCTATACTGGTTGATATCCCATGTCCTGTCTAATACAATAAGGGTACACACTCACCTTGAGATTGCTTGTCACCTTTGGATCCTACATCACAGCCTCTAAGGGTACCTCTTATTCCTCTGACTGCTCCTAGAGAAAAATGAGGAAAGGTGCTTGTGATTGTGTCTGCAAGACCTATTTTAGTAGCACATCCTACTCCCTAGGTTGGGCCTTCTCCTTTGTCAAAATTGTCTTGTTTCAATGTATATTTCTTCGTTAGCATTGTTGAGAAGCATCCACCTTCTCTAGATTTTGTCTCTGCCTCTCTTCTAAAGGTTGGTGGCATGACTCCTCCTTCATTGCCTCAGGCCAAGTCACCTACCTCTTGTACTGAGGATCTTTTTTTGACTCTTAAGAGGTATCCCAATATTGTCCATGTTCTTCACATGATAATTGACCCTCCCCTCTCAGGAGATTCTAGACGAGAATGTGGAATTTGCATCATCCTTGGTTCTTGTTGTTGGCATCGCACTTGGTGCTACCCTCTCGATCATCCTTGTTCGGTCTCAACCTCCCTCCACATCTGATCAAGATTGGGAGGACGATGACTTTCTTGTGGGTGACTATCAGGATAGTACCTTGCTTTATGTGTTTTGTGCTCCTCTGAAGGACCCAAGTATTGGAAGTATGCGTTGATGTATTGTTGTGGTTTTCATTGATGCCAAACTTGTTCTGAATTGGTCTGGAAGGTATGTGGTGCAGAGTTATATTGTTGTGTTGTTGATGTTGCAATTATTGTATTGGTTGTTCTGTAAGTGCTTGGGTCTAGAATCTATTGTTGGTGTCGAGTGTTTTTGTTATCTTCATTGGATATAGTTTTGGTATTATGGATATGATGGTTTTGTACTCTGGAAACATCTTTGTGTTCTCCGAGTGTTGTGGAATTGATCGTTGTTGGTTATGAGATTCTATGTTATACCTATCCTTAGGTCCGGATATGATTTGTGGAAGCATGTTTGATATATTATGGATCTCACTATAGCATGTGGAGATCAGGATTTGAGTTATGTGCATTAGAGAGTATGCTCTTGACCGTTAATGGCTTATATGGATGTGTAGTGTGTGAATATGTTGTTGGTTCTGTTTTGGTGATTGTGGATCAGTGAATTAATCTTTGGAAGATGGTTTTTGGTCCCCTCTTTCTCTTATAGTGGATCAATGTGTGTATTTTTGGTTTGGAAAGTGTATTTTGATGTAGGCCGACTTGGTTTAAGATTTGATGATTTATCATGTATATATGGATGTGTATGATTGGGTTGTGTAGAGAGGTGTGGAAGGAAAGTCTGGTGAATAAATATGTGGCGATAATCAGTGAAGTTCAACACAGAGTAGAAGAAGAGTTGTGTTCAAATGATATGCAAGTTGTCCTAAGACTATGACATAGATTTGAGATAGAGTGTTGGCAATTGAGATCAGAGTTGTGTATGTTGATATTGGTCACTTGATGCAGAGTTCAAGGACAGCTTCATGATCAAGAGATCCTTCTTTCATATCATTTTTGTATCTTGCATTGAGTGTAGTTAGCTTCAGGTTTTGCAAGTCCTCTTTGTATCTTGCCCCATGAGCAGTTGGCCTTAGTGTGCAAGTCCGAAATAGATAACACTTTTCTTAGTAATCTTATAAACATAGTGGATATATTTTGTGGGCAGGTGCTCACCGTGGTTTTTTCTTCTTTGGGTTTTCCATATATAAATCTTGGTTTTCATGTGTTGTATGTGTGATGTTCATTATTTTATTTGTTGCATTTAATTTTTGTTTTGGACTGTTCACTCGCCCCTCTCATTCTTGCCTTGGGTTCAACATTTGGTATCAAAACAAGGTTCCTCTACAGTAAGCTTAACTACTTGAGGTAGATCTGGTATGGTGCAAGACATGTATTACAAAGTTCCTATCTTTGATGGTACATTTTTTTCTTACTGGAAGGAGAGAATCGAGTCACATTTGGAGAAATTCTAGAATGGCATTTGTGAAATCATTCAGACTGGATATACACATCCACAAGGTGGTGCTTAGACTACAGATGAGATAAAGTTGAAGGAAACAAATGCGAAGGCTGGAGCTATAATTTTTAGTTGTATAAGTGATCCAGTGTTCGAAGAAGTAAAAGGATTGAAGGAAGCAAAAATTGTAGGGGAAAAGTTGTGTTTGGCATATGAAGGAGATTCGAAGACAAAGCAGGCTAGGCTAATGAATTTTTTAGTAGAAGTAAGAGTACTTGAGAATGCTAAAATATGAGAGCATTGAGAACTATATTTATAGAGTGACTGATCTTGCTGATGACATTAGAGCTATCGGTGGACATTTGGAAGAATGTGATGTTGTTCATAAGATCTTGTTGACTTTGCCTAATTCCTACAAGTCGTAGAGATGTGTTATACAAGAGACCAATGATTTGAGTAAGTATACTATTGATCAGCTTATTGGTACCTTAGCAACCAATGAGATTTTAGAAATGGAGCAAGAGAAGAGATAAAAGAGATAAGCATCATTTAATGGTTCAAGACTTGATGATCTGGAATGTAATGGAGATCTACATGAACCTGAAGCAAATTTTGTGAGAAGATTGCAGTGAGGCATTGGAAAATATAAAGGTAAGTTATCTCTGAAATTTTTTTCTTGTGGTAGAATTGGACATTATACTTCTAATTGCACTTACAGAGAAGACTATAAGAAATCAGAAAATGATGAGAAGTACAACAAGTTTAAGAGATACAATTTTAATAGAAGAGAAAAGAAGGGCTTATGTTTTATTGAGGAACATACATCAGCAGATAAAGTTGATGATGATTCAAATGAAGAATACCTATTTCCGGCAATTTAGGATAAGGAGAATGTTTTGGAGAAACTAGAAGAAGAGAAATCAGTTAAGATTGCATTGCATGCTAAGATAGAACCAAGTACATGGATTATAGACTCCGGATGTTCAAATCATATGACTAGTGATAAAGACATGTTTATTAATCCCAATAAGTTTGATGGAGGATTAGTGAAGATTGTTGGAGAAGATGGTACGGTTATTTAAGTTATTGGAAGTGTTTCTATTGATGGTAAGCATAAGACCAATGATGTTTATTATGTTGAAGGATTAAGACATAGTTTCTTAAATGTTAATCAAATGTGTAGGAAACGACATGAAGTGTTGTTTAGTAGCACCGAATGTGTGATCAGAAAGGAGAAGACCGATAAAAGACTTGTAGAAGGAATTAGAATAGGTGGAAATATATACTATATCAAGAATAGAAAGGAGAATAAGTGTTTGCTAGCGTATAAATTTGAGATTGTTCTAGTTGTTCCAGAGAAGACAAGTGATACAGAAGAAAGCAAAGAGAAGGAAAGAAATGATGATGAACAAGAAGAGGAGGGGGAGGAGAATTCAGAGAAATTTTTTGCACTAAGTATGTTCAGAAGCATCATTCAGAGAATGAGATAATTGGAGATAAGACAAAAAGGTGTTCAAATAAGGAACATTGCAAAAGCTCAAGATCAAGTTAATTATTATTTTCTATCTATGACAAAGTTGAAGACTTATGAGGAAGCAAGCAAAGATGACAGTTGGGTAAAAGCAATAGAAGAAGAACCAAATCAAATTTAGAAGAACATTACTTGGGAGTTGGTACCTAGACTGGTTGACAAGAATGTAATAGGAACTAAATGGGTATTCGGGAATAAGTTAAATGAACAAGGACAGGTGACAAGGAATAAAGCAAGGCTAGTATGTAAAGGATATTCTCAAGTGGAAGGTATAGACTTTGAAGAAACTTTTGCTCTGATAGAAAGGATGGAATCTATTCGTATGTTTCTTGCATTTTTTGCTTACAAGAACTTTAAAGTTTATCAGATGGATGTCAAATCAATATTTTTGAATTAAGATCTAGAAGAAGTTTACATTGAGCAATCGGATGGATTCAAATTGCTAGAAGATCTAGATATAGTATGCAAACTAAAGAAGGCATTGTATGGACTTAAACAAACACCTATAGCCTAGTATGCAAGATTGGATAGGTATTTGATTCAACAGAACTTCAGCAAAGGTACAACAGACAGTAATATTTATTTCAAGATTCATGGAAATAAGTTGTTAATTGTTATAGTTTATGTTGATGACATTATATTTGGAGGAGATGATAGTTTATGTAAATAATTTTCTAAGGAGATGCAGAAAGAATTTGAAATGTCAATGATTGGTGAGTTATCTTTCTTTCTTGGGTTGCAAGTTATTCAGTCAGAAGATGGAATTTTTGTTTCTCAGAGAAAGTATGTGAAGGAAATGTTTGGTTTTAATGATTTCTAGTTACAACTCCTTTAACCTTTGGATGAAATTTGAGAAAAGATGATGAGTCTCCGGAGGTTGAACAAAAGAAGTACAAATCGATGATTAGTGGATTGTTGTATTTGACTGTGTCCAGGCCAGATATCATGTGGAACGTTTGTTTGGTGGCTAGATTTAGGAAAATACGAAGGTTACACGTGAGCAAGCTATAAAGAGAATTTTCAGATATTTGAAAGGTATTGTGGATTAAGTAATTTGGTACAAAAAAGGTGGAGATTTAATGTTGAAATCCTATACTGATGCAGATTGGGCTGGAAGTGTAGATAACCGAAAGAGTGCTAATGGTGGTGCATTCTTTTTATGGTACAGATTGGTCACTTCATTTAGTAAAAACAAGATTCAATTTCCCTATCTACTGTTGAAGCAAAGTATATTGCAGTGACATCTTGTTGTACTCAAGTAATGTGGATGAGACAGGATTCTTAAGGATATCAATGTAACATATGATGAAGCAATTCTTATAATATGTGACAAGAAAAGTACAATAAATACTTCAAAGATTCCAATTATGCATTCAAGAACAAAGCATATTTCAATCAGGTATCATTATTTAAGAGATCATGTTGATAAGAAGGAATTTTGATTGGAATACATTAGAGTAGGTTGTAGATATTTTCACTAAGGCATTTGCGAAGGATACATTTGAGTTTCTTCAGGAGAAGCTTGTGGTCATTGCCCCTCCTTCTAGCTAGGTGCATTATGGGGATGCATCTTTCCAAGGGGAGCTTTCGTGCCTATTTCTTTTTCCTCAATTGATGTTGCGGCTACTCCCCCTAATGTTGTGGTTGCTCTCAAGGGGAGAAGTGGTGTGTGCAATGCTTTGAGACCTTTGTCCTTGATGGAAAAGGGGCAAAGATTGAGCAAGTTCTAGCAAAGGGGAGAGTTTGAGCACATTTGATCTTTGGAAGAAGAGATTGAGTTAGCATATTGAAGATTGAGATTGGGAGAGATAGTGCAAAAATGTGATGTATATGTTTGGGGAGGTATTGAGCAGTATTATTCTTCTTTGAGGTGCAAGTGTCATCAAGTGTTGTCATTAATGACAAAGGGGGAGATTGTTGGAAGTATGTGTTGATGTGTTGTTGTGATTGTCATTGATGTCAAACTTGTTCTGGATTGGTCTAAAATGTCTGCGGTGCAAAGTTATCTTGTTGTGTTATTGATGTTGCAAATATTATATTGGTTGTTCTAGAAGTGCTCGTATCTAGAATTTGTTCCTGTTGTTGAGTGTTGTTCTTCATTGGATATAGTTTTGATATTATGTATATGATGGTTCTATGGTTCGTAAATATCTTTGTGTTCTCCAGGTGTTATGGCATTGATTGTTGTTGGTTGTGAGATTCTACATTAGACCTATCCTTAGGTCTGGATATGATTTGTGGAAGCATGTTTGATATATTATGGGTCTCATCGTAGCATGCGGAGATCCAGATTTGAGTTATGTGCATTGGAGAGTATGTTCTTGACCATTAATGGTTTATATGGACTCTTAGTGTGTGGATATGTTGTTGGTTATGTTTCAGTGATTGCGGATCAGTGAATTGATATTTAGAAGATTTGTTTTGGTCCCCTCTTTCTCCTGGAGTGGATTAGTGTGTGTATTTTTTGTTCGGAAAGTGTATTTTGATTCAGGACGACTTGGTTTAAGCTTTGATGATCTATCTTGTATATAAGGATGTGATTCAGTTGTGTAGAGAGGTGTGGAAGGAAAGTGTGGTGAATATAGATGCAAGGATAATCAGTGAGGTTTAGTAAAGAGAAGAATAAGAGTTGTGTTCGAATGATATGCAAGCTGTGTTGTGACTATGATAGAGATTTGAGATAAAATGTTGGCAATTGAGATTAGAGTTGTGTGTGTTGATGTTGGTTGCTTGATGCAAAGTTCAAGGATAGATTCATGATCAGGAGATCTTCTTTTCATATCATTTTTGTATCTTGCCCTGAGTGTAGTTAGATTCAAGTTTTGCAAGTTCTCTTTGTATCTTTCCTCATGAGTGGTTAGCCTTGGTGTGCAAGTCTAGAGAAGTTAACTCTTTTCTTTGCAATCCAATATACATAGTGGATATATTTTATGGGTAGGTGCTCACCATGGTTTTTCCATGTTTGGGTTTTCCACGTATAAATCTTGGTGCTCATGTGTTGGATGAGTGTTGTTGACTATTTTATGTGTTGCAATTAATTTTTGTTTTGGACTGCTTCACCCCCCTCTCAGTCATGTCTTGGGTTCAACACCAAGTTACTTCATTGGTACTTAGAAATCGGGATTGGTGATTGTCTTTATGTATTTTGTACTCTCCTAGAGGACCCAAGTTACTCCATAGGTTCTTAGAAACAGGGGATTGTTTGTCGTAACTTTCTTCCATTTATTAATCGCCCTTCTTTTGTTGTATCTTGATCTTCGATTTCTGGGATGATGCAAAGCGTTGGGAGCATTTAGGCTCTCTTCCATGTTGACCCAATTTTTAATTTTCTCTGTTTTCATGTACCTTCTTCAGATCCATACACTTCGGGACCATGATGAGTAACTTGTATGCAACCATATGCATTATTTAAATTTCACTATTGCGAGTTATTTTGACCTTGTATCAACAAATCCTCTTGTCTCTTTGTGCCTTATTGATGTTTTGGGTCTTATGTGTCATCTATTGTAAGGTAGCATTCCATGGAAACATCTCACTATGTTGGAGTGACACGACATCTCTTCTCCTTAGAATGAAATACGTTTCATGCATACCATTCTAAGGGGTGGCTATTATATCTCTACATTTATGCATATCTGCATTTGCATCTTGTACATCTTAGTATAATTTATTTATCTAGTGATCTTATTATATATTGCCTTTGTGGGGGAAAACCCACTTGATATTTTGCCTTTGTGGGAGTCAGTCTACTTGATCTTATTATATTTTGCCTTTGTGGGGGCCAATCCACTTGACCTTATACTCGTTTGCCTTTTGTGGGGGCCAAACCACTATCTATCAAATCAATCGTACGGATATCTAGCACAAAACAACCTATACCCTTATCGGAAAAATCGTTTTATCTCAGTGATCACTATCTTTTTATCTTAGTATCTGATTGTATCATTTTACTACATCATTTTATCAAAAAAAAATATTTTTCAACTTACATGTTTGTTTGCAGCTAACATGTTTGTCTGCAACTAACAAATTTGTGATGAAACGGTTTAGCAATATCATACGAAGGTTCAAGTATCTTACTTCGGTGAAACTACACATAGTTAGAGGATTATGCTTCCTTTCGCATCTCAGTAAAATCATTTTATATTTACTTTAGCTTCACATCTTGTAACAATTGTATGCTCACTAAAGTAGCGGCAAATTGTAGTGTCGTAAATTGCACTTTGTGTAATTCCACACTACATAAGTGTCTTTGATTTATGGTAAATGGAGATCTTCTTCACCTTCATGTCCTTTTGTCCATGTGGTTTGTTTGTCACCGGCTAGTTTGGCCTTTTCTCCAATGTCATTGACCGTATGACTCATGGACACCAATGCGTCGTGGAGATGTTCATGTGATCCGCTCTCGTCCCGCAAATAAGCAGTCCACAAGTGGTCGTTTGAGAATTATGCATGTGACTAGCAGAGCTTGTAACACCAGCATGTATATCTTCCCTCTCTTGCTTCATTTTGGCTCTCTAACAACTAAGTCAAGCCTCTCTAACTTCAAGATCATTCTCTATGCTCTCTATTCACTCCACTGAAGCCCTCTAGTAACATTTCTAGCGCTCTTGGATTTTCTTTGTGCTTGAGACTCTCACCAATATTGGTATGTTTTAAGGAGGACTCCATGCTTCTCCTTCATTTAGCAAGATCTCCGCTTTGGGTGTGGAAGGGGAGTTCTTCTCTTCTCCTTTCTATCTCCATTAGTATATTTTTTGTTGCATTTACTTATGTTTTGCTATTGGTTTTAACTATTTATTTATCTATTTGGTTGTCCATGGAGGTGGAAACATCAAAACAGGAGTCAAATTGTGGCAAACCTCTAAACACAACCCTAACATTTTTCCATTTTGGCTTGTGTGCAGGTTTCGTTGGAGAGGAGTTGCTTTGTGTTAATCTTGGATCATACTGTAGCAAATTAGATAGCAATAACATAAAACAAATCAATGTGCACAAGAAAACACCAAGAATACCCTTGGAAAACCTCCCTCTTGGAGGTGAAAAACCCAGCTATAAATCTGAGATCTTATTATGCAATAATCAGAAGTGTCTTTACGATATGGCTTCAACACTTGAAGCAATCAAACCCAGTAACTTATGCACAGTAGAATAATGTCTTCAACATAGGATATACACACAATGATGAACTTATCTCCAAGAATAGGATGTTTGTTGTCACAAGGAGGTTCGTTTTCTCAGAGATGGGGTTTGTTGCTCCTAGGGTGAAGGTCAATATCTTCAAGGATAGTTCATTGCTCTAGAATAATGTTCGCTGCCTTCAAATGATGTTTGTTGACTTCAAGAGCAATTCGCTATCACTAAGGAATGATTTGCTAAGTTATTATGTTTATCATAGATGGATTCGCTAAATGAATGATATGTTTGAACAATGATTGATGCCTTGTATATATAGGCGACTTAGCCCTTTAATTCTCTCAAGTCAGCTTGCATGAAGAATATATTTAATTACAATTTAATGCTTAACGTTGGCACCAAAACTGAAGTAGCCCCACACATTACAGGATATGATTATTGCATTATGGGACATGACTAAGGCCAAGGGCCAATTAGTCATCCAAACGTCCTAGGTCGGCCCTCGAAGGGATCCGACCTAGCTACAACATTAACACTCCCTCTTAGCTAGGAAGGAGACCTTCTCAAGATCTGAGTCAAATAGTGGCAACCACCATGGCTACTCCCAGAGGGTGGGTCCATCATGGCTACACCCATGAATGAAAAACAAATGAACACAAGTGCCCATCACACATTTGTGATGACATTCACTATAGCTACTCCCGGAGGGTGAATAACACGAGTGCTAAGTCATGTAATTTCTTCCATGACATCCACCATGCCTACTCGCAGAGGGTGCATCCACCATGCCTACTCGCAAAGGGTGGAAGAGGGCTTTCACCTCAAACTTCTCCCAGAGAAGAGTGCATTACCACCATGCCTACTCGCAGAGAGTGGTTCCACCATGCCTACTCGCGGAGAGTGGAAGATACATCTCAATGCATCACTGATGTTGAGACTCTCTCAGCTAGAGCTTCATTCTCCACAATTCCAAGCTTGTCCCGAAAATGCACAAACTTCACTTTGGCAAGGGGCTTGCTGAGAATGTCAGTTGTCTTCTCCTTAGTGCAAATGTATCTCAGCTGAACAACATTCCTCTGTACCATATCCCTAATGTAGTGGTACTAAATCTCAACATATTTTGATATGTCATGGAATACTATATTAACCGAAAGCTTCACACAACTTTGGTTATCACAATGAATGATAGTAGGCTCCAACGATTGTCCGAACAATCCTGCAAGGAGCCTCTGAAGCCACACTACTTTGCAAGTTGCCACACATGTCGCAGTGTATTATGCTTTTGTTGTACTCAATGCCACTGAAGACTGTTTTCTTCTACACCAGGAAATCATGGCGGATCCCAAGTTGAAGCAAACTCCAGAAGTGCTCTTGTGATCAGTGACACTTCCTGCCCAATCAGAATCTGAATAACCTTCCAAGTTCAGAACTGTGTTGGAGTACTTCAATCCATATCCAACTATGCCACACAAGTATCTCAAGATATGTTTGGCTGCAACTAGATGTATCTGTGTCGGTTCACACATGAACTGACTAAGTGCACTCACAGCATAGAAAATATTTGGTCTAGTGTTAACTAGATACATCAAGGATCCAATCAACTGCATGTACATAGTAGGATCCACAAGATCTGAACTAGTTGCAGCTTCCCTCAATTTCTTCAAATTAGTTTCCATCGAATTAGGCATGGACTTGCAATCTAACATTCCAAACCTCTTCAAGATATCAATGGTGTATTTCCCTTTACTTACGATAATCTCATTAAGCCTCTGCCATACTTCCAACCCTAGAAAGAAGTGCACGAGTCCTAATTCATCTCAAATTATGAAGTCAACTCCTTCTTGCACCTGTGAATGAGATGATCTTCCCCTGTAACAAATAGGTCATCAACATATAATACCAGGATCAACATTTCACCATTAAATACCTCGAACTAAAGGTTCAGATCAACATCATTCTTGCAGAAGCACAAACCTTTTAAGTATCTATCAATCCTCTCATACCATGTGTGAGGAGCCTACTTAAGACCATATAAGGATTTCTTCAACTTGCATACATGAGACTCTTTCCCATGAATCACAAAATCCTCGGGTTGCTCTATGTAGACTTTTTCCTCAATCCCATCATTGAGAAAAGTTGTCTTCGCATCCATGTGATGTAGCTTTCATCCCTTACCTGTTGTAATGGAAATGATGGTCCTGATGGAAGTATATCGAGCAACTGGAGCAAATGTTTCTTCATTATCTATCTCTTCTTTCTAAGAGATCCCACAGACCACAAATCTAGCCTTGTATTTTTCAATGCTTCCATCTGTTGCATGTTTGATCTTGAATAGCCACTTGGATGATACAACTGACTTGTCCTTCGATCTTGGCACAATATCCCAAACATCATGCTTAAGGATGGATTGATATTCTTCATCCATGGCATATTTCCATACTTTTTGATAGGTGGCTTCCTCAACACTGGTAGGCTTAGTCTCAATAAGATTACACATCGAAGCAACATAACAAGAGAATTTATGAGGTCTCTTAATTTCTTTAAATGTACCTCTAGGAGTTGTGAATTGTTTTGCCTCCTGCATAGTATTCCTTTCCCAAAGACATCTCTTCCGAGTTATAACAATATCTCTAGGCCCATCATTAGGATCCATAGGCTCAACTGGATCATCATGCATCTCAGGTTCTGAAGGCTCCCTCTGGATCTCAGGATCTAAAGGCTCCCTCTAGATCTTAGGATCATGATCAATATTCATGTCCTAAGGATGAGCCTCATCATCTCTCCATGCATGAGCCCTTGGATTTTTTGAATGCAATATCTTCCTCAAATGTGACATCTTTGTTGACCTCAATGTACCTCTAACCTAGAATGTAGATTTTGTAGGCCTTGGAAGATTCGTTGTAGCCCACAAATATTCCTCTCTTGCCAGAAGGTTCCAATTTAGTCCACTTGTCTTTAGGCACATGTACATATACTGGACATCCAAAGATTCTCAAGTGACTAATATTAGGCTTGATTCCTGAGAAAGCTTCTTTTGGAGTCATATTCTATTGTATCCGATGAGGACATCTATTCTAAATATACACAGTTATTCTAGAAGCTTTTGCCCATAGAAAAGTATGAAGATCCTGGTCAAGAATCATGGCTTTTGCAGCTTCAACTATAGATCTATTCTTTCTTTCTACAACCCCATTTTGTTGAGGGTTGTAAGGGACACAGAACTCCCTCTTGATCCTTGCCTCAATAAAAAAATAATGAAAGCTACCCAAGGTGTATTCACCTCCATTGTCAGACCTTAATACTTTGATTCTTTTCCCAGATAACTTTTCTACTAAGGCCTTAAACTCTTTGAATCTTCCTAGGACTTCATCAGACTCTTTAGACTTCAAGAAGTAAATCCAATTCTTCCTAAAGTAGTCATCTATGAACGTTACATAATACAAGAATCCACTAGGAGATGCTACTGACATAGGTCCACATAAATCAGAATGCACAAGAGCTAATATTTCTTTTGACTTACTCTCACTACTATTAAATGGACTCTTAGTGTTTTTACCCATAGAACAACCTTTACAAGTATCATTATGAACATAATTGAGTTTAGGCACACCTTTAACCATCTACTCTAAAGTTCGAAGAGCCCAGAAGTGAAGATATCCAAGTCTTCTATGTTGCAACTCTCTTAAACTGGAGGAGCCATGAAGGAGAACTTGGACTAGACGAGTGGAGAGCTTGTACAAGCTTTCATACCGATTCCCAATCACACGAGCAGATTTGATGTGGGATTTATTTGGCCATGCGAGGACTCTTCCTTCTGAGAACGCCACTTGATAACCTTTATCCTCCAAAGCTGAAATGGAGATAAGGTTCCTCCTGATTCCTGGCACAAACAGGACATCGTTGAGATGAAGAGAGATTCCCGAATCAAGGTTGAGGGAAGTAGCACCAAACCTTCTCACAAAGTAGTGTGTATCATCTCCAATGATCACTTTGAGATTAGACTCCCTCTCAACCAAATCTGAAAGATGCTCTCGATAGTCGGTGATGTGTCTAGAAGCTCCACTGTCAATCAGCCAGGTATCACTATATGTGGGAACGTTGCTTGATAAGGCTGAAATGAAGAGGAATTCATTGGAGTTGTCTTCCACTTCCTTTTGATTTGAAACTTCATTAATGTTGACCTCTTGTTGCATCGATCTTGGCTGGCAGTCTCTTGCATAGTTACCAAACTTGTCACATCTGAAACATTGAATGCAGGAGAGATCTTTCTTCTTCTTCTTAGAATCAGGTGCAAATGCTGACCCTTGATCTTTGTCCCTCTTGAAATTTCCTTTCTTCCAATTCCCTCCATTCTTCTTGACGGATTGGGTAGCAAGAACAAGAGAGTCTTCACCATGAGAGATCTTGATGATACCTCTTGCAGCCAACATTGATTCCTCTTGAATGCAATCAACACGGAGGTTGTCAAACTTGGGAAATTTGGATCTCCCACTTATGCCTTGAATAAATGGATCCCATGAGTGAGGAAGACCATTCAATACAAGCATGACTAGGTCCTTGTCCACAACTCTATCTCCAATGGCGTTGAGTTGATCTCTCAATCCTGCAATCTTCATGAAGAAGGATATAACTGATTCACCCTTTGCCATCTTGACTTGATGAAGTTGTCTCAATGCAAGTGCTCTACTTGTGTAGTTGATTTCATACATCTCCTCCAATGTCTTGAGCATATCTCTGACAGTAGACATCTTGGAGATGATGGAAACAAGATGATATTTCATAGAGTCAATAAGGATCTTCTTGGCTTAGACTGCATTCTTCTTGAACTGAAGCTTCTCTTCTTGATCTTTAGACTCAAATTGCTCCTTTCCTTTCATGAACTCCAAAAGATCATTTTCTTCTAGGGTGACAAGGATTCTGAATTTCCATGAGGTGAAATTTTATGCTCCTTCAAGTCTGTCCTCAACTTTCAATCCATACACCATCTTGAATACTGGAAATGGTGTGAAGAATGTGAAGTAGGAGCGTTTCTACAAGATCTTATCACAACTGAGACAACCTTATGTTAGCAGCAATCAAGAAGGAATACTGAGGGGGGGTGAATCAATCTTCATCGGAAATCAGATAATCAAACACCAAAGCATAAATTCATAAATTGCAGCAACTGAAAGATAAGCAAACGAACAACACAACACACAACACCAAGATTTTTGACATGGAAAACCCGGTCAAGGAAAAAATCACGATGGGAACCTACCCACAATAAGATGATACTCTGCAGTAGTATGTGAAAATATTACAATGGGGAATGCACATGCATTCAGGCACACTGCCTAAGCTCACTGCCAAAAAGATATATGCCCGGAAGGCTCCAACCCTCAAGGAAGTCTCACTGACTTACAAAATGAATTGGACTACAATCCGGAAGAAATGAACTGCAATAGTAGCATCTACATATGCCTGATAACAGTTTTGGTTAAGCACAGTTGTTTGCTCTGCAACACCAATCTCACCACAACACTTCACCGAATGATATCTCTTGTTCGCACACACAACTCTCTCTAATAATGCAGACATCACATCAACAACTAAATTACATATGTTTATCACCTATATATATACAAATCATCAACCTTGATAGCAAGGTCGGCTAAACCCTCAACCCTCAACTCATAAATACAAAAATTACATTACGCGATACAAAGATCGACCATCGGAGCAATATTATGATTTACATTACATAGCATGGACCTAATTCAAATTCCCAAACAATCGCATCCACCGGAAATCGCACCAAGATCAACCGCAACATGTTATACCACCAGAAATACCGCATAACACACAAATCATCACCGGTTGATAGAAATCACCAAAACTCGCACAACGATCAATGCAGATCGCCAAAACAAATAGGAAACTCTTAGGAGATACCATCAAACGCGTTAGAATCATCCGGAATAGTTGCACCAACACCTCAAATTGAATCTTCATTGGTCAACATCTCAAAGCTCAAGAACACAACCAAACAACAACTGTCATGAAGAAAGATAACTTGCGGGTCACCAAATCACGAACCATCTGAAATGAAGATACACAAGATCATCCCAAACAACATCCCAAAGTCTCAACACAAGATCTGGTCATTCTGGAGTATACCGGAGGGAATATCAACCGGAACACCAACAGGAACACCAAGAACCGGTAACCAAAGAACAGCAAACCGAATCAGAAAATCTTCACAAGCTCATCAAAAAAACTCACAGGAATATGTTGACATCAATGCCAACAACATATCCAAGTCCAACAACCTTTTTTAACATACTACAACAATCTCAACACCTTAGCTCTGATACCATGTTAATTTTGGATAAAACTGTAGCAAATTAGATAGCAATAACATAAAACAAATCAATGTGCACAACAAAACACCAAGAATACCCTTGGAAAACCTCCCTCTTGGACGTGAAAAACCCAGCTATAAATCTCAGATCTTATTATGCAATAATCAGGAGTATCTTTACAATATGGCTTCAACACTTGAAGCAATCAAAACTAGTAACTTATGCATAGTAGAATAATGTCTTCAACCTAGGATATACACACAATGATGAACTTATCTCCAAGAATAGGATGTTTGTTGTCACAAGGAGGTTCGTTGTCTCAGAGATGGGGTTCGTTGCTCCTATCCTAGGGTGAAGGTCACTATCTTCAAGGATAGTTTGTTGCTCTAGAATAATGTTTGTTGCCTTCAAATGATGTTTGTTGACTTCAAGAGCAATTCGATGTCACTAAGAAATGATTCGCTAAGTTCTTATGTTGATCAAAGATGGATTCGCCAAATAAATGATATGTTTGAACAATGATTGATGCCTTGTATATATAGGCGACTTAGCCCTTTAATTCTCTCAAGTCGGCTTACATGAAGAATATATTTAATTACAATTTAATGCATAACGTTGGCGCCAAAACTGAAGTAGCCCCACATGTTACAAGTAAGATATGATTATTGCATTATGGGACATGACTAAGGCCAAGGGCCAATTAGTCATCCAAACGTCCTAGGTCGGCCCTAGAAGGGATCCGACCTAGCTACAACATTAACACTTTGTTGGAGGCTTCATTCGTGGACCAATTGTGAGATTGCTTCCTTCCCTTCTTTCATTCCTTTCCTTTAATATCAATAGTCATTTTCCATTTTCTATTGTATGTTTATTTAGTTTTACCTCATTTGGAACATACATTCATCCTATTGTATTTTCTATATAGAACTTCGTACTTTGTTCATGTAGGATGTCAATGTGTCGCGTTGTCGTCCACAACCCGGGCCTGCGTTCTCGCGCAAAAAGCTAGCAGAGGTCCTTTGAAGATCTCTATGACCTATCCCATGTACGGGACACTCAACAGCTTTGTGCTTTGTGCTCACCCTGGGTGGAGAGGCCAATTAGTGAATCCACGAGAGGTTGATATTTGCCTATCGGAGAGGGTCATTTTTCTCCCTCTACACCTTAGAACCAAAAGGCTAACCTTCAATTTTTTATTTTGATATTTTTTATTTTTCATGAACTTTGAGTTATTTCAATGGAATTGGGGCAATTTTGTTGATCTTTAATGAAAACAAGAAATTAGAAAAATGCAAATGTGATCAAATAATGATGGATTATAATGTGGTATGAAGTGTATATTGTGAATTTGGATCCATTTGGATCATGTTTCATGTGATTATTGAGATTCAAGATAATTACACCTTTTGAGAAAATTGTGAAAATTTAAAAATTTGTATTGTTTGAATTTGACTTCTATGTTCGTTGGAGAACATGATGAGCCTAGTGTATAGCTATTAGAGTCAATTATGAGAGTAGCTTTCAATGAGAGTCATGGTAGAAAGTGATCACCAAGATAACTTATTGGGAAGTCATGATTAATCAATGAAAAATAAATCAAACATGGGTAATGAAACTAAGATAATGGATGCTCCTCTCATGCCTAGATTACTTGTATAGGTTTAGGTTGAGCTGGGAAGATCTGGCCATCCATAGGGTGTTGATTTGGTATGATCAAGTCTTCTCGTCTCTTTAAGAGAACCACTCATTTTTGTTTAAGCCATTCATTTGTGCTACGTGATGACACTCCCCTTTCATAACATCTAATGTATAACCCCTATGTAACTTAATTAGCACCCGAGATATGTAGCATTCATTTCCATTTTCGTGTTTACTTCTTAATAGATGGCATGTATTTTTTGTGATTGGTGTGAGTACTAGCCTTTATCCCCCTGTGTATTTTGTGATTGTAGGTGTTTGGGCATGTGATTGTCTCCATAACACAATGGGGTAGATCTACAGGTTCCACATGGTTGTGTGGCATGGAAACAACCCTTGGGGACCGAAAGCTTTGGCATCAGAGTCGACATTAGAATCTTTCTATTCACTTTTTCTTCATGCATTTTAGTATTTAAATCATGTAAATGCATAATTTAAGGATCTTGTGTCTTCTGCAATGTACATTTATAATATTGTTTATTGGACCTCTTCCATGAGGGAAATGTAATCAAATGTAAATGATTAATGTAGTTTGAGTGTCTCGATGTTAGTGTCAAGCGTGAAAAACTTTCACCTTCATTCTAGCTTGAATGTTGTAAAAGAGTTAAAATGAATATAGGGATCTTCTTTTGGGTTTAAAATTAACCTAGTGAGTGTTAAAGTCATGTTGGGTGGTGTTGTAAATCCATTATGTTGTCTTCCTTACTCCTAGTGTCAAACTATGTTGTTTTGTGAAGTTTCCAGGTCCATTTGTGGCCTTTTCAAGCATCTTGTAAAAACTCTTAAATGTAAAAAAAGTGTTGTCATTTTGTATTCTTGTGTGTCCTTGCTTAGGGTAGGAGTTTACAATGTTGGTGAGGTCACTAAGCATCATTCCATAATCTACGTTCATGTGTTTGTAGCGTCTAGTTCTCGAAAGGAGTTGTTTTCCTTCCTTCTTCCCCCAAGCCTTCTCTTGGTGTTTTCATTCTTCTAGGGCTTCATTGGCACCTCTAGCATAGTTCATTTCGTTTGTGGTGTCTTAGAGGTCAATCCTTGCTTTTGGATTGCTCATTGGCTACAATATTTGCACGTCGAAGGGGCACCAACACGGGAGACTAATAATAGGTCTTGTCAAGACACCAGCAAGCCTGGAAGACACTAGTCAATCCATGCATTGTTTATGAAGTGTGCCTTGGTTCTTTATACCCTAGTGCATCACGAATAGTGTTAGATCAAAATAAGTACTCACTACATGGCAATTCCTTTTTAAAGTGCTCCTACTCAAGCTTCATCCTCGCATCATTCCACATCATCCCCTTTCCATGTCCCATTTCACATCATCTTTCTCCTAATCTTTGGCCAAAGTGGGATACCAATGTGGCGTGCTAGTGATCCTTCAGGACACTAATGTCCTAATTGGGCATTGTAGTCCTCCTAGGGCGCTAGTGTCCTCACACCTTCAACAACAAGTATTTCTAGGCCCCGAACGAGGAAACCTTACACACAAAATTTGTTCAATGGGTCTTAAAGAGTGTAGGAAATCTCTGAGGTGGTCATATATTTAATCAATGAAAATTTATAGTTTTTTTTTTGCACTGGTTTGTGTGCCTTCATTCGAAGTTGCCAATCGTCTCGCCTAGGATGGATGAGATTATCAAGATTGTCTTAAAACATCTTGTAAAGTCTTGTGATGTCTTGTAAACTCTTATGAAGTCTTGTAAGGGTCAAAACCCCTTGTTGATTATCCTGAAGGTATTATAAGCCTTCCTCCATGGTTGGTTAGTGTTTTGGAACTTGTTTCTTCTACTTGTGTGTCGTTGAGTTACGACAAAATGACGTATGTTTGTGCTTTAGGCTACTGAGTTTCTAAAAGTTGTGAATGCTGAAATGTTTCAAAAAAAAAATAGTCTGTTTCATTGGCTAATGTCCTAAGAAGTTCCTTGGTGAGGCATTACAATATAGGAGGCACCTAAATCAATAAGCCAAGATTCATTACTAATACACTTAGCTGAAATAAGCAACGCCTCGAAATCACTGTCATCAAAGGACTTATTTGTGGATGTTTAGTGCTCTTTTTCTTGTTCCTACACTCCTTCACATGCCCTCTTTTGCTGCAATTCCAACATTTCTCTCACCTCTTTCTAGGGGTCTTAGAACATTCTTTTGAGTTGTCCTTTTTGTCCCCATTAGACCCTTTCTCCTTGGACCTTCCTTACACATGCAAGGCATCTTGGGAGCCTACAATCATGGACTTTCTTTGCATTTCTTTGACAAGAAGAAGGGGAATAACAATCTATTTTAGGTTCTTCATCACCACTACTTATGCAAGTGATTAGATTTTCCCAATAATCAAGCAAAGAGAAAAGCAACAAAATACACTTATCACCATCTTCTAACTTAACAATGTTGATGCACGCTAACTTATAATCAAATTAGCATTCAAATGTTCAGCAATAGAATCACACTCCTTTATTTTTAATGAATACAAACATCTTTTGAGATAGAACTTGTTACATAAAATTTTCGTTTGGTAGATTTTACCTTGTTGGTGTAATTAATTATTCATGTTGGATATTATTACACTATACTTAAGTTTACTTAGGTACATGCATTTAGTAGTAGTTTGGGTATGAGACACTTGGGTGTTTGTGCCACATTGGGATAGTGTGTGTAGGAGAATTTCCACCTTTTATGGTGTGATCTTGTTGTTACATTCCACCTCATATGAAATATTTTATTGTTTCTCCTACCTATCCACACCTATTTCCTACCTACCCTTGTTTCTTATTGAGCCACATGTCATGTTTGTGTGCTCACATGTCCCTAGCCTTGCCTATATAAGCAGGCTCATCTACATTGTTTGTACGGACAACGAACAATCATTGAACATCTTGTAATGATCCAGTTGATCATATTTTGCATCTTGATAGAATACAGTTTATTCCTATCATCTATTTTGTCTCTCTTATTTGTGTTATCCATTGCCTCTAGATCTTGGCAAATTCTCACACACCTATCTTCCTCCACAACTTGTATGCGGTGTCTTTTCTATAGACATTCAGGAGGACATTATTTGTAAGACACAACCAAATAATTCCTTGTGCCTTCTTGTCTAACTTTTTTCAATCTTCATCTAACATAATAGAGGTAGTTAGTTTATTTTCTTTTAAAACAAGCAACCATTAATCTCTCCCTTCAAGATCTTCCACTTTCAGCTTCCTCGTCTTGTAACCAGTGTCATAAAACTTCTCAATATCCTAGTGAGAGGTAGAGGCCATGATATACAATATTTCACAAATTTGCAAAAAGATCACAAAGAAAAAGCTCCCACTACAAGAAAAAACTTTCAACACATAAGAGAAGGCATCCCTCTCTTAATAGAACCGTTAGCTTTGATACCAATTGTTGATTAACAAAGTGAAGAAAGCTTCCAATGTGAAATTAAACAAAGTGTTTGCAAATCTGAATCTCAAAGCCTAACCCCTTTAAGAATTTGATTGCAACATCAAAGAAAGAAGGAGAGAACCATAACATAGTTAACACCAGATTTATGTGGAGAAACCTTCAAGGGAAAAAAATCCACCACAAAAAGAGAGACAAGTATATTACTAATGCAATGATATATTACAACAATACACTTCTTTGAAAATCTTTGTAAAATTCAATAGCACTTGGACACCTACACAACTAAACAAAACTCGATACAAACCACTAGCTCAAGGCCCCATTGTATAAAAACTTCTAGGAACGAATACCATTGTTGTATCACAAAATAACAAGCAACAAAACCATTCGGAAAAATCCCATGCCTACCTTCTTGGAATCGTGCATGCAACCCAAAATAGAAACTTACAGATGCTCTTACAACTACTCTAACGCATCTTACCAATTTGGGCATATATGGACCAAAATAGCAATATTCAGTCACAACCATCATACATGCAATAACAACACCTTACATGTCTCCAAACACCTCAAAATAGAAGATTCCAAAGGGAATGCCTAACTATTTTGTAATTTTCACAAAGTCCGAACCATCACTATAACTTCATCTTTACATGAAATCTTTACCACTATTGGTTAAACAGTTTCATCTCTTTTGGGTAAGTTATAAATAACATTAGTAGAACAATTAATACAAGGATTTACAAGGTTGATGGCACCTAAATCCTAACAAATTCACTAGAGCATATGAAAAATTTACTCATAAAAACAAAATGGATGAAGCCAAAGGACTCACAAGCTTACATGTATCACATAACATGTTTTATATTGTGGAGTGTGATACACATAAGGAAGTTTGGGACAAACTTGCTAAGTTGTATGGTAAAGTTAAATCAGTTCAAAATCTTGCAACTTGAGGCAAATCTCAATTCTCTCTCCAAATGCTTTTCCTACTATTCAAGATTTCCCTGTACAATTCAAAATAATCTTTGACATAATTGAAGAGATGTGGTCATGCTAAATTTGATGATGAATGTACCTTCTTGATTCTATCTAAGCTAAGAGGTCCCTATCAAGTGTATGATTTTAGTTTATATTCTCCTACGGATGCTATGGGAGAAGCTTATAAGATGCCCTCTTTTGTGTTCTTTTGTGAGCATCTTACTAGGGAGTAGGCCAAGTTAATTCAGATGGATGCTCGTCTTAAGAGTCAAGCTTCGATGGCCCAATCTTCCAAGGGTAAGGATAAGAATAAGAAGCCTACGACAAAATCTCCTTAAGGTGATGATAATCCCTCCAAATTGAAGGCAAAGAATAATCAAAAGTCCACTCCACCTCCCACTTCTTCGAACTCAAGAGAACCCTCATCCAAATCCAAAAAGAACAAAGAGACTTGTTCAATCTATAGTACATCTAGGCATAATGAGTCTCGTTTTTCAAGACTATCAACTTTGGAGGAAGCTATGAGGAAAAATAGCATTTCAAGGCCAAAGTTTTCTTCCACATGCAAAGGGTAAGCTCTTTCAACATTAGCTTCGTCTTCTGACAATTGGATTCTTGACTCAAATGATTCACATCACATAACCATTCATAGGATCTTCTTGATTCTATTTCAGCTAGTAATACTTCTCAAATTGCAATCGGGAACTCTTCACAAATTCCAGTTTTGCGGACAAGTTCAGTTCAAATGTAAGATAGTTGCACTAAAGATGTTCTTGTTCCTGATATTTCATAGAACCTTCTTTCCATTTATCAAATTTATTATACGGGTAATGGGAAGATGGTTTACTCCCCATAATGTGATTATTTGTCAATTACATGATACTAAGAGGGTTGTTGGATAGTTGATCATGTGGGTTGTTTGTATATGTTTGATGGATTTGAGTCTTCATAAGGATCATCCTTTATTACTCATGTAGATTTAGTGAGCAAGCTTTGGCATGAATAATTTGGACCCTTGAACTACATATATCTTTAGTAGATGAGCACCCAAGACTCTTAGGATTTCAGCACAAAGGGAGTTTTTTGAGTTTGTGTACTTCGCAAATATCATTGGGATCCCCTCCCATGTATACAACACCCTTTGAGTTGGTTTATAGTGACCTCATGTCATTTGACTCCATTTTTAAGGGCAAAGCATGTTGCTCACTTTCATTGATGACTTCTCATGTCGCACATGGTTGTACTTTTTGAAGTAGAGAGGTTCTCAACTTTTTTAGGACCTTCCAAACATTTGTGGAGAAGAAGTTAGGTCTTGTCTTAATCAAATACACATATATAATGGGGGGGAATATATCAATCAAGCATTTTAGGATTTTTGTAGTAAGCATGGTATTCTTCATCAGCACACGATTCCTTACACTCCTCAACAAAATGGTGTAGCCAAGAGAAAGAACAAGACTTTATAGGAGATGGCCAATTGCGTGATTCAATTTAGGTCCATGGCTCTTGCTTTTTGCACCATGGTTATCAATTGTGCCAACTAATTCAAAATTGCATGCCTCACAATGCAATGTAGAATATCACTCCTCAAGAGGCTTGGTCCCATGTCAAGCCTAATGTATCCTTCTTCAGAGTATTTGGATGTAAGGCTTGGACATTCATTTTGGTCGGTCAACATAAAGCAATAGAGAAGAGCCAACAATTTAATTTTGTTGGCTACTATGAGGATGTGAAGGCATACAATTTGTTTGATCCTACCTACAAGAAGTTCACTTTTGTCATGATGTTCGATTTGTTGAGTCCTTCACATAGATGGATTCTCCATCGCCTGCTTCTTCATCACTACCTACTCCTTTGAAAGATGGTTTGCTTCTTGAGGATGATGATTTCAATGATCCAACTAATGGTCCTATTCTACTGATGATGTTGCACCACCTCCTCTAGCTCGACCCACTCAACCCCTTTGGGCTCATACTCTTCATGAGGAGCTTGGTACTCTTGTTGGTAATCCCACAAATATTCGCTACACTTGAGGTATCAATCTTTTAAGTCGTGCTATTTCTACAAATCCTCATTAGTTCTCAAATGCTTTAGGTATTTCTAAGTGGGACATTGTTTTGGTTGAGGAATCATACTTGGGACCTTATTCTTCTTTCTAATGGAAGAAAGTTGGTTCAGTGCAAGTGGGTGTATTGTACCAAAATTGCAGTTGATGATTATTTTAACAAGTACAAGGCCCATAATCTTGTTAATACCAACATGCCGCTCCCGCACCCGCTCCCCAATGGGCCTCCTACATTTCAAATGTGTCTGCTACTGCGTTGATGGGCAATGGCTCTTCACTCCCCTCTGCGTTGGGTTGTGCTTCTGCCCGGGATGGGTTTGCGGTTGCTGCTCCACGCTCCTCTTCAAAACTGGTGCCTCAGTCTCCTATTGGTTGGGTCACTGGTGGTTCCCACAATGATGGTGAGTTTCCCCCACTCGTGGCTGCTACTTCCAGTGCTGGTGTTGTGGCAGCTTTGTCTGCTACACTGGGTGATTTTGTTGTTGCAGAAGGTCTTCCTACGGTTTTGGGTATTAATGTTGGGGGTTTGGATGCCAAGATCCCTGTTGGTGGTTTTGTCCCTCCCAAACCTGGTGTCTCTGATCCAAATCTGGATTTGGATACCTTGGTGACTGCTGCTGGTGCTAGTGACGACCTTCCTGCAGGTGAGACTGTTATGCCCAGACCCTTTGTTGGGATGCGTAGCTTTGCCCGTGTGGCTAAATTTGCTGCCCAGCCTTCTAGGGGGGTTCATCCTTTTCCTTGTGCCAAGACCTCTCCAGTTGTGGTCTGTGGTCGTGAGGTTATGGAGAATGTTGGCTTCTATCAACGCAACGCTCTGGTCTGCAAATTTACTAGGTTTTGGCCTTTCCTCCCGAACCTTCATCGTTGGGTGAGTGATTCTTGGAAGCCCCATATTTCTTATGGCATTGAGCTTTTCCCTTATGCTAAGGGGTTTTTTGTTGCTTCCTTTGCCTCTACTCATGATCGTGATTTGATTTTGGGTAAGCTTTGGTCTTGGGAGGATCACTCTCTCTCCCTTAAGCCCTGGACTCCTTCCTTCAACCCCCTTACAGAATCTCTCTCTATTCGTCCGGTTTGGGTCCGCCTCCCCAATCTCCCCCTCCATTTCTGCGAACCTTCTTGTTTTGAGGCCATCAGTAACTCCATTGGCAGCTTCTTGAAGGTTGATGATGCCACATTCTCCATGGGTCATTCTACCTTTCCTCACCTATTAATTGATGTTGACTTATCGTTGGCCCTCCCTAGGGATGTGGTTCTTATGGTTGGGGATAGGCCTTGGACTCAACCGCTAGATTATGAGGGCCTCCCGTTTCGCTGTCGAAGGTGTTTCTCAATGGGTCACCTTGCTTCTGACTGTTCTCTCTCTCGCCGCAAAGGTGCTGCTACTTGGTGGAAGGATGCTATGGAGGACCACTTGACGATTAATGCTTCAAATTCTATTTCGGTTGATTCATCCCAAGATGAGGTGCCCCTTACTGCTGATGAAGCCCTGGTTGATGTTACTGTTGTTGCGGCCCCTTCCGCCCCCTTGGATCCTCCTCCCATTGCTCCTGCTTCTCACTTTCACTCTGCTCCTAGCGTTCCTTCTCTTCTTGTTGCTCCGCTACAACAGCTGGTTGCCGCTCTGCAACAACAGTCTGGCAGTGACTCTGCAGGGTATTCCCCGCTTGTTTCTTCTGCGAAAGTTCCTACTGATAGTGTTGCCTGGACGGTGGTTTGTCGTAGGCGGAAAGGAAATTCTAACCAACTTTCCCAAGCCCTCCTTTCTCAAGAGTCGGGGTTTTCTCCCCCCTCTTGATTTGGTTTGGGTGTTGTTGGTTTGACTGGTTGGTTTGGTCAGTCCGACTTTGTCCTTTTAGGGTTTGCACCCCTGCTTGGTCTTTAAATTTTGATAGCCTTTGGCTTTGTACAGGGTCAGCGCCCTTCTTAACACTGCTTTGTTTCAAAAACAATTAGCAATAGTTAACGCTAATTGTAGAGGGATTGAGGTCCCTTTGTTATGGGTCAACGCCCTTGTTAACGCTGCTTTTTTTATCAAAAACAAGTACAAGGCCCCATCTTGTTGCTAAAGGATTTTCTCAAGTTAAGGGTATTGATTACTCTAAGACCTTTTCTCATGTTGCCAAGGTGGACTCCATTCGTTATGCTCTATATTATTGCATCATAGGGATGGTTTGTGTATTAGATGGACATGAAGAGTGCTTTCTTGCATGGTGATCTTCAGGAGATCTATATGGAACAGCCACCTAGTTTTGTGCAAGACCCTTCACTTGATTGTAAGTTTTGTCGATCATTGTATGGTCTCAAACAAGCCCCTCAAGCTTGGTATGAGATGGATAGTTTCTTGCTTCTAGTTTCACATGATGTCATTCCGATCTGACAGTTTATACTCAAAGATATGGGGAGGATCTTCTAATTTGTGTGCTCTATGTAGATGACTTCATTCTCACAAGGAGTTCCCTTTCCATGATTTGGAGCACTCAATGAGCTTTCATAGAGCATTTTGATATGGCCGACCTTGGTCCTTTGCATTACTTCCTCGGTCTTCTGATTCATTAGTCTTTTAAGGGGGATTCTATCTTCCAACAAAAGTATGCTCTTGATTTCCTTTAGAGATTTCGCGTGGCTAGTTGCAAGTCTATTACTACTCCTTTTCATTCAATTGTTTTTTTGTCTACTAGTTAAACCACTCCTTTAATTGATGCTACTTTTTATCGACAATTGGTTGGCAACCTTTAATACTTGACATATGGTCGTCTTGATATTTCCTTTGCAATTGAAGATCCTCATGAGAGTCACTGGAAGGCAACCAAACTTATCTTGAGGTACTTATAGGGCACTCCACAATTTGGCATTCACTACACATCAAGTGCTTCTCAGATTGTGGGCTTTATTGATTCCGATTGGCTTGGTGATGTCAATAATCAGAAGACTACATTTGGTTGTCTTTTGCCTTGGTTCTGATATGATTGCATGGTCTTGCAAGAAGCAAACTGCTATTGCATTATCATCGATCAAGGTTGAGTACCAAGGTGCAACCTAACCTTAGCTAGTCAAAAGGTTCTTCAGCTTCATCAATTGATGACTGAGATTGACTTTCCTTTTGATCATCTGACTACTCTTTGGTGTGACAATTAGAGTGTTATTCACATATCTCACAACCAAGTGGAACATCAACCTACCAAGCCTCTTGAGATCCACATGCACTTGTCAAGCAACTCATCCAAATTGGTGTTCTCAATTTGTAGTCGTTGCTTACAGAGCAACAAATTGTCCCTTCTCTGGTGACATCTGGGCTAGATGTCTGGATCACTTCAATATCAGTTGGGTCTTTCTGGAATCTATCCAAAAGGTTTTTAATTCATGGCATCACCCCTCAAGGAATAAGTCTATAATTATGTTATGGAGATTGGCTTTACCTCATATTTGTTGGGGAATATGGAAAGAGAGAAATGAAAGAGTGTTCAGAGAGAAGGCATCTAAGGCTTAGATAATTTTTGAGAAAATCAAACGAAATATAGTGGAGAATATCAACATCATGGGTGGAATAGCCAACCCCAAAGATCAAGATGATTATATTATTTTCAAGAATTGGAGATTAAAGGGAAGTGACATCTTTCAGGCTAATCCTAGAGAAGGTGTGAAATGAGAAAGCCCTCCTCATGGCTGGATGAAAATCAACTTCGATGGCGCTTCGAAGGGTAACCTTGGCAATACGGCGTGTGGTGTGGTTTTAAGGGATGAATGGGGAAAATGCAAAAGCATTAAATGTATCCCTATTGGCAATCAAACTAATCATGTTGTTGAGGCCATGGCAGCTTATCATGGGATGGTTCTAGCAAAGGAAGCCAATTGTACCAGAGTATGGTGTGAAGGTGACTCTTTGAATATCATAAACTGTTTGAATAAGGTGTTCCTACCCTCTAGGTCTATAAACAATGTTATTAAAGTTGCGAAGGAAATAAGTGAAACCTTCGATATGTGTGTTTTCACACATGTTTACAGGGAAGCTAACTCGTGTGCTGACTGGGCAGCCAACCTGGCCTGTCGATCTGATAAAATCATTACCATTAATGGGGAGAGTAAACTTGCATGTGAGACAAAATCCTTGCTCGAACTGGACCGTATCCAGATGAAGCAACGTGGCATCATTAATCATATTTCCTAATGCTTTTCCCCCTTTTTTCGATGAAGATTTACAATGGTGGTGATGAGTATTTATTTAACAGTCTTATCATATAAACAGGGCACGGATTATGGGTTGTTTTTCAGAGCAATAATAGAAACTAGAGAGGAAATAGCAGAGCAGAGATTAGGCATTCTAGTGAATTTGAGGGAAAAATGGGAGGGAACAAAAAGAGGTTTGAACCAACTTCATGTTCAGATTGGAAGAAGAACAAAGAGGTTTGGGAGATTCTACAAGAGGGGGGCTTAAGTGTTTACATGGAGAGGCTCTGTGGTAAAGACCCAACAGTTACCAAGCATTTTATAAAAAATTGGAAAAATGGCAAATTTTTGGTGGGCACCCAAATGATGATGGTGGATGAAGATATTATTGCAGAAGCTACGGGGATGGTGAAAGATGATATTAAGTTCTATAGAGATCGAAGTGTCTCTGATAAGGCAACGGATAGATTTCCTATCACAGATGGTGAAAAGAAGAAAATGGTGAAGGTGGATGACTCCTACTACTCCCCCAAGCGAATTTGTAGGCCATGGAGGTTCGTGTTGTTTGCTACCATAACCTACATTACTCTAGATGGAAGATTCATGAGGGCTTACGGGCACCATTTCGTGCTGCTCAACCACTTCCGCCATGGTGAAAAGGTAAGCTTGTCCTATTATTTAGCTTGTTCCATGGATCACACCATTAAAGAAATGCAGAAAGACCCTCAAGGTGACCATGCTCTTCATCAGGGTCTTATGGTTTTAGTTTACAAATTGTTGAAAGGGAAATCCATAGAGAAACCAAATAGAGGTAAAAATACCAGGGATGATGACACGGAAAGTGAGTATAGTGGTTTCAACTTTGACTCGGAAACTGAAGGTGAGTCAGAGGATCTCAGCAAAAAGGGGAGGAATAAGGGGGAAAGAAAAAGGGTTGTTGTTGATTCTGATCTCTCAGATTCCGAGGATGAGTCCTTTGAGGAGAAATTCATCAAAAGCAAGAAAGGAAAGGGAATGGGAAAACAAACCCAGAGGAATAAGAATACCAGTAGGGAAGCTAACAAGGTAAAAAAAACAGATTTTGATAGCTTCTGATGAGGATGCAGAGGAGGAAAAAAACGACAATATGAAGGGTAAGGAGGAGGATGAGATTCCGGATGTGGGTCGTGGTGAGGACATGAATACTCAAGGATTGCAGAATGAGGGCCAAGAGAATAAAAAGGGAAATCCTAGTGACTGTCATGGGGATAATGATAATATTAAGGGATTTTGTGATACTATCAGCAAAATTGTGAAAGATATCAGCAACCTAAAGAATGATATTAATGTTATCAAAAATGCTACGATAGACGAGAAGCCTCTTTCTCAAAATGTTAAAGAATTAGTGGTTGTGATCAACAATGCTAAAGCTATTGAGGCCATGGTCGGTAAAATCCTTGATACAGAAAAGAAGGTTAAGGAAATGGAAGGGAATAGAGAGGCGAACGGGCTGGAAATGAACGACCTGGTCATTAGAGTCGACAAGATGAAATTAACTGTGAAGAGGATTGCTGAACAGAATTTCCAGATTCTTAAGGCCTCTATGGATTATATGAATATTCTGATTAACAGATTTGATAACATTAAAGACAAGGAGGGTGACAAGGACCAGATGGAGAAAAAAGGTAATGAGAAGAGAACTAGGGCCAACACCAGGAATCAGGGTGATATCAAGGGACGAGAGCTGGATGGATTGAATACCTCTGCAGACAACATGAAACAGATGGTGGTTCATGTAGAAGATATTATGAAAAATATTTAGCTGTCTCGGTCTCTGTCTTTGTCTTTGTGTTGTCCTTTTGCTATCCTTGTGTTGTCTTTGTGCGGCTCTATGTGTTTTGAGTTCCCTTTTTGTTTTGGATGGGAACTGTTTTTTGTTTGGGTGATCAGGCATGGTATTTTTCTGCTATAATGCTTTTCCTATTTCCTGATATGTAAAAAAGTTCGGGTTCCTTTCAAAAACCTGTTTTTACTTAATCAAAACAAATTGTGGACATCTTCACTAACCCTCAAGCAACACCTCGTTATCTTCAATAGTGATCAATGCTTGAGGTGGAGGAAGTTGTCCTCCAAGGGGTTTTCATGAGTCCATTTTTCAACTTTTCACATTTGGAGAGGAGTTTTCTCCCACAAAGTTTATCCCCTTTTCTCCATTGTGAGAGATTGCATTACATTTGTACATGGGTACCTAATCAAATCTTGTTGTTTGGACACATCTTTTGCATCTTTGCATTGGTTTTTGTTCCTCCTTAAGTTGCACTTAAGGTGGTATATTGGTATAAATAGGATTTTGTACTTGCTAAAGGTCTTATACCTAGCTAGTTCCTAGTAGAGACTTATTTGCATGACTTAAATTTACTTAGGTCCTAGGTGTCATTCTAAAAGTCTTAGTTGCCTAGATAATTCTTATCATATTTGATCTTTATTTATTTCTACTTACCTAGGTCATGTTACAAGTGCGGTTGTCATTGCACCAAAAGATCAACCTGTTAATGCTCGATACAACCACTAGACTTATAGAATCCACAAGAAGTGGTTAAGCCATGCCACAAACCCGTGCGTTGTGTTGCACAACACAAGGAGACCAAGGGCACACGCCTTGCAACAATTCCCCCCCCAAAGCGCAAGCAAGGGGTTTGAACCTGTAACCAAGCTCCGATACCACTTGTTACAAGTGCAGTTGTCGTTGCACCAAAAGATCGACCTGTTAATGCCTGATACAACCACTAGACTTATAGAATCCACAGAAGGCAGTTAAGCCATGTCACAAACCCGAGCGTTGCACTACACAGCACAAGGAGACCAAGGGCACACACCTTGCAACAGGTCATTTAATATTTGTTTAAATACTTGTCTCATGTCATAAGATTCAGACACAGGTTATCCTCTTGTCTAATCTAATGCCCTTTCCTTGCCTGTATAAGCAAGGCCTCTCTTGCATCTTGGATCATGTTGTAATGTCATGTGGATTAGTATTACATATTGAAGATCTCGAATAATTATTTCAAATACCTATGATTCTAAGTGTTTGGCATCTAGCACTAATATGAGCACAAATTACTAAATGCCAAATGCATATAAATTTGAACATACTTTATTCATTTAAGTGAATGTGTTGCCCATGTGTAAATCACACACAAAATGCGAAAAGGTTGCAAGGGTTCACAATGTTATTACACAATGTGAAGACTTATAAAGCTATGTAGCATGACTAAAGAGTATGAGCACAATTATCTTGTATAGAGTTGCACAATTGTTGGGATCGGTGCTTCACAAATGTATTAAGCCATTCTAGCAATGTCACATCCATGTGCAAAGCATTTGTAAATGTGTTGTGCACACAAGGGAAGATTGCAACATGAGAGGAGCTTATGTTGAGCCAATGTACAAGACCACAAGTTAATGTCAAATTGTGCATGGATTAAGAGTGTCAATGTTCAAGTCTATAGGGTTGGTCTAGATTAGATTGATAAAAGTGAAGAGGTGGTTGGTAGTCATAGGGTGTAATGTCCCTTTCTAGGACATTGCTTATTTTTGCCTTGAAACAATATTTCAAATTCTAAAATGAAAATTACATTTATATTTATAAATATAATTCAAATCAAAATCACGAATTTATTATAGTATTCAAATAATTCTGAAAATAATCTTATCTTGATTTTCTGCCATGTTTATTCTTCCAAGTTGCAACTGTTTTCTTGGATATTTGTCTCTAATTTCTTGTCAAGTTATGGGATTTCATCCGATAACTTGATATGAGACGTTAAGGATTTTTGTCTTTAAATCTCTTGATTTCTCCTTGGAAGATTTGCATCTTCTTTGGCTGTGAGTATTTGCTAGTCACTTCATATTTTCCAAATTGATTGATGTCTTCTTCTCATAGAATGATCTCCCATATATATCTTTATATGTCTCTTGATATTTATTAAAACTAAACTTTAATTATATTTTTACTTACTATTTCTTAACCCACCCTTAAGAAAATTGCACTATGTTTGCCCATTTGTGGGTTTTTAGAAATTGCTGACTCTTCTATCACATTTGCTTAGGACTGAATACATTTATACTGAACATTGATAAAATTGCACTTTAAGTGCCCAGCAATTAAGGACGATTCCTTACTTTTATTTTATTTAGCAACCTGTCCGCCCTTGTTGACTTTGTTTACTATCATTTCTAGGAGGGGGCATTACGTAGGGTAAAAAACCCCTATTCTAGATAGACTAAGCTCAAAGAGGTTTTTTGCCTTGTCTTTTAGGGTTGTTTGTCTTTTAGATAGTTTGTAGATTTCAACCCTGTCAAGATGGGATCTAATATTTTTGTATGCCTATAGACTTGGAGGCTTTAGCCTAATTGGTGTAGTTCATGATGTCAATTTTGGCTGTATATGTCATTTCACATGGACAAGAGCCCAATAGAACCCTCACTAATCTATCAAAAAACATGAAATATACTCTCTTTTATGGCTTTACAAGAAATAACCAAATTGGCATTACTCAGAAAGTGCATATGCTCCAAAAAGTTATTTAAACTATCGGTATACCATCAAGTATATAATCATGCATCTGTTTGAGAGTGATAAAAGGGGCAAACAAATGTCTTATTTAACAATTGATAAATGAATGAACTCAATAAATACATACCAAATCTTGTTAGCAACTAAAGCTAACATAGCATCTTTTCATGTTAATAAGGAAGAAGCAAATGACCAAATGGTGTGAAAGCATTGGATAAGCTTTGAATTCTAACAAGATTGCATCAATATTAAAGCTTGAACCTCAATTTAATCTTGGTGGTATTTGTAAGAGTTGTAGAGTACAAACAAAAATTCATCAAGTGGACTGCCAATAATCAGCTTCCCACATGACAATTCATTCATAAACGGAAGGAGGTCTATACAAGGAAATTAGCATCAAAAAAATATGCTTGTTTGAATAGACTAGTTTTAATTGAATGTAGACTAGTTTTAATTGAATGTCAGTACCTATAAAAGTCATCCCGAACGCTCTCATTATTTTTTTACAATGTCTCTATGAACCTCGCTAATTCCACTAGTTCTCACATTTTTTTTTATAAATTTATTGTGTGTTACGCATACATGGTTGTTGCTATATGTGCTTCTACAAACTTCACCCTCAATGTCTTTGTTGCTTTTTAGCATTACTCGAGAGTGAAGATACGCTTACAATCATGCATCCTCCAGTAATTGATGACTGGACAAACAAATGTCTAATTTGAAAACTGATCCATGAATGAGCAAAATCATTACATACCAAATCTCGCTTGCAATTGAAGCCAATGTAGTGTGTTTTCATGTTAAAAGGAGGAAATAAATTAACACAAAGTTAGAAGGCATGAATAAGGTTTGAATTCTAACGTGATTGGATTAGTATTAAAGCTTAAACCTCCAATGAATTCTGTTAGGATATAATCATTCCTGGGAGTTGGCAGAGTGCAACAAAAAATCCATTAAGAAACCTGACAGGAATCAGCTTCCCACTTGAAAATTCATTCATACGAGGAAGAAAGTTAATACGGGTAAGGAAATTAACATCAAAAAGGATGCCTACATCTGAGTAGACTAATGTAATCGGAATGTCAACATCCACAGAGATCATCCCAACGCTTGTTAATCTTTTTGCAATATTTCTATGAACCTTGCTAATGCTACTGGTTTTGTTATAAAACTTTCACCCTGAGTGAAAACAAATATTAACGACCTTTGTAAGTATTAGGAAGATTAAAAGAATATTCAAAATATTTTGTAAAGACTTTTGTGAAAGGGAATTAAACATTGTAACTAAATTAAATGAAGATTCGAGACATTGTTTTTTATTAGTTAAAATGGGAAACCAGGATCTGAGGCCCGAAACAAAAGAGAAAAAATTTGAGATATTGCTAAGAACTATCGGGCAAAGACTATAAAAAGTGCATTTCCTTGAGAATATAGCATTGGGAACCTCTTGGATGTAAGTGTAAGGCGGGCAATGAGCATTGGGAAAGGGACATGGGGAGTATGTCCAACCAAAGAAACAGAGTGGATAGCTCTTGACCAAAGCATCCTCTTTGCGGCCATTTGTCTAAGGGATACCGTAGTTGTTCTTCCAATGAGTGACGAGCCTTTCACCAAGCTTCTGCATATATATTTTTATATCTCAAATATATTTTTGAACACAAATGCTTCCAATGGTTTAAACGAATGAGTCAATTGTCTGACAAGTATTTTTAAATTGTCGCTATATTTGATATTTCTATGTTTATCTGCATTTGAGCATGCTGTAATAAGTTATCGCATTATGTGTTTTAAAATCTGAAAATTGGTCTATAACAGGTTTTCGTATTTTTTATTATCATGTGTCAGGCAAACATAATTGCCTTTAAATGTGCTTCTACAAACTTCACCCTCAGCATCTTTATTGTTGTATTTTTCCACTTCCCTACAGTCATCATCAATACCAAACTAACATTCTTAAGATCAAATTCATCTCTATTGCACTTCCAGAAATCTGTGTCAATATCACCTATGCTCATATAATATTTGTCAATAATATCACTACATTACCTGTTATTGTATTATGTTTTTTAAAATCTGAAAATTACTTTAGCCTATGGTAGGATTTTGTACATCTTGTTATAATGTGTAATGCAAACACGATTGCTGTTACACGTCTTTGTTACATTTTTCCACCTCCCTACAAGCATCATCAATATCAACTAATGCTCTAACATTAAATTTATCTCAACTACACTTCCAAAATTCTGTGTCAACATCATCCATGCTCACATAATCCTCGTTGACACTATCACTACATTACCCGTTTAACCTGCTAAGGATTGTGGCAAGTTCTTTGGTTTTCCTTACTAATAATAAGGGCACTGATTGAAGCTTCTCTATATGTGTTCCAAAATCATTTGCCAAGCAGTTGGCAGGGTTTGCAGGTACCTCAAATTTTAGATAAAAGTTGAAGATTCAGTTCAAAAGAAACAAGAAAAGCTACAGCAGTAAACTTTGAATATTATCCAGTACAAGGCAGATAGCATGTGGATAAAATTTTGGAGATGTGTGAGCCCACACTATATAATAAGAAGATGTAGGAAAATATAAGGTTGCTTAGCACAAAAAAAGTTCATTGTTTCTGATGTGGCATGCCACTTTTCAAGGAGGGTCCAGAGAAGTATGATTCCAACACTAAACCAGCTACAAATCCTAGGTAAAACAAATCACATGCAAATCCTCAGAATCTATTTAAAATTACTACACCAATAAGTGTATATAGCCATAGCAATGAGATTTTAAGTGTTGTAAGAAGGAATAGACAAGGGAATGTCATAATTGATAACGCCAGTAAAAAGTGCAAAAACAGTATCATGCAAACTAAATCAAATGAGAGAAAATCAAGATTTGAATGAGTATTCATAAACTATCATTTTAAGTAATTATAATATATGTTATTGTAGGCAGTGCATAGCTTACCCATTATGCTCCTGTTTGCTCAGGCAACAAAGACACTCTAACATCCATATGTGGTTGGTTGTCCTAGCGATAGGACTTAGATGAGGAGGTTATTTAGCTTAAATTCAACATTTGTCAGAGAAAATAAAGAATACCTGAATCAAAATGCACCCAATTAGTAGATTTGACATACCTGTCCATCTTAAAGATTTTGTTTATGAAGCTGTCCATCTTAAAGATTTTGTTTATGAAGTTCTGTAGTTTGCAAGGGGAGCACACCTGTGGGTGTCCCAAACCTCAATGGATTTGCAATATAAACAGGAAAAAATGAAATTTCTAAGTGAATTAAAAGAACAAAGGAGACAAAATTATGTTAAAAGACGAGAAATAAAGATAAGACACAAAACACACCAAACAAGGAGATCTCAGCAGCCAGACAGGCTGAAAAAGGCATATGGTGTAGTGTAAATAGACATCCAATGTGTACATGATCCTAAGTCCTAACAGTAAGGCCACCAGTAAGGAAGAGGGGGATTAAAGAAGATAATAAGGTAAGGGTGAATAACTTGAGGAGGAGACTGTCACAATAATGGTTTAAAGTTTAAGCAGTGACACTATTTTATCTTAACAAATGTCACACTGAAGAATCATGATGAATATGTATAATGCTGTTAGTTTGTCTGTAGAGAAAAGAATTATAATACACACAATTCACAAATTGTCTGCAAATAAGATACTTCTTAAATTTAGTTTGTGCTGTTCTTCAGAAGCTTTTGTTGGCGATTTGAGAACATTTCTACAAAGCAGGATCCAAAATTGTTCAAAAAATCAGCGTTCCACAGGTATTCCCTCAACCCAAAAACTAGCCATTTCTGGGATGGGGATATCCCTGAGATGCAGCAACTCCAAGAAACATATCCCCACCATCCCAACACCACCAATGCCTGTCAGGGGGCATAACTGGGACCTCTCCTTCAAAGAGGCATGATTTCCAGGATGCCGCCCTCTATTGGTGACTACAAGGAGATGTCTGGACATCCTTAGGACCATCAGGCGGCTTAGTCACATCTCCTAAACACATCAGAAATGCCTAGGCTCCCCCCCCATGTCATTCAGCTCAAAAAGTGCATTTTTTAATTACAAATAAAATTAAGTTTGTGCCAATAACCTTTACCCTTATGGTATATGGCGAACCCCCTGACACACTAAGAAGAGTAAGAAAGGCTGCAAGAGTGAGAGTTTAAAAAAAGGTGAGAGCATTAGCCAAGTCTTCATTGGTTGAGTGTGAGCATTAGAAAGAGTGACAGCAAGAGCAATAGGAAGAGAAAGTGCCAAGTCTTCATCGAACACTGAAAAAATATGTAGCCCTCATTATTGCAACTAGTTAGATTCTTTAGCTTTTCACTATTAGTTTTTTTAAGAATGAAGACTCGGTTAGTGTTGCCTTGAATTTTCTCCATATTCAAAATTCAAATGTTCCTCCCTTTTGTTTTGAGGTCTAGGCCACCATTTGTACCTTAGTCACGTAATCAAGCTCATACCCTAACATCAAAGTCTTCATACTTGGTCATCTTTATGAGCGCCTCGGGTTTTTGTCTTGGTTATAAACCGAAGTCGGACTCCAACAAGCCTTTCCATACTTATCCAAACCTATGTGGTCTTCCTTTTTAAGCACTTAAAATGTTTGTCGATGTTGGCAACTTGTTTCAAAAGTCCTATCGGACTTCAACACTTTCCCTCGTACTTAGTTTTAACATTTTGTTGAACTTTCGCTGCCAATTTTATCTTTAAGTTTGCAAGTCTTTTAATTCAAAAGGCATTGTTGGAGCCCGACACTCGGTCCCAAACTTATCTTCCAGTCTTCAGCAAGTCCAACTTTATTAAGCCTTAAACCTTTTCGGCCATGTTTCCAAGTTCTAAGACAAGCGTCGAACTCCGACGCAATTTCCTAACCAAGTCAAAGCCTAACCGCTTAGCTCTTTAAAGAAGTTTGTAAAGGCAAAAGTAATTGGGGTTTCCATAACCCAACTCTTTACAAAGCATCTTCTTCAAATCAAAGGATTAATATTGAAGTTTAAGTTAAATGTCGGGCCGCAAGGAAGTTACCAAACCTCATCGGACTCCGACGCCTCATCTTAAACTAAGATGAGAGACAAAGTGGAAGAAACATTTTGAAGTTCAAGCGGAGGAAAAGCATGGTTTTAAAACTCTTGTCGGACACCGGCAAGCTGCCCTAACCAACCCAGAGCCGAAGTGTTGACACCATACCCAAGGTACATTAATTGCAAAAGGCCAAAGTAGGTGAGGAATTAATGCGACTTAAAGGAAGTTTATTTAGCCCCAAATCATCATTGTTGAAAGGAATAATTCAAAAGATTGGCCGAGTTTGAAAGAGGAGTTCGCGATGAAGTTAATACAAAGCTCCAAATTAAAGCATATTGTCCCATAAGAGATAAGCAGTTCAAATAACCATTAGAGAGCTTGCTTGTTCACAGTATTAGGGTTTCAATCTTTTTGACAAAAGCCGCCAAATTAAAGCAGACAAGTGGTAAAGCATGAAAAATCTTCTAAAGCAAAGAAATCCACTTCAATTCCAAAAATGACATCCAAAATTGGAGAGATTAAGAAATGGCTAAGTCAGGAAAGAAATTGAAAATCCTTAACCATTCTCAAGATGCACTCCAAGAATGGGTTTGGACACTAAATCAAGGAAGAGGAGGAAAGTTCAAGAAATCCAAAAAATCCTCCATCACATGCGATATGGGCGCTGTAAAGGGGTCATGGAGGAAATTTTTCTCCAAAGTCAAAATCCTCCACCACAATGAAATAGCGCCCAAGGATAGAGACTTGGCGCCAAACAAGGGTGTAGGAGGAATTTCCTCCCAAACATGATTTTTCCTGCTCCATATGAAAATTCCACCCAAGCAAGGAGATGGGCGCCAAAACAAGGTACAGGAGGAATTTCCTTCCCAGTCAAGAATTCCTCCACATGGTAAAAACAACGCCCAAGTTGAGATGAGGACGCCAATCAGAGGTAGGGGAGGAATTTTCAAAGTTTTCTAAAATCCTCCTCAAGTGAAATTAATGCTCCCAAGGACAGAGTTGAGAAAAGAATTCATGGCTAGAGAAAATTTCAAAGAATTCAAGAAAATTCCTTCCTCGAGGAAGAAATTCGCCCAAGTTGAAGAATTCTAGGAAAGTAAAAAAATTGACTTAATAAACTAAAAAAAATTAACTGTGTTGTGGAAATTCCTTCCTTTAGGACAGAATTCTTGGAAATAGTAAAGAATTGGCTAAAGCATGAAGAATTTCCTTCCTCAGGGGCAAAGTAGAATCAAGGTCAAGGTTGGGCACCAAAATGAGGTTAAGGAGGCATTTTCCTCTACATCAAAAATTCCTTCACCATGGAGAAAATGTGCTCTAGGAAAGGAATGGACACCAAAGTGACATCAAGGAAGAAAAGTTTAATTTTCCAGAATTCCTCCAATCCCTAGCAAATGCGCTTCAGGACAAGTAAAAAATGCAAAAACATGGTCAAGAAGGAAAATGTCAATTCCAAAGAAATCCTTTACCACCTTCAAACAGCGCCCCCATATACAAAACTAAACATTGGAATTCAAGGCTAAGGAGGAAAATTTCAAAAATTCCTTCCTCCAGGAAGAAATGTGCCCAAGGTGAAGAATTTCAAGGCACGAGGAAATTTGGCTAAAAGAGGATTTTCTCTCTCCAAGAACTCCGAACAGGATAAAATTTCCCAAACATGGAAGAAATGGTCAGTTGATGAAAATCTCCTTCAGAACAAGATGTGAACTAGAACGTAGAAAAATTCCTTCAAGACAAAAAATCTCTCTACAAAGATTTCCTCTCTCCTAGAATTCCAAACGTACAGGAATCCTTCATAAGTGGAAAAGATTGTTAAAGTTCTTCCAAGGCAGGAAAATCTTCCAAAATGTTTTTTGTGAGCCCGAAATGGAAAGATTCTTGTAAAGGATGAGTTGGCAACATGCAAAGAGAATATTCCGTATTAATGAAGCACAACCCGAAAAATTATAAAAGTTCCTATGATAGCGGGGGCCACTTGCATGGCGAGAATCTATTGAGTGCATGGCGGTGTAATGTCCCCTGAAAAAATTATAAAAGTTCCTATGATAGCGAGGTCCACTTGCATGGCGAGAATCTATTGAGTGCATGGCAGTGTAATGTCCCCTACTAGTAGTGAGCTTGTTTAACAACATTTGTCTACTCAATACACTTGTAATTTAAAAACAACTTATTCAATTTAGGAGACAAACTCTGATTAAACTTATTATAGTGAATTTTTGAACCAAAGATTACTTAGTCATTCGATTGATCACTTAACATTCAATTCATAACATTCAAAGTATGACTCAAAACTTACCTTATTCCGGAAGGGTAGGTTACTTGATTGGAGAGACCCTACAACCACAAGGAAGCATACACACCTACAAACATATTTACTTCTGATCACCACACACTATTCTATTTAATATACAGTCAAAGAGAAAGTATAAGAGGTCTGGAGGGACAGCTTGGGTCCGTTGTCTACCAAGACCAAGGGATGGTTGCTTCTAACCCCCTTGCTAGACTTGGCGGCCCTATTTGCTATCCTTCCAGTCTTTATAGCTTTAAACATTCAAATTCTTTCCAACTTAGCAAGACTGGTATGGAGAAAGTAACTGGCTCCCTGACCTCATGGGTCCTATGACCACATGAAAGCCCCTCATTACCACTGGAAACCCTCTCCATACTCTGACCAAGATGGATATAAGACAGTTCCTAAAAACTCTTTACTGAACATCATTCATCTTAAACAGAATTACACTATATATATTCACAGACAGTAAGCAATCAAACATATTTGCTCAGTATACATAAACTTTTCAGAACAACAATATTTCATTATAAACATACACATAATATTATCAGCATTCATGATATTATTATTACTGTTACTAATATAAATAATGTAGATACTGAAAGTGTGTTGTGCCTTCTATTAAAGTAGGGAAATGCTTCCCTTACCTGTCCGTGGTGAACAGATTCAATCTTTTTGTTATTTGCTGTACCTGATATATTTTCCTGAAGATAGCCCTTGCTTCTTTTCTATATCAGTTCTGAACTGATCTAATCGACAGTCCTCTCATTGGAGACTTTTGATTCCTTTCCTTTATATCTCTCATTGTGAGGAAGATGTTACACCTCTTCATCATGTGTGCCCTTTGGCAAGAGACATACCCTTTCACCATTAGCACCCTTTGAAAGAGTACAACTCTTCATTGTTTCTACCCTTTGAAAGGGACACAACCTTTCACAATCAGATCCGCACTTCTTACTTAAATCAGATCTGCACTTCTGATTCCCAAATTATCCCCCTCCCAAATGAGGTTCTCTTCTCCCTTTTATATCTCATGTTTGAGGGAGTCACAACTTTTCATTCCATGTCTTTTCACCATTCATTAACTTAATTAAATTTTAATTCTATTTAATTATATTCATTTACATTTTTTATTTAAATTTTATTATTATTATTTACTATTAAATTCTATTTCAAAGTAGGGACATTACAGGCGGCTACCATATTCCAAGAAGTGATGGCTCATTTATTGCACATTGGGTGGCTTTAGACATGCTGGTGCATTTAATGCACATTGGGCGAATTTGTAGGTGATGGTGCATTAATTACATAATGGGCGATCTTTTGAATGTAATGGATAATTAATGTAAAATGGGTGAGATTCCTCATTTATGACTCTCCCCACTACTTGGTATCATGTATTTGGGAATTTATTGGTAAAACCCTAATTAAAGTTTGCATGTTGAATCTTAGCCATTGATCGGTTTGTTATCAAGGCCATCCACTTTCCTCCTAGAGGCCTATATAAGGGGTTCAACCCTTCATTTGTAAAAGCAGAAGATCGTATGAAATTGTTGCGAAAGTTACTAAGATAATAACAGTGATACATTGTACTTTGATGGTGTTCACTTAAGTTATTTTTCAAAACTTGCATGGTTTCACCTTCCTCACTTAGAGCAGAATTTTATTTTCCAAGTAGTTAGATGAACAAAGTTGATTGCAATGTTTTAAGGTGAAGATCGCTTGCTCATACCTTTTGTTAATAGATGATTTTTGTTGACAGTGCAAGGTTGGACTGAGCTTTACTATGTGTGTGCTTAATCTAAATTATTAGATGAGCATTGTTCTCTGATGGTGTTCATCAATGATTTAAAATCCTTTAAACACAACCTTTGAATATTGCACCCGCTTCATGTAGTTGTCTTCTAGTGGCGAAGTGAAGTGTGGTTGATCTCATCCAAAGCATTGCCATCTATTGAGTTCTTAGATTTAGCTTAGTCTTCCTAAACCCCTTTCCCCTTTAATTTCAGTTCATTCAAGTTTAGTTTGTTGGAAGTAGAAGCATCACAGAATTGCTATATCCGATGATGAAGTTCCAGCCACAACAAAGAAGTGAAAGAATGATCCAAACGTAAGTCCCCTTGGATTACCAGCAAACATCAAAGCCAAACGAGTCTATATCCACAGTAAAGTCACTAGTACGCAGGTTGGAACCTTGGAGTCAATGTATGATCTTCCTGCAATCTTAGCATACATTTGATTTCGATCAAGAGAGGATAAGGTGGTCGTTGGGAAACTTTATTCTGTGTTGGTGTGGTCACAAAACACCCATCAACAGGACCCAGTATTTGCGCAACTAGAAGTCTAGCCTTTCCCCTAATTGCTGCCCTTAGATAATCTTTTTCATCATGCTCCCATAAGGGGTTGAACTCTTTAATAGTGTGCTTTCTTCTGACCAACCTGCTGTGTCCACATGGCAGTTCTAAATTTTTCAAACACAAACTTTTTTATGTCATCACTAGTGTTGGGACAATTTTCCATATCAATGTCCCACTTGCTGATCCAATTGTTGTTCTGCTTCATCCAAGTCTTCTTCCTCCGTTTCAACTCCCTCCCCAACAACCATTTTGCGCCAGTGTTGCTGGTCCATGTTTTTAACTTTTATTAAATAGCTTAAAAAACGAACTATTGCTGAAGCTTCCATAGGAAACATTCCTGCTTCTACAAAAAGAATCTCATAGGGGACTGTTGACTTGACTTTGAGACTCCTAATGTTAGATGCTTTTAGATCCTTTCCAATTGCCTCCATTTGTGGTTTGACATGCTACTACCCCAGATCTCACAACCATAGAGGACAACTGGAGTAACCAACATACCAAAGAGGGTTTTCCTGGTTTTCCAATCCCACAACTCCGCCTTCCTACATTTGTTGATGCATTCAATTTGGATGAGTGGATGTTCTTTTTCGTACAAGTTATATGTGCTGGTGAATCATACCTGAACTGGGCAAGTTTAATAAGTGACAGGTTGCATTATATGATTGCTTTCTTTCCCCTCAATAAGTTCATTTACATGTCACCCTACTTATTCTATGCCCTAGCCTGCACAAGATATTGGCACGGTTTGAATCACGTGGACCAATTCGACAACATTCAAATTTATGATTTTTATCCAGATTTGCAGTTGCAAAAGAGCTACTCCAATTTTATAAGAATGAACGATGTGTCCACTATGAGACTTATGAGAGAATTGCAAGGTGACTTGGGAAAAAAGATTTCACCAGAAGCAATCAATTTGGTCAGCAAGTATGGAAGCTACTTCATACAATTTCAAAGATTTACCTATATCAAAGTAGGCAAATATGATGGTTTTCCTCAAAAGCTACCCAAATATGCAGAGGACAAATGTATCTTAATTGAGGAATGTAGGCAGGTCTGTGAAGTTAACAAAAGATGTGCTGAAAGAAGGAAGATTGGAATTCAATTTCCTAATAGTTTAAGCCTTTATATCTGCAAAACACAATCTGATGCATTAAATATGAGAGGGATCTTGTCAAGTACACCTCTTCAACATATGATCACGTCAAGCTCCACTTTGATAGCAAAAATTTTGGCAAAAACAACTTGCATTTAGGCCCTGCATTACACCGTGTTCCCCATCTGGAAGATTATGAGGCAGATTGTGCAGATGATATTAAGTCCGGAAAAGAAATTGGATGAGATTCAGCCTGAAGCAAATAATTGATTACCAATTGGGTTGGGACGTGGGAGGTATTGAAGACAACAAGTCTGATTTGGTTGATCCCATCTACAACCAACATCCAAATGCAATCATTAATTCCCATCGACTGAAGCTTGCAAGAACAAAGAGATCTAAAAACAAAAACTGTTGTAGTCCTAAAAAGGACACAAATATGATTTGCAAAGAAAAAGACAGAAACTTCAAAAGTTGTTCCCAAGAAATCACAAAAAGCTGAAAGTCAAGAGAACCCAAGTCTGGTGAGTGCTACTTCCTCTGGCCTGCCTGTTCAAAAAAAGCCAACGACTGCACCAAGCGGAAGTGGGGATGATGAGGATCCACCTAAAAAGAATAAGCCTCCAGAGAAAACTTGTGAAGGGGGTTCATTACCAGACACAAGAACGAAGAAAGAAAATAAAGAAGGAAAAGATAAAGATAAGGAGCAGGAAGGAGATAAGGGAAAAGGAAAAGGGGTAATTGGGGATCAAAAGCAAGTAGACGGAGCAGTAGATGCCAATTTAGATAGAGATCCCAGAGGAGGTGATTCAAACACACCCTTTCCTTTCAATTTGCAAAAATATAGAAAGAACTCCACCTATAAAAAGAACCCTATTGTTTACTCCCGATTCCATGCAAAGTGTTATGCAAACATTGTCTTCTCCATCTTGGCTTGAAACATCTTTATCTAAGAAAAAAAGATTGAGTCTACTAAGAAGCCATCTGGAGATGCTGTAATACAAATGCTTCAATCAACTTCCTCTCCGAAGACTAAGAAACTCAAGACTGCTGCAAGGATAGTAGAGGATGAAATCTCAAACCACCTATTCCTAGAGATTGCTCACCCCACCACACAAAAGGACCCAAGTCAAGCTACAATAGCCAATTTCAATATGACTAGAATTGATATGGGCCCTCCTAGCCAGGATGCAGACTTGCATAACTTTCAGTTGACTGCCACTAAATTAATGGAGAGGGACTGAGAAAGATAAATTTGATAAAGAAGAATTGAAGGCAATGGTGAATATACTTTCTGATTGTTTAAGACCGTTATTAGGCCCATCTTCACAGTCATCCAGCTCATTAGAATTCATAGTAGATCCCAAATTGGATGCCACTAAAGAATTGGTGACAAAGGTGCAAACCGATAGCCATTTTGGCCGAGTTACCCAAGAATGTATCAAGGAAATTAAAGTTAAAGGAGGTCCTTGCATCAACAATATGCAGAAAGCATACAGTGAGCTCATCCTAGCGAGGAATGGTGCCAACTCGGAGATAGAAACTACTAAGCAAGAAGAAGTTGCATGCTTACAGACGATAAAAGAGCTCCAAAAAATTGTAGCCCTGGCACGAATGCCACTATTGTTGAGAAGATAATCTCCAATGCTCAGGATAATCAATGTGTTGTTTGGATAGAAAGCCTCAAATGGAAATGCACCTTCTTAAAATAGAATGTCTAAGAGCAAAGCAAGTTATTAAAGGATGCTACTAGGATGATAGGGCAAGTCATACAAGAGTTTACTAACATCGGCTGTCAAGTTAAGAGAAAGGATAGCTCTGGGGATGCCACAGTGGATGAGCTCAAGGCAAAATTTGAGAGTAACATCAACGCCCTCTCTGATCCAAAGGTTTTTAATGAAGAAAATCAGAACAAGTTAGCTAGGATTGATTCCTCCTTGAGCTAGTGCGCCAATCACGCGAGAGCTCTCTCTACAAAAACCGAAGCTATCCGGTTCGATAGAGCTCTATGGGGAATAAGGACGCAGAATGTTTTTGTTCCTAATGAGTAGAAGATTCCAGCTGTTTTGAAAGCACTCAAAGATTATAAAACCAGACAAGCACAACAGCAGCTAGCTCGGCAAGGCATGGCCCAGACAAAGGCGCCACCTCAGCCTTGATGTTTTCTTTTCTTATTATGTTATGATCTTTTAAATGTTTCCAAAAGACTTTATTTAAATGTTGTTTTAATATGATTCTTTAAAAAGAATCGATTTCAATAAACATTTGATAATTACGCTTATGGGCACTATAAATATATGTTTAAAAGACTTTGGGAAGGTCCCAATTTTTTATCCCCATTATACTTTGGTATAAGAGAGAAACGATAAAATTTGAAGATCAATGAAAATTTTGCTGTGCTTCTAAGATTTTCTTGTCTGTGTGCATGGAAGTTGAAAGAATAATTATATTTTGTTCTAAGTCAATGTTCATATGAGTGGCTTTCATTATCTTGGAGATCCAGCAAGTGTTTAAATCTACAGTTTTATATTCATATGTTGGCATATCAATCTATGTATTGATATTAATGGTGGATTATCTCTGAAAGTTAAATAGTCTGTTAACTTGAAATTGATTTACTGAGATTGTTGCTTTTCTTTAAACGTTATTTTCCGCATTTGTTACATGGTGATGGGTAAATGTTAGGCACCTTTACTACTTTCTTGTTAAAAGTATACCCTTGTTTAAATATTTAAAAAATCAAAATTCTGATCATATAAAGGGAGCTGTACCTTTAATAAAATTCAAAGGGAAACCAACTTGGGGTTTACCCAATTGTTGATCAACAATATTGTCTCATTTTTAGGTAAAAGAGTCTTGATTTCTAAATTTAAAAAGAGACAAATCTGTTAACCAACAGCTATAAATAGTAAGGACTCGGTGTTGCAGAAAACATGGCGATAAAATTGTGAAAATGGAATGCACTATGAAGGTTTTTGTGGTTTCAAAGGCCTTAATTTGTGCTTCGTGGCGGGGGCTCCACCCCTCAATCCTACTCTCTACTGTGACAAGGATGCTGCACCTGAATCCAGGAACCATTGACAATGACTTTTCCTCTCCCCATTTGAACCTTGAGATTGTACTTGGAATGTGCAAATCTGACCATGTTGTCAACAAGTATGTTAGTGAGAAAATGATGATGAAATCAATCAATTTAAGGAATCAACTTTTTGCCTTATCTGATGCAAAATATTTGAAGCTCTTTTTCTGAGATTCTATATTGCAAGATTAATTTAACGATTCCAATGGTTTGTACAACTCCATTGGCCCAAATCGCTTTTCCATCCACCTCTTATTGATTGGCTACTGCAAGCCAGATAATTTTTTATAAGCAAAGTCATTGAGAAGGAACAGGTTTGGCTGGATTTAGTTGACCCAGGCACAACCAAGAGTTGAAACACTGCTCCCCAGAAGTATGCATAGGTTAACCATCAAAGGAATTGCAATGAGCTTGTTGGTGTGGAGGTTAATACTGGGGTGCTCAACATAACTAATCATCTTAAGGCTCTCAAGGTTGGCATTGAAGAAATTAACTGTTGCTTAGGGCCCCCATATGAAGAAATTAAATACCAGTGTTCCACGGAAACACGTTCCCCCCCCCCCCCCTCAGGCCCAAGTCTCCCCGTCCCCAAAACTTTTTCCCTTTGTTCCCCCATCCCCAAAGCCCGTCCCCCATCTCCAATGGCCGTGGAACAATGTTAAATACCTAACTGAAAACTCTCAGATTACTCTTGGGCTTATTCAGAGAATCCTTTACCTTTTTACCCAACCTTCAGCCACTAAACATGAAAAAAAATGCACAAGAAAAGACCAACCTGCCAGTAGACCGTTAGAAGACAGACACAAATATCCATCAAATCCATCTAAATGTGTATGTCACCTTGACCTGCTGAAACAGAAACCCAAGTAGCTTGCAATTTTCAAATGCTGATATCAATAGGATATTTTATATTTGTGCATGCCCATATGCACATCCATTCAACTGTTTCAGTTAGTTATTTGGCTCTAAAACTCTTACTAAAAAACATAAACTTGGTTATAGAATGATAAAAAATTGAATGAATTTGGTGTTCCAGCAAATCATGACAGTAGAATTCACTATCAAAATGACCAATTTTCCAGTTCCTCAGGGTAGTGCTATTTTTCTACGGGACAGTGATTAAGATGCAAGAAATCAAGGTTGCTGAAAAATTGTGAATAACAGAGAGAGATTAAAACTGTTATTAGGGAGAAATGCAGAGTTTGAACATTTCCAGTTTTGCCATGAAATTGGACAATTGAAGAGCAAGTACATTACATTCAATTGAACAAATATATTGGAGGAAGAAATATTCTGAACTGCATATGCTCATTATAATGTTCAAAGGCAGAAGACCAACATGACTTTAAAGTTTAGGTTTGCTCATTTCTGTGTGCTTCTGAAAAGAAAACAAATTTAATATTCTTATCACTTAAAAGTTGGATATCATCATCACTAGACCAGTTTAAACCATCAACAAACTAATAAGCCTCAATAACGTAACACTGTAACCTATGTTTGGATATGCCTCCTTGGCTCTACAATAAACAGCATTCCCATATTAGACATTTAAGTTTTTAACAGATACATTCCATATCTAGCTCAATGATTGCAGAATCGGAACCATCTTCCAAGAAAATTGGAAAATAAAGGCTTCAAATAGAACAGATGTGAAAATAAAAAGCGCTCTTCCATCACAAAGAGAGACTCAGACAATCATCTCTCTGCCCACACATATCAATCATCCATGAAATCATTGGAGGTTTTGTGACTAATAAATCCCTGCTTTAAACTTTTTAGTTTTCTACGTATTATTGTGTTGGCAATTGTATAACTATACTTCTTGTATGTTTTTATTCACGCCATAGTATCCCTTCATGATATTCTAAGGTTTTCTAAAATCCATCCATCTTAGGCTGTATTGGAGAAACGTAACTCCAGAATCTGATAAGATAGGTCCCTATGAACCAAGTTGACGAATCAGAGAAAATTGGACCAACTTTGTTCAGAATTGGGAAATCTAAGGGATGAAACTTTTACGTTGAGAGCTAGGGGAACATTGCCCACACATGAAATTAAGGCAGTAACAAAAAATTTATTACTTCAGATTATTTAAAATCGTCTCAGACTCTCATGTACTATCTGCCTATTAACACATTTTTGAAGATTCGGTACCAATTTCAGGGAAATTTGGTTTTCGGTAAATTTAACTATTAAAAATGCATGAGGATTCCCAGGGGTCAATAAGTAGTCCATGGTTCAGTGGGCTGGTCTAGAATTGAGATAGTGTAATTACATCGAAACTACCAAGATCCAAACCCTGCTGGACAGCTCAGTTTGTTACAGAGCAAGCCACGCGTCTGGATGAATTTTAACTGAAACCAACCAGTCAAAGCCTCTTGGCGAAAAGATGACTTCTAAGTGCGGTGGTGTTCTGTCCTGCCTTCGGGCAGAATGAGAATAAATAGCCAATAAAATAGCTATCTCCATCTCCTAAATGTTGTTTCCATGTATTATATAACTAATATCTGTTAGACCGGGGTGAAGTGGTAAGGTTGGGCTCTTAAATGCGACGAAAATTCAGGTTCAAAACATTAGGGCACGTCCACGAATCCATCAACCTCGTCCCCCAAACCTTTCCCTCTAACACAATTGAAAGAAGGTACCACAGAGAGCACTTGTATACCAGTAGTTTTCTATTGGGTTTTGGTATAACCTCATTCAAGATTTGCCCACTCAAATTTTATCCAAATTTATCTTATTTCTTCCATTTTTTTTCTGTAATAGTTTAAAACACAAATAAAAATAGATGTATAGAGCCACCATGTGTACGTTCAACTCCACTATTAATTAGATTTTCGTTAATTTAGGATCCTTGCTCAGTGTTCTACTGTAAAGGAACAAAAAAGCTTAATTTCATTACAAAACTATCCTAAAAGTTCATTATAAAAATGAAAAACTACCCATAAAAGCATTACAGAAGTCCACTAAACCATTACAGTGTGACTAACATCATTCGTTTGACATAGACAGAAAAGAATCTAACAACTCAAAGTCTTAGAAAACAACCCGAAACTTTGGGGCCTTGGGATCCCCTGTAGAAAGGATTTGCCACCTACAGGGCTCTATATCATCGGAGACAGGACAATACCCAGCTAGCGTTACCTTCTCTGAGGATGCTGAAATTGTTCCAAATTCAAATACCGCTGCGTCTTGAGGCCTTGGGACTTCCATTGCAGCACCATTGTATAAAGATGAAGATTCAGTATCCTTATGATCTTCTCCCGTTTTTGGTTTCTCTTCTGTTGGGTTTTTATTTTTTCTCCAGAATAGCAAACCCATCTCCTCCTCCTCTATTCTTCTTTCTTCCTGCGAATCCAGAAGACAAATAAAACAAAACCGTAGAACCAAAGATAGAATACCAATACTTATAGCACTCACTGATTTTTTGGCCGTCTTGAGATAAAATATCTGAGAAGAGTCGAAAACCTATGTAAATTTCAAACTGCTGGCTGAAAAAGGTTTATTAGATTATTGGATTAATTTTAAACGAAATCTCTGAAAAGGTAAGTAGAAACGCAGGAGAGGCAAACTCAAGTACTAGATCTGTAATGTGACGTGGAGACCTATAATTTGTCATATTGTTAGGACGTGTTCAAATGTAGCTTAATTGTATGGAGTGAAATGTTCACATTTCGTATGTTGTTGGTATAATTTTAATGTCTACGAGGTTAACGATATTTTATGGGACAGTATTTAATTAAACTAATTCAAATTAATTTTCCTTTTATGCAAATTGATGATGAGCGTCCACAATTTTTCAATATAGTTTCTGACAAAATGCAGAATGTAAAAGTAGTTTCTCAGAAGTTACCAAAACTTGGGCCAACATAAGCAAGGAGTCTACAAGCATGGGGAATGAAAATTATTTTCGGGTGGATGAAACACAAGGTAGAGAGCTCAAAGAAAGGCAAGACAAAGCAACGAATGTAACTATCAAAGAAGTGAGAGACTATGGAAAAAATGAGCACGCTCTCAACCTTGCAAAAGACTTTTTAAGAGCCATGTTACTTTGGCAGGGTCAAATCTTCCAAGCATGGAAGGTTGGCAGACCATGCGATGGGAAAACTAGACCTATTAAAGTTATCTTGCCAAGTGTTTGTGACAAGCAAAATTTGTTAAGCAAGAAGCAACTCTTGAGGGGTTCTCGTTTTTTCCTTGGATGAAGATTTAACTATGAGATAGCAAGAGGAGAGAAGGGTTGAAGTGGCAAAGGTTAGAACAACTATAGATGAGGGGAAAAGAGAGTGGTTGTTCAAAGGCGAAGTCATTATTGCCTCTTTCGGTCTCCATTATAGAGCAAAGCAGCAAGAGAGCAACAAAGAAGTGGCAACAAATGTAGTTGGATACAATGCAGCAAGGCCCAAACGATCACATAGGGATGAAGACTCAACATTGAGTCTTGCATGCCAAGACAAATAGCAATCAAATTCTACCAAAGCTTCCCTAAGTATAGTTTGTTGGAATTGTAGAGGCTATCCTTAGAGGTGTGGGCCTAGGTTAGGGCCTATTGCGAAAGGTAGAGACATTATTTGTCTTGTAGAGACTCATGAGCACGAAGGATATAAGACTCCCACGTTCGAAGGATATTTGAAAATGGCAGTGTGGAAAAAGTAGTGGGTAATGGCAAAGGTCACAAGGGTATAATGGCATTAGTGAAACAAAAAGAAGGTGTTTCATTCAACTTGAAAAAGAGGACTCCAATAAGCAGTTTTTATGGTTCAAGATCTCAAAAAATTGCAATCTTATTAGGATTGCAACATGTTATTTCGCTCTACAAGCCTTCAAAACCTATAAAAAAATGTGGTCTAGACAAAAAACACCCCTTTGCAACCTCAGAAAAGAACATTGATGTGTTCTCTCAACATGGTGATGTCCTCTTTGTCGGGGATTTCAATAATAGAACTGCAAGTGAACAAGCTAGCATTCTCAACTATAAAGTTGATTGTAATCCTATTTGGCTAACAAAAGAGGAAAACATCAGTGGGAAAGAGTGTCAGAAGACACCAAAGGATGCAACCAGTTTGGGGCAAAGTTGCTTACTCTTTGTGGCATTTTTTATTTAATTATTTACAATGGTCTGATTAGATGGGCAAAGTCAGGTAGTTTCACTTGCAATACTTACATTGGGACAAGTGTGGTTGACTACGCAATTTGCTCGTATATGATGGTATGATGAAAGAATAAGGATCCAGTCGACTACTGAGAGGGGGGGTGAATCAGTAGATGGAAAACTGATATAAACTTTCACCAATCTCAAAATCAACCTCTCAATGCGAACTCTAAACTGACAAGTTAAACCACTGAACTACAAATGCAATATCACTGTCAAGTTAAACCGGTTGATTGTTATAATAGATTAATAGTAAAACAACTTGAAACTCACAAACATCCAAATACTTTACTGGCATAAGTAAAACTTCATTTCATATTGTTGTCGGTTAACATAAAATATCAAAGTGGATTAAGCAGTTAAGCATTTCAACCATAGTAAACATAACCATAAAAACATTCACCACTTGACACAATATTTTTGACGTGGAAACCCAAATGGGAAAAACCACAGTGGGGATAAATACCCACAAGTATTCTAAACTCTTTTGAAGTTCGCCCTATTAGGAGCCAAGCCTGTTAAAGCTTTGCAATAAGTCCTATTAAGAACAGATCGTGTTAGGGACCACCCAGTTAAGGGATTGACTATAATGCCCTATTAGAAGCAATACCCTGTGAGGAGTAACCTCAGTAGAGGATTTGTAATCCAAGCTAATGGACCACCTGGTTAGAGGATTTGAATAACACTAAGCTTGTTAGAGCTTACCCGGTTAGGGGATTTTACTGTTGTGATTGTTAGAAAACAACAGGAGTTTGTTGATCTATTTGAATAGCACTACACTTGCTTGTTCAAATCCTTTTCATGCTCCTATCTACCTTTACACAAACTGCAGATACATCATCCAGTTCGGCAACCACACTCTCACTCTCAACTACAAATTTGCCAACTCTGAAACAAAACAACTCATCGACCTTATAAACAAATCAATAGGTCGGTAACACAACAAAAACCTAATTCTCTCATAGAGATTACAAACAAGTCGGTTCAAGTATGACCATTGGATTACATAACAATCTTTGCACATCATTCAAGATAGCCTCGACTGCTCCTTGATCACCGCTTCATCGAACTCAGTAACTCATCACACGGTTTGCATCACATGCAATGTACTTGCTCATTCCCAAGATAAAAACCATTATCTCAACGCGCCAAAAACACTTTGAAACTCTTCTCATACAACATGCATACGTGTCATAATCATTACCACTCATCATTAGATCATAAACCAATACAACCAATTCACCAAACTTAATCGGTTAGGGTTTATCCTATCAATGGGTAGGGTTTACCGGTTGATCTCACCATTACTTAGCAATACCGGTTCACTCCACAAACTCACCTACCGGTTGCAAAACAACATTATTACCGGTTAATTGACATCAATGACAACATAACATTTCATTAATGCAATCTTCATGCAAATGCCAACAGTATAACTTATACAAAAAAATGAGGAAGTTGTGTTTGGCAAGCATTTATGGGATCTAAAATTAGATCATATGTACGCCGATTTATTTAAGTCTTCTGTGGGCAGAAAAGAAGCATTATGAGGGGAAAACTCAACCATCTCAACAACCACATTCAAAGGGCAAAATTCTTTTGACTCAAGAAAATGGTAGTATCTTCAAGGCTACATTGGAGAGGCTTTTTAAGGATGAGAAAACTACATTCCATGGTCTCAATAGTCATATGTTAACAAATTTGATCAATGTGGCTCTCACAAAGTGCAAAAGAACAAAAAACAAAAAATCTGAGACAAATTGTTTCCTGATGAATGCATGGTTTGATGAGGAATGTAAAATGGGTAGGAGAATTTTAAGAGAGTCAAATAAAAAATAGATAGACATCAAAGCTTACAAATAGATTTTAAAGAAAAAGAAAGATGGTTTTATGATCATAAGGAGAGAAGAGCTAATTTTTCTTAGCAAAAATAATCCCAAGCTTTTTTGGAAAGAGCTTCAACTAAGAAAGAAGTGGACTGAAAATAATATCACAGCTACACAATGGTTTGATTATGCAAGGCAACTTTTATGAACATGATTTGGAGGAGGCTCCCCCACCCTTGGTCAACATTACTTCAAATCTTTTCATCGTGCAAGAGATCAAGTTGGGTATTAAGAAGTTGGGTGTTGGTAAAGCTAAAGACTTAGTAGAGCTTCAAGCAGAGTATCTCAAGTGGGGCATGAAATCCCTTTCTCCTCATATTACAAAATTATTCAACAACATCATCCTTCAAAGGTTCCCTAAAGATTAGACAACTAGTCTAGCTATACCTCTTTTTAAAAGTGGTGATGTTAATAACCCCTCCAATTATAGAACAATAATGATCAATCCTTTGTTTACGAAATTATTTGGAAGCATGATAGAAAATAGAATCAGCAAATGGGTGGAAGAAAATTATAAATGTGCAAAATCTCAAGCTGGTTTTAGACCTAAACACTCCACAGTTGATCATGGTATTACTTTGAGACACGTCATTGAAAAAGTCTAGGAGAAAAAGGAGGAAGTCTTTTGTTACTTTGTTAATTTCAAAAAGGCTTTTGACACAATCCCTAGAGATAAGCTTTGGCACATAATGGAATAACTTGGCATTCATGTTCATCTTAGGGTTGTTGTTCATAGGCTCTGTCAGGAGGTTAAAGTGAAAATCAGAACTTCAACTGACATTTCAAATAGCTTTAGGAGCAATATTGGGGTCAAACAAGGGTGCCCTCTATCTCCTACCTTGTTTGGCTTATATATTGACAAGCTTGAAGAATGGTTAAACATGCAGAATGGCAAGGCTATTTAATTGGGTCAATTTGTGATAAGGTTGGTCCTTTATGTAGATGACCTCATTTTGATTGCTAAATTTGCCCTTGGTTTGCAGGAGCATTTATTTGCTCTTGAGCATTTTTGCAGCATGGTGGGAATGCAAGTTAACATCATCAAGATGAAAGCAATGGTTTTCTCGAATAGAGGGAAACAAAATCAGCATAAGTTTTACTTTGAAGGTAGCACTCTTGAAGAAGTTATAGATTACAAATACATTGGAATCGATTTCAACAAAAATCTTAGTTGGGAAGGTTGTGGGAAGAAACTAACTTTGGGGGGTTGGAAATCATTTTATGCTCTTCAAAATAGATGCAAGGAGGTAGAGTTATGGGACTAGAAAACCATCCAAACTCTTTTCAGGCTTTTGGTGTTGTTGGTTGTCCTTTATGGGTGTGAAGTTTGGGCCAGTAGTACCTCAGTCTCTCAATGGAAGTAAAGTGATAGAATTCAAAATCGTTTAATCACAAGCAAGTTCAAAATCAAAAGTACAATTTGGTATGATATATGTTAAGTGAAACGGGAGCCACCCCTATTAAAGCAATTGCTATGGTGCATCTCATTATCTATTTAAAAAGAACCGAGCAAATGGGAGAAGGTAGATGGCCTAAGGTGGTTGTTAATGACATATTGTGCAAAAGAAAGAAGACGTGGATGCAACAAAACATCAAATGGATGAAGAAATGGAACATTTATTTGAATTTGTGCCCCACAAATAGCAAGGAGATAAGGGCCTTCATTATGGATAAGTTCTATAAGAGAATATGGGGTATTGGGCTAGGGATAAAGAAACAATACTATATCAATAAGTTCAATCCCACTTACAATCATCTTCAAAAAGTTTATATAGGGGCTAGTATATCATAGAGACCTAAAATTCTTATTACTCAGCTTAGACCCAACTCTCATCAACTTCGATGCGAGACCGGCCAGTGGAAAAGGCCAAAAGAGACTTGGGAAGAAAGATTTTGCACGTTTTGCAACTCCAAGAGTGTGGAAACCGAAAAGCATTTTATCTTAGAGTGTGATGCACTTAAAGATAGAAATAATAAGTTTGTCAATATCTTAACCACTAGCACGTGTTATAATTTATTCAGCAAGGAATATATCGAGAAGCTAGGAGCACTCATCATCAACTTGCATAGGCAAAGAACTAATCTGCAAAAGTCGGTTTTGATTGGATAGGTTGTCCCATAGGCTATCCTTATCCTCATGGACATTAAGATTCATTTATTTATTTATTTCCTTCTTCTTTGTATACTCCTCACCAAATAAATTATACCACGAGCTAGCAATTAAGATATTAACAAACTTATCCTTGTTGTCCTTTAAGGCATCACCCTCTAAAACAAAATATTTTTCAATTTCCACTTTCCCAGAGGTCCAAAAGGTGCATACTCTTTCTTCTCAAGCTTCTTTTGGTCTTTTCCAGTGTCTAGTCTCACAACGAAGTTTAAGAGAGTTAGTTTTAAGCTGGGCAATAAGAATTTTGGATAGTGAGATTGTGGAAATGGATTTTTATATTTAGGGTTGAAGGTATTGGGTATGAAATGAAATGGTTTATCATAATGTTCATAAGGTGAGATAATAATGTTAAAAATAAAATATTAAAATAAGCAATAAACAAACATGCATGGAAGTGGGTTAAGGCAAATTTTCATGTATTTAGTTTAATTCTAGATTAAACTGTATAAATTTTTTTTTTTATCAAAGTTCAGATCATACTTTATGATCCATCATTAAGATTGTTGGCAACAATGCAACGAACTAAGAGCGAGGGGCGTGAATCAATTTGCACCAAAACTTCAGTAACTTAAACCACAAAACAGATCTGATGATTAACAATTAAAGCATGAAACAACACCACATCAATAACACACATAACACCAAATTTTGACGTGGAAAACACGGTTAAGGGAAAAACCACGGTGGGAACCTACCCACAATGAGATAATACCCTATTAGGAGTAAATGTGAATATTACAATGGGAATGCACATGCTTTCAAGCACGCTACCTAGAGCTCACTGCTCAAAATAAGAAACCCAAAAAGGCTACAACCTTAAGGAAAGGCTCACTACCTTGCAGGAAGTCTCACTGACTTACAAAAACATTCAGACTACAATCACGATAATATGAACTATGAAAATAGCATCTCCATATACTTGAGTACAATTATGGTTAAGCACACAGTCTGATCTGCAACACTTCTCTTCTCCACACTTCTAAAAGATCAAATCACTTTTTCGCACATCCAACTTGATCATCTACTCGCATATACAAAGAAGACACTCGCAGACATGCATCTTACATAATTATTACATATATTTATACAAACCCTTCAACCTATATTTCAAGGTCGGTCAAACCCTCAATACAAATTATAAAATAATATCTTCACGTGCTACAACAAAACATGTGGACCAAAACAATGTCGGCTAAGACATAGTCTAGACCCAAATCAATACCACTAATAAGAAACATCTCCAACAATTATGCCTCGATCATCTACAACACGCTACAACCACCAAGAACATCACATAACACGAAGAACATCACTAAACAAGGAAAATCTTCAATAGCGTGCATAATAATCAATGTAGACCATCAATACGCATAAAACACAATCAAAAGACATTCACAAGCAACGTGAATTGAATCACAACAACCACAACAACTTGGATTACCAGAATCATCATCATCTCTCTACCGGAGCTCAAGAACATCAACATAACTGACTATCAACCTGAAAAATTCGCTTGTGGATATCCAAATCATGAACCAAGCTAACTAAGAACACACATCAACGTCCATAACACATTCCACTCATCCACAACCAAAGACATAGAAATCCCAGAGCAATAAGAAGCACAAATCGAATAACACGAACAACTTCATAACATCCTCAATACCAGATCTCATAACTCGATCAAATCATAATGCGGACCTCTACAAATGGGAATGAACCATCTACAGACAACATACCAGAAACCCTTTAAACTGCATCAACTCATCTGCAATACACAGGCTAAACCAACTCATCCAATCAAACTAAAACATTGTAATACACAAAAAACTTTCCAACAATCTCCTCATCAACAACCTCCACATATGTTGACATCAATGACAACATATCAACCAATATCCAACAATCTCCCACTTTAGCATTTATGGCAACATATGAATATAAAAAACAATCAATGCAAAGAAAGAAATCAACTCATAACAATCTCCCTCAAAAATCACAAGGATCATCTCCCCAAACAAGTCAAAATACTTCAGGGTTTTTCACATGCTTCTCTCCCCCTTTGACATCAATGACAAAGGCTCAGAAATTAGACTTCTCTCCCCATAAATATGAACATTTGAACTGTCGTGGTTGTGAAGTAGGGTACCTGCAGCTGCAACACAAACACTCAATAGATCATTACAAGCATGGTTAGAAAATTGAAATCAAACGAAAGATAAACCATGACAAAGCGGCCTATCACCTTCTAAGAGATGTGAGTGTGGATTTGCTCTCAGATCTGGATAAGCAATCCCAGTGACTTGACTACACCTAGATGGAGGATTTAAAATGATAATATGCAAGCTCGATGAGATTGATTATGATAGATTGATCCAAGAGTCTAATTAAGCTAATGATATGCGTGATTAAGCTATGATGATGATGCAATTAAGCTAGAAAAGAGATTGATTAAGCTACATGATTCAACAATTATGCTAGACAATGATCAAATTAAACTAGATCTTAGATGCAATTTTCTATAATATCAATGCTCAAATGATATACTAAAATGGACATGCCTATAGTAATAATGCCTAAATTGATATGAGATGGGATCATTTGTGCTCCAAAATGGGGGATATTTATAGGATCTCCAAGGCCAGGGGTGAGGTGGAAGGAATCAACAGTCAAGATTTGATCTAAAGATATCAAGGGTGAAATTGGAGGAGGTTGGAGAGAGGAACACTTGTCATCTCTATGGTGACAAGTGTCAAGGAGCCTTCCTCATAAGAGGGCAAGTGTCCAAGGGAGGAGACATGTGGCCTAAGTGCCATGTGTCTCAAGGGGAGAATATCCAACCCATAGGAGGTTAGGATAAGGAGTTTAGGGTGTGCAAGATAGGATAGGGTTAGTTAAACCCAAGGTTAGGTGAAATGGGTTAGGTTAGAGGGATGGTTAGGTTAGGTGGTTAGAAGTTAAGAGGCATGTGGGTAATTTGAATTTAAAAATTCAAATAATAGGAAAAGGTTAATTAACTTTCAACAACTCATAAATTGATTTGTTTTAATTAATTAAGGGATTGGAAGGAATGAATTAAATGGGGGGAGGATTAATTAATTTGAATTAATTAATCAAAGGGGACTATTGAAATTAACCTATTAAATAAATTCTTAGATTTATTAATAAGTAGATGAAAGGGATTTAATCAAATTGCTAATGAATTCAATTAAATTAGGGAGGGGGATTAATTAAATAATTGCTTATTTAATTAATTATCTTCAGACCATTTTTAGGTGTATACATTTTGCCCCTCTTTGAAGCAAGGTGTGATGACGCGTTGATTCAAAGAATAATCTCATTTTGATGATGTTGATGTGATATTGGTTCGATAGGATGCCCCAGACATTGATTGATAAATTATGGTATGATGATGCCCTCTCGGGAGATCAATTGAGATAATTGACCGTTGGAGTGTTTGGATCGTTGCGAAATTGATTTCCCGATTAGATTATTGGATGATTCCTGCAATTGTGGTTGATGAAAGTGCGAGTTCTTTGATCACTACAATGTGGTTCTGAATGTGATGATTGAGAAAACTTGATTAAATTTGACAAGATTGATTAGATTGATAAGATCAAGATTTAGTCTGGTTTCAAGAATGACACCTCCTGTATAAGACAAAGATGATCAAAGCATCTGGTTTCAGGAACGATATATCCTGTACAAGACTTGATCAGAACGTCTGGTTCCAGGAAAAATACATCCTGTATAAGACACGATAGAATAGATCAAATGAGATTGATTAATAGAATTGATAAGGTTGATTGGATAAAGAACTGTCATTTTGTTGATATCAGGTTGCAGGAAGATGCAAATATGCTGATGTGGGTTCATTTGAGGGGGTAGCATAAGATTTGTGTTGGGTCGACAATATCTGGAGAGAGATGAGTCATTGTTCTAATTGTGTATACACTTATGATGATACATTGATGATTCCTGTGATAGATTTAGCCTTGGATAGGATGAGCTTGTGGGATCCTATGCAAGAATGAAATGCAAGCTAAATGCAACTGCAAATGAAATACAAAGCTATGATCGGACCAGTCACTGGTTATTGTGTTTTGTCATCATTGAGCTTTTTTTTTTAAATGTGGGAAGTGAGTGAAAACATCGATGGTATAATGAAACCATGATGACCTGAGCACTTCTTTCCTAGATTTTGATATTGCAAGTTAGCACAAGCATCGAGGTATAATTGAACCAAGATGACCAGAGTGTTGCTTGCGGAAAACAGGCAGTATTAACTATTTCTATATGCAAATCAGAAATTTCTTCAATGATACTCCGATGATCATGTCCGGAGACAAATTTGCACATATTGATGATTAATTTACAGACATTGGACAAGAAAAATATCATTGTCCTTCCTTGTTCCTCTAGTCAAAGACATCTTGGAGTCACTCAGAAATCATGATAGCAAAAATCAAGATAGAAAAGTTGAACAATCATTGATTAAAGTTAAAAAGAAAATCATTAGTCAAAAGATACCATTCAGTGATATGTGTGTGTCATGCTTAGACTGACATGTGATAGTTTTAATGATTGACAATTTGATCTCATGTTCAATGTTGGAAGTGTCTTGGTTTTGCTTGACAAGAGCTGCGTAACTATTGTTCTTCCTATTTGATTAAGCTCAAAACACTAAAAATTTTTGCCCCCAACTAGGTGCAGGATTTTGCCCCAAAAAGTCATTGTGACATACCCAATGATCCAAACCATGGTGAGAAATCACCTGCAATGCCTGCATATGTACAAAGGCTTATTATGGATATGAACAACGTTGATGGAAAATGAATGCAAGCGGAAGGATGCATGAACTAATAGATGGAAGAGCTAGCTGACAGATAGTGCATGTTTGTCAAGTCTCACCATCTATTTTTATTGCACTTTTTCTCATATTTGATTTTTTGTTTGTTTATTTTTCACTGTTTTTGTTGTTTTTGTATTTTTTGATTTTCCACTGTTTTTTGTTTTTCTGCTTTTTCACTGTTTTTTATTTTCTTCTTTTCCACCGTTTTGGGATTTTTTTGCTTTTCCACTTTTTATGGATTTTTTTTCTTTTTCAGTGTTTATGGATTTTTCTTCTTTTTTCAAACATAAAACTTCTTCAGATGAATGCTATTGATGGGTTCCTTAAGTTGATCACCGTCCTGTGTTGATAGTTGATATGCTCCTGACCCAAATACTGTTGTGACCACAATCGGACCTAACGAGTTTGGTTCAAACTTCCCTTTCTTTTCCCGATCTACCTAGTTGCATGGATTTTCTTTTAGTATTAGTTCTCCAACTTGAAATGTTCTCGATTTGACCTTGTGGTTGTAACTGCGACACATTCTTTGCTGATATACCTTCAAATGATCAAAGGCATTTTGTCTACGTTCATGGATCAATTCTAACTCTTGCAATCTAGATACTCGTTGGTCTTCATCTGAGATAAGACCTTTTAATGATACTCGTAGAGAAGAGAGAAAGGTGTGGCACTTGTTGGTGTGCAGATACTTGTACGATAGGCCCATAGAGCATGGTTCAATTGAATATACCAATCTTTGTCAGCATCATTCACTATCTTTTTGAGGATTTTTAGAATAGTTTTGTTTGATGCCTCTGCTTTCCCATTCCCTTGTGGATAGTAGGGTGTGGAAAATCTGTGTTGGATCTTGAATTTTTCACATAGCTCTTGTGCATCCTGATTCTTGAATGGTCACCCATTATCAATGATAATGGTCATGAGTATTCCATAGCGACAGATGATGTAGTTCAAGATAAATGCAACAATTTGTTTTCCTATGATATTGATGAGAGGTACTACCCCAATCCATTTTGTGAAATATTTTGTAGCTACAAGGATGAATTTGTGACCATTGGATGAAGAAGAATTTATCTTTCCTACTAGATCAAGACCCCATTGGCAGAAAGTCCAAGATGTTGCCAAAGCATGACATTCTTATGCTGGTGTATGAATTAAATTTCCATGGATCTGACATTGTTTGCATGTTTTAGCTATCTGAAAAGAATCTTGTTCCATAGTTGGCCAATAATAGCCCAAGTGTATGAGTTTTTTTGAAAGCGTAAGACCACTTGAATGAGTGCCACAAATGTCATTATGGACTTCATTTAAGGCCTTCTCAGATTATTCTTGCTCGAGACATCTTAAAAGAGTATTGTCCAGACCTCATTTAAAAAGGGTATCCATGACAAGAGTATAATGGGAGGATTGGCGAATAAAGTTTCTCTATTGGTTCTTTGATAAGTCAGGAGGGAGGATATTATCTTTCAGGTATGTGTAAGTTTGGCCATAGCGGAAGGAATCATGCCCAACAAGGTGACAGATAGTCTGGGAATCGGGACAATTATGTGCAGGGTAAAACTCCACCAGGAATTCGTAACGCTCTTGATTTTCCTGTGTCTATAATAGAGAAGCAAGTGTTGCCATGGTGTCTACTGCTTTGTTGCCATTCCTCAGAATCTTCTCAAAAGTTATTTCTAAAAAATACTTCTTGAAATCATCTACCATCTTTTTATAAGGCAATATTTTTTCATCCTTTGTCTGATAATCGTCATTGATTTGATTGATGACGAGCTGAGAGTCTCCAAAGACCTGTAGCTGTGTAATGTTCCATTCTATAGCCATGTTGATACCTATAACCAAAGCTTCATTTTTGTTATGTTATTGGTGCATGAAAAGCTTAATTTGTACATTTTTAGAATTGTATGACCTTGTGGTGTGATGAATAGAATGTTTGCTCTTGATCCATGATGTGTATATGAACCATCAAAGTATAATTGCCATGTTTTTGTGGTGACCGTTAGGATATCAGCATCTGGAAATTCAATTTGTAAAGGATGATCATCTTGAAGTGGTGCCTCTGCTAGTTGGTCGGCAATGACTTGCCCCTTGATAGCATTTATGTCAACATACTCGATATCAAACTCACTGAGGATCATGATCCATTTTGCTAGTCTTCTTGTCTATGTCACCTTGCTGAGCAAATACTTCAATGGATCGATTTTAGCAATCAACTTGATGGAGTGAGATAGTAGATAGTGTCTTAATTTTTGAGAAGCAAAAAATACCGCCAAGCATGCTTTTTTTGTTGGTGAATAGTTGATCTCGTATCCCACTAATGTTTTGCTGATGTAGTAGATGGCTCGTTCTTTTCCTTCATTGTCATGTTGTGCAAATAGAACTTCTAATGATACGTCGGTGGTTGATACATAAAGCAACAATGACTTTCCTGAAATTGGTGACATTAGGAAGGGTGGTTGCGTGAGATAGGCCTTGATCTTATTGAATGCATCCTCACATTGATGGTCCGACTTGAAATTAACATTTTTATGCAATAGATGAGAAAATGGTTGGCATTTATCTGCTAGCTGAGCAACAAATATTCTGATTGATTGTAGTCTTCCTTGGAGTGATCTTAGTTGATTGATATTCTAGGGAGATGTCATTTCCATGATTGCTTTGACCTTGCCAGGATCTATTTTGATACCCCTAGCTGAAACAATGTATCCCAATAGCTTTCCTGAAGTGACACCAAAGGCACATTTCTTGGGATTGAGTCGTAGCTTATACTGTTCTAACCTGTCAAAGATCTTTTCCAATATTCCTATATGGTCTTCTTTGTTGTATGATTTAGCCAATATGTCATCCACATAATCTTTCATGAATGTATGCATCATGTCATGGAATATCGTTGTCATAGATCTCTGATAAGTAGCACCTGCATTCTTTAGTCCAAAAGGCATGACATTCTAGTAGAAAGTACCCCATGGACATGTAAAAGTTGTCTTTTCTTGATCTTCAGGTGCTATTTTAATCTGATTGTATCCAGAGAAACCATCCATTAGAGAAAAAATGGAGTGTCCAATAGTTAAATCCATAATGATGTCAATGTTAGGTAAAGGAAAGTCATCCTTTGCACATGCATTATTAAGATCTCTAAAGTCTATGCATATTCTGATACTTTTATCTGGTTTGGAAATAGGAACGATGTTTGATACCCATTGAGGATATGCTACAGGTCTGATGATTCCTACATTCAGTAATTTCTTTAGTTTTGCTTTGACCAGAAGAGCAATATGAGGATGCATCTTCCTTAATTTTTGTTTAATTGGTTTGGCTCCTGGACTGACATTTAAGTGATGCATAATAAGCTCTGGATCCAACCCTCGCACGTCTGCATATGACCAGGCAAAATTTATTTGGCGTCGTTTGAAGAATTCTATATATTGTTGCATTTCTTGCTCTGATAGAGAAGTTGTTGGATAAAGAATCTTTGGTTGCTCTATTGCGCCAATGTTAACTACCTCTGTTGGTTCGATCAAAATGGATGACCTTTCTTGATAGTGCTCAGGTAAAGTGTCAAATTTCCCATCTTTCGGTGCCTCAAGGAGGTTTTCACCGTTAGATGCATCCTTTTTTTTTACTTTTTCCTGGTCTAATGTTGCCAATAAATGGTTTTCAACATTAGACCTGATATTGTTTTCTTTATTTTCACTTATGCAACTAGGAGATTTGGCACCCACTTGAATGGAAGATGCGTTGTTGAGATTCTTGGTGAAAGTTATTGTGGGTTTGATTGCATTAAGATATAAGGATATGGAATGGTCATTAGGAAAGGTATCAATGGCCGTATGTCTTTCATTTTCCCAATCAATAAGTTTAGGGTGGACTAGAGGTAAGGGGTCCCCAGGTTGAGATGCTTCGAGGGTATTTAGGATCATGATAGAGATGTCAAAGTTTTTGATATGTATGTCAATGTCTAGAACGGTACTCTCATCAGAATGACCTCGCACCAGGAGCTCTTGATCATCCTCGATTAAGTCCAAGTCAGCCGAATGTGATTCTAATTCAAGTGGGATAGTTCCTAATGTTTGCCCTGCATACATGTGAACTACATTGACTCCTACATCTTCTTCAAAGCAATTTTCTTCAACTAATTCTTCAGAATGATAGGAATCCCATTCCCATTCATTAGAATATGTCTCACTTGCAACTTGCAATCTACAAATTTGTTCATATAGCGTTTGATTTGTTTCTTCTGTTTTTCTTGCTATACCTTTTCTTCTTTCATATTCAGCTTCTATTGGATTGAGATTGAGTTCTATCAACCTTTCTATGAGCTCTCCTTGATTAGTACTAAGTTCTTGCTTGTTTTGATTGAGAGTTAATGATGTTTGGGAGGTACCATTAGTTTGTTTTTCCCGTTGATTTGAAGCTTGCTTCTTTTGCCATTTCATGTTTTCTTGTGCTTGTTGCTTGGAAGATGTTTCTTCCCTTTCAATTGGAAGGTGTTCTTGTCTATTTTCATATTCCTCTTGTTGTTGGCTAGAAGATGTGTCTTCTGGTAAAGTAACTTGTCCATACCCTAAGCCTATTTTTTCTATAGCTTGTTGAGTATGAGGTTGTATAGGTTTTGAGTTACCTTCTTTTCTTTTTCCTATAGGACCTGTTCCAGTGTATCCCATTTTTTGAAGGATGTTAGATCCTTTTCTATATTTTTCAGTGGGTATTCTGACATTGTTGATCTTTTGTTTGACTTCATCAACCTTATATAGCCACTGTAGCACATCTTTGTCTTTTGTTTCCTCTGATAAGGTCCCAACACTAACAAATGCTCCATCAAATATTGGAAGATGTTTTACAATTGGTTTTTGTTTAGAGTTTGATGGTTTTCCATAGGACTTTGGAGAAAGTGGTAGTTGTGATATTGAATATTCTTCGTTCCCTCGATCTCTTAGCTGCATTTGTTTTTTCATACTTGACAAAATTGAGGCAAATGATTTTTCTTTGGATTGTGTGTTTGAAGATGATGTCTCCCTATTATGAGGAACAATGACCTCTTGAGCTGGTTTTAGATTACTACAGTACTGAAATGGATTTGAATCTATTGAGATCATGATTTCCTACCCATTGTAGGGAAATTTTAGGCACTCATGATATGCTTATGGAACAACTTGTATGTCATGTATCCAGGGTCTTCCCAAGAGTATGTTATATGATAAGTCCAAGTTGAGAACTTGGCATGCTGTGTCTTTCTACAAAGGTCCCGCTCTGATGGGTAATATCACAATTCCTTTAGAGGAATGCTCTTCTTCATCATATGCTTTGATGGTGATCATTTTATGAGGATCAACTGCATCTTCTGAATAACCTAGAGCATGGACAAGACTCAATGAGCAAATGTTTAAGCCATCTCCCCCATCTATTAGGACATGTTTAACAAGCATCTTGTGAATGAGGACTTCAATATGCAAAGGAGCGTTATGGGGATGTTGCAAGGACACGTTGTCTTCTTCGGTGAATGATAAGCAGTGAGGGATTGTGAGATGTCCCACCATGGTTTGGAATTGATCCATATCAAGATATTTAGACACTGTTGTATCTACTAATGCTCTTTCAAGAATTTCTTTGTGTGCAGGTGAAAGCTTTAAAAGTTCTAAGATGGATATCTGCAAGGGAGTTTTCTATAACTAATCCACTAGACTGTATTGCTTTGCAGTGGATGACATGTGAGTGATAGGACCCAGCAAAACAACTTTAGCTTTGCTTCTTGTGATAACATGAGCAGGTTCTTGATGTTATTTTTCTTTAATTACAATCACCTTTAGCACATTATCATATGTGTGAGCATAATTCACCTTTGCTTTACCCTTACCATTATGTGTTGTTGATGATTCACCCTTCTCATTGTTTGGAAGTGGAGTTTTGAAATTTGTATGAGATTCGTTTGTCGTATGTCCATCCACAGTTATCACTCCATTATCAATCAAATCTTGGATGACATGTTTCAACCTCTGACAATTATCCGCGTTGTGTCCCTTGTTTCAATGGAAATTGCAATAATGGTTATCATTCCACCAAGAGGGTTTCACTTGATGTTCATAGTTCCTTCCTTCTGGAAAAGTAATCAATTTATTTGCGAGAAGCATCTTTAGTGCTGACCCAAGTGGTTCACCAATGTTTGTAAATTTCCTTCGAAAGAAATTGTTGAAAGTTAATTTTTGGTGTGTTGTTTTATTGAGCTGTTGCTAAGTGACTAGATAAATTGAAAACCGGTTATTTTGGTTTTACATTGTTGTTATCCACTATTCCATCGTTGACGACATTTTGATTTTTATTCCAAAATTTAGGCTTATCATTGTTATTGTTGCTAACATTGTTGTTAGGAGGATTAACTCCTTCTTTGTATAGCTTCAACTCACCCTTTTTTACCATAGCTTCTTCCATTATGATACCATTATCAATCATATTTTTAAATTTTTGATGGCATTGCATTTTTAGATGATAGCTCATTTGTCCATTTAGGTTATCGATGAATATGTCTATTTTCTCATATTCTAGCACCGTTCGAGGATATCGTGAAGCTAACCATTTCCATCTATGTAGAAACGTCATGAAATATTCTCCACTCTTTTGTTTAGTATTACATAGGTCTAGCATTGTGACCTCATGTTGAATGTTGTAAGAGTATTGTGAAACAAACTTATCCACCAATTCTGAGAATGATCTAAATCCAGGTGGAAGTTTGGAGAACCATTCCATAACTAGTCCACTTAAGCTCTTTGGAAATAATCTCACCAGGTAGGTATCCTCATGTGTAAACTCCATACTCTTCGTGCAAAATTCTCGTATAAGATCCTAGGGATCAGTGCTTCCATTATATTTATCATATCGAGGAGTTTCACAACCTGTAGGAAATGGTATCATGTTTATATTTTTTTCGAATGGGTAAGGACAAATTTCTTGAAGCGAGTATCTTCTAACATTTCCTCTCTGCATATCTTGAATCTGTGTTTGCAGCGTTTGTATTTGTTGTGTAAGAGTTACATGATAGGATTATCAACATGATTTGTTCTTGTATAACCATGAGTGTGCATTATAGTATGATCTTGATCAGTTCTTGTATCATCTCGACCCTTTCTTGTGTCCTCATTAGATTTGACATGGTTGAGAATTTCTACGTCATCCTTTTTGGGAATGAAAGTTTCCTCATTAGTTCTTCTGTTATCAGGAATTGTTTCATCTTCCTTTTTTTGACTGAAAATATCCTCATGTCGTTCATTATCATGGAAAGGGTCACTTCTCTTTTGTCCTAATTTGCTCACATCAAAATCTTGGGGGAGTGTAGCACCAGCTTTAGCTAACATTAGGAAGTATTTTTCTTTTTCTCCCTCTAATATTTTCTCCATATCTTTATCGAATTTAGGATCTTGTTTGATTTCTCTAAGATGTTATTCTATTATTTCCCCTTCTTCTTGTATTTTGTTTTCATGTTCCATGTTCCTATAATCTTTAGTTATTTCAAATGTTTTGATTTTTCATTTTTGCGATCTTCCGTCTCTGCGCTCTAGTTAAAATGGGCATACACATGTGTTGAATATTGCGCAAGGATTCGATTGTCTAGAAAGTGTTTCGATAAATGACCAATTGTCAATGTAGATATGTGATAGGGAGGATCCTAGTTGCTTGAGTCAGCTTGACTCACTCCAAGGCATTTTTCCTAGCCTAACCCAGGAATACTTCTCTCTATTCCCCTAATCCACTCTAGGTCCTCACTACCGAGGCGTGTTACTCTGCTCTCTGTGAATTCACTTTCGTAAAGCCACCAACTCGCTAATCCACTGAATCTAACCAGACACCTTGCAGGGTTTGCTCTACCATTAGCTATACCTTCGACTCCTCTTAAGTCATTTTCCTCTCAAACTTGGATCTTTCCTCCTACTGATCCCATCTTCCCCTTGGGCTGAGGCTAACAACCTAGACTCCAATCTACCCTGCAAGTGATTCCTCTTAGTCACTGATACCTAGCCAGGCTATCATCAAGCTCGCCTAGGGCCAGCCTGCTGAAATGGCCGACGCCATTCCCTAGTCTGCTACATATTGAATTCTACTATACATGGTTGGCTCTTCTTGAAAACCTCCAATGGTCGTGTGGATCCCACGATGGAGAATCAAGACAGAGCCATGTTTAATTGCTTGTCACCAACAGAAAACAAAAACAGAAAGACAACTTTATCTACTGAGCCAAGCTTGGCATGACTTCAAAATTGGAACTCACAAAACACAGAAAAGTAACATCTACTCTATCACACTGGCATTTAAAGATTTAAGCCACTATTTACAATTTTCAAATGAAAATTGAACTCTGAGAAAGAAACCAGAAAATGGTCTTCAAATTGTTATTCAAAAGATGTTCTTTGTTCCACCTATCCAACCTCGTAACAGAATGCCCATTGGGTCTTTTATAGCCTCTACGACATGTCATGAATCATCCCTAATGAATGAGATTGAACTCGACACCAATCGGTTTCTTATTGTAACCGTCTTTTGATTTCCATCGGGTCATCGAGTTAGCATTGCAACACTTATTCCAACTTCCGATGGCAGTTTACAACTCACTTTCTTTTCTATCGGGTCATCGGAGTAGCCTTAAAACACTTACTCTGATGTTCGATGACATTTCACACATTGCGCACTTCCACATTGGTTTCCATCGGGTCATCGGGTTAGCATCAAAACATTCTTGCCGATGGCCGATGGTGCGCTCAAAAATGTATGCCTTCCTATCGGGTCATCGGGTTAGCATCAAACATGTTATACCGATACCCGATGGTGCACTCCAAACTCACTCCACTCGCTCCAACCACTGGCGACTTCATCAACTCATCGGGGTAGGTGGAAAACACTTCCGTTGATAGCTGATGGTTCCGCTTTGACTCGCTCCAACCGTTAGCGACTTCATTGGGCTATCTGGGTAGGTAGCAAACAGTCCCACCAATAGTCGATGGGTCCACTCCGATCTTATGCATACTCATCGGGGCATCAGGATAGGGTAAAACTAGTTGTTCCAATGGGTGGTGCTAGCACTCCATATGTTGGCGATGTCATCAGGGTAAGTCTCACTGAAAACATGCACTCCAAAAAGAAAACAAAAATACACTCCAAGCTCCCTATAAACAACCTGATGGACTTGAACCAGTTCTTATGCCAAAATTAAAAAGGGTATTTGCTCACCCTTAGGTGCTCCTGCACCAATATGATAGAGTGATATGACACAAAAAGATAATTCAAGTGTTTAAAAGTTTGCAAGTTTTTCAATCTTCGGTTTTTGGAGTGCAATGATTATGATTTTGATAAAACCAAGTCCAATAGGAACAGTATATCCTACGATGTGGGACAAGGTTATCCTGACCAAACGTTATAGTTTCGTGATAGAGGATGATAGATCCTGATGAGAAACTATGTTTTGAGTGATCAGTTTACCAAAGAGGGTGATAATGCACTTTGAGAGGTTTAGATCTTGAACTTGTTGAAGGTGAATACTTGAAAATATCTGAGGTGTCTAGTTCTAGAATTCAATTTGACAAAAGATGCCTTGACCAAGAGAACCAAGAAGACAACCGAAGCACATAATGACAGATATCAGGTGTTTATGCTCACTGTAAATTGACCAAGCAAACATGAAAGGTCTAAAAAAACATGCAATAAGATAGCTCTGGACTGACAGAGACAGAAATTCGTACGACAGTTCACACAGTCCCAGATGACAATTTAGACAGAACCATACGATAAACTAGAAATCTTGCTTGACAAAGGCCTAAACTTGTACAACATTTACCACTGAAGCAGATGACAAAAGATAACAAAAAAGCTTCCGCTAAACTGACTTGTACGAGAATTCCCACAGAACCAGACGATGAACTAGATTTCCTGTATGACAAACTATAAAGCTCATACGATTGAGGACAGAATATAGACAAAAAGTTTATTTGGATAGATTTTTTATCAATGAAGTTTGATGTTTTGATTTCGTTTTCCAATTTTAGATGTCTGATTTTCTGTTTCAGGGATGAAAACACAACAAACACGTGATATAATAAGTAAAGAAGTTGAGAAAATACAACTTCAGAGATCCCAAGAACACCTGCATGCAAATACCTATCACAAGAGAAGAATGGAGGCACATAAAGCAAAAAAGCATAAATGCTCCAAAGAAGAAGATTATCATTCAGAAAGGGAATCAATTTAATGAACAAGTACAATACAATCCTTATAAAAGGATAATAGAAACCGTAAAGATATGCAACCCTAAAGAAACCCTAAAGGGATAATATGTATTTAATAATTAGAATAATTATTAAATACCTACAATATTTATTAAATGCCTAAGTTTAGCTTAAGCGTAGAGTTTAATAGACTAATAATTAAATAAATAATTATTAGCTAATACAAGATAACTCTAACACCCCCCCTTAAGATGAACTTAGGGAGTAGCTAAAACACTAAATGCATGAAGCAAAAAATGCAACTATATGATGAAGACAAATTTGGGTCCCAACAACAAGGCCTGATGAGGTACCCAATCACAATCAAATCTCTATGAATTGGAGAAATAGAGAAAACCATGTGGGAAAAAAAACTCTACTCCAAAAAAAGATGGAAAAAGCAAGAACACCACTGAAGCAAGAAATAGCTGCAAACACTGTCGAAGAGTAACTGTTGATTTGAAGAATCTCCACTGAAATAGAACATGACCAGGTAGAGAAGACTATAATCTGCATGAGTGCCCTCAAATGACACTACTCGAATCAGATGGCAAATAACTGAACTCAAAAATACAGATGGCATGAAAAAACAAAGCCTGAAGAGTTGATCAATCGAACCACGAAAGCATTAGAACCAACAGGACAAACCTCCCTATAATGCCGAAGAGGGAGAGGGACAGGTACACTGAAAAGAACGGCCAACAAGAATTGCACGACGAAGAACCAGGAACATCAAGTGTGCTGAGAAAGTACATAGTGTTGTGGAAGGAGCACTCACTTGACACACATCATGAGGTGAATGTCATGGAAGGAACACTCACTTGACAAAGATGGATGGCAAACAAGGAAAACATCAACCCCCTCATGACACTTTATAAGTAGTGCATGTACAATAAGACACAAGATGTGCAAGATCCCAGGTAAACAATGCATGATGGCACTTTATCTTAGTGCGTTTGCATAAATGAAATGCTACAATGATAAGAAAACTAGAAACAAAAACGAGAACCAAAATAGAGACATCCTACTCAAAGAAGAGATCCTAGGACCTGAAACAACCAAGTTATCCAGCAGAGTACTGAAAAACAAAAAACTAAATAAAATATTCCTAGAGCAGAATCTGGAAAGAAAACTCAAATGGTTGGAAAGTGCACAGAACAAGCTTTCCAACAATATAAAGTTTTCGGAAAACAAAGTTCAGATGCTCATTCTATGGCTCTTGGAGTACAAAAAAGAGACCCCACTTTGACTGGAGAAAAACATAGTTAAAAAGAAAAAGTGAAAAAAAAATCCAACATCACGAGGTCCGGCTCGAAACCAACTTTCTTACGCCTATTTGTTTTCTAAGAAATGACTCCGTATGCCCAAGATATTGCCAAAAGAAAAAACCCCTCTTTTAGGGCATAAAAAGGGTAAAAAAATAAATTAATATATATTTTTTTTTTGACGAAAATTTTCTGACGCATTTGCAGGTACAGTCGTACGGATTTTTGCCTCGTAAAGCATGCCAAGGAAAAATTCATGGCCCAGATGCACTTGTCACCGAAACAGGTCGAATTATATATCAAAATGATTGGAAACGCCCTTCGGAAGCCAACGATGAGGTCTATTTTTGCCCAAATTGCTCTGATTTTTTTAATTGATTTTTTGACAAATTTCTCAAAATTCGTGCCAAAAAGGGCAAAGCCAAAGAAAAAATTTCAGAACCCAAATTTGTCAAAATTTGACAAATTTTATATGGAAATGGGGGTTTAAGGGCATTCTGAGCTCAACAATGAGGTTCGTTTGAGCCCAAAATGATCAAAAACAAAACAACTACCCCAGATCCAATAAAAAACTTTGAAAAAACTTGAAACCCTCCTCCAAAAAATCTTCTGAAAAATCAGGAACAAGCAGCAACAGATGTAGGCTCTGATACCATGAAGAAGTTGAGAAAATACAACTTCAGAGATTCCAAGAACACCTGCATGCAAATACCTGTCACAAGAGAAGAATGGAGGCACATAAAGCAAAAAAGCATAAATGCTCTAAAGAAGAAGATTATCATTCAGAAAGGGAATCAATTTAATGAACAAGTACAATACAATCCCTATAAAAGGATAATAGAAACCCTAAAGATATGCAACCCTAAAGAAACCCTAAAGGGATAATATGTATTTAATAATTATTAGCTAATACAAGACCTACAATATTTATTAAATGCCTAAGTTTAGCTTAAGCGTAGAGTTTAATAGACTAATAATTAAATAAATAATTATTAGCTAATACAAGATAACTCTAACAATAAGTGACCTCAAGCACATCATGCTAAATCCTAAGGAAATTGGCTGAGAGAGAAAACCTTTGCTTGCAAACGTAGGTACACACCCAATAGCTAATCAAAATACAGCCGCTGAGTCTCGCGTAATGGATTCTCAATGTCGTATTATCTGACTCTAAATGCTAATGGGGGCATGATATGCCAAGTGTCTTGGGAGAGTTACCATATCTCTTGCACAAAGATTATCCCACTTTATGAGGTGAATTAGGTAGCTTCTATCTTAGGGTTTGTAGTAAGGGTTTCCGTTTGAAATTACCCCTTGCAGTCGCGCAAGCCCGATTGAGGCCTATAGCCCAACAAGGTACCAAAACAAGAAGTAGTCATGGAAGTGTGATTGAGACCATGAGACCCTACTAAATGCATGATGCGAGAGATCTCAAAAGAGAAAAATCAAATAATCCCATCCTCTGAGACTTTAATCCTAAGAGGCCTATTTTTTAGAGTGATTCAGAAAGCTTAGGTCTAGTTGTACTCACTTGGGTCGTTCTCATAGGGTGATTACTTTTTCCCAATGTGAGACCCATTAAAGGTAATCAAATCTCAAACATAGAAGCGCTTCAAGGGTCGAGATTTCTGATTGTCCAAATGGACAAGAGCATACTCTCCTACCTTTTAGACAACTTCTCAGACATAGAAAACAAGATGTTCATTTACCGTTAGCGAAATAAGTGTGCCTAGAAAACTTAAGAATACATAAAGTCTTGTTGATTTTCCTTAGGCAACCTGTACAACAGATGTGTTAGTAGTCATGTTGTTTTGATGAAATGAAGCTTTGGCAAGCGTAATCTTCAACAATCGTCCTGCAAAAAACCAGTTAGGCTGCTAGAAAACTCACAAACAGACCAAGGTTAGCATTGGTAATAGCCAAATTCAAGCATAAAACCCCTAAAATGCAATCTGTTTTGAAAATACAAAAGTAGAAATTCGTACGAGTATTCTCACCTAATCATATGAGTATTCTCATATACTCGTATGAGTGCACAAAGAAACTCGTATGATATTGTAAAGGTACTCGTACGAGATTCTCAAACAGGCTCACCCAGAAACCTATGAGATTGAAGATTTGATGATGAGAGAGGCCAAGAAATAAGATTTATGGCCCCACGGTGGGCGCCAAAATGTTGTGGTTGTGAAGTAGGGTACCTGCAGCTGCAACACAAACACTCAATAGATCATTACAAGCATGGTTATCAAATTGAAATCAAATGAAAGATAAACCATGACAAAGCGACCTATCGCCTCCTAAGAGATGCGAGTGTGGACTTGCTCTCAGATCTGGATAAGCAATCCCAGTGACTTGACTACACTTAGACAAAGGATTTAAAATGATAATATGCAAGCTAGATGAGATTGATTATGATAGAATGATCTAAGAGTCTAATTAATCTAAAGATATGCATGATTAAGTTATGATGATGATGCAATTAAGCTAGAAAAGAGTCTGATTAAGCTACATGATTCAACAATTATGCTAGAAAATGATCAAATTAAACTAGATCTAAGATGCAATTGCCTATAATAACAATGCTCAAATGATATGCTAAAATGGATATGCCTATAGTAACCATTCCTAAATTGATATGAGATGGGATCATTTGTGCTCCAAAATGGGGGATATTTATAGGATTTCCAAGGCCAGGGGTGAGGTGGCAGGAATCAATGGTAAAGATTTGATATGAAGATATCAAGAGTGAAATTGGAGGAGGTTGGAGAAGAAGTTGGAGGGAGGGACACTTGTCATCTCTATGGTGACAAGTGTCAAGGAGCGTTTCTCATAAGAGGGCAAGTGTCCAAGGGAGGAGACATGTGGCCTAAGTGCCATGTGTCTCAAGGGGAGAATATCCAACCCATAAAAGGTTAGGATGTGCAAGATAGGATAGGGTTAGTTAAACCTAAGGTTAGATGAAATTGGTTAGGTTAGAGGGATGGTTAGGTTAGCTGGTTAGAAGTTAGGAGGCATGTGGGTAATTTGAATTTAAAAATTCAAATAATAGAAAAAGGCTAATTAACTTTCAACAACTCATAAATTGATTTGTTTTAATTAATTAGGGGATCAGAAGGAATTAATTAAATGGGGGGAGGATTAATTAATTTGCATTAATTAATCAAAGGGGACTATTGAAATGAACCTATTAAATCAATCCTTAGATTTATTAATAAGTAGATGAAAGGGATTTAATCAAATTGCTAATGAATTCAATTAAATTAGGAAGGGGGATTAATTAAATAATTGCTTATTTAATTAATTATCTTCAGACCATTTTTAGGTGTATACATGAACCACCAACACTGACATTGACTACTCCCCCTCGGTAACAACTGCACTCATCAATCCGGAGCATAAAAATATCTCTGTGAAGTTCACCGAACTGATGCAAATCCATGCACCTTAGTTCTCATTAGGAGGGGAAATTACCCCTAACTTCTCTCTGAGATACTCAAAAGTATCTTTAGGCAAAGGTTTTGTAAAGATATCTGCAATCTATTCCTTTGTAGATAAATACTCCAATCTAACTTCTTTCTCATTGACCTTCTCTCTCAAGAAATGAAACTTGATTGATATATGCTTTGTCTTGGAATGCAACACCAGATTCTTTGAAATATTGATAGCACTTGAATTGTCACAGTATATAACAATAGGCTCATCATAAATAACTCATATATCCTTCAACATCTACTTCATCCAAATTACCTAATTACAATTGCTAGCAGCAACAATGTATTCAACTTCTATAGTGGATAAAGAAATAACATTTTGCTTCTTACTTGCCCAAGAAAACAACTTATTTCCCCAAAAGAATAAACCACCAATAGTGCTCTTTCAGTCATCATCACCTGCCCAATCAATTTTCGTAAAAGCACTCAAAGTAAAGTCATCATTTTTAGAATACCACAAACCAAATCAACTATTCCTTTCAAATATTTAAATATCCTTTTTATAGTAGTAGCATGTCATTCCTTAGGATCAGCTTGAAATCTAGCAACATGACACACAACATTCATTATATCAAGTCTAGTCTGAGTCAAATACAACAAACCACCAATCATAGATCTATATTTGGTATAATTAGCTTTCAGAGAGTCCTCATCCTTTTTTAGCTTACATCCGGTCACCATAGGTGTACCAACAGGTTTAGAATCCTCAAAACCAAATTTCTTCAACAATTCTTTCACATACTTAGACTGAGATATGAAAATACCTTTGTCCAACTAAGTAATTTACAATCCCAGAAATAATTTCATTTCACCAATCATAGACATCTCAAATTTATTTTGCATCTCTTCAACAAATTTATTACATAGACAATCATTTCCTCCAAAGATAATGTCATCAACAAAAACTTCAACAATTACGATATTATTCTGATCAATTTTGAAATAAAGATTATTGTTTGCAGTACCTTTGTTGAATCCAAGCTTCATCAAATACTTATCCAATTTGGCATACCGGGCTCTAGGGGCTTACTTCAATCCATACAATTCTTTCTTCAACCAGCAAACCATGTCCTTTTCATTTGTTAGTTGAAATCCATCTGGTTGCTCAATGTAGACTTCTTCTTACAATTCTCCATTAAGAAAGGTTGATTTGACATCCCTCTGATAAACCTTGAAATCTTTGTGAGCATCATAGGCAAGAAATAATCTAACAACTCGATTCTAGCTATTGGAGCAAAATTCTCCTCATAATCAATTCCTTCCATCTGTGAATAACCTTTACAAACAAGTCTAGCTTTATTTCGAACAACTTCACCCTGTTCATTCAACTTATTCTGAAATACCCATTTAGTTCCAATTACATTTTTATCCTTAGGTCTAGGAACAAGAATCCATGTATTATTTTTCTCAATCCGATTCAATTCTTCTTCCATATCTTTAATCCAATTTTCATCTTTGCAAGCTTCATCAACATTCTTAGGCTCAATCTTAGAAATCAAACAAATTTCTTTAGCAAGTCTTCTTCCAGTCATCACACCTTTATTCTTATCACCAATAATCTAATTTTCTGAATGATTCGACATTGCATACCTGGAAAACAAGAGATTGTTGGTGTCTCTAGGAAACGAAAGAGGAAGATGGAGGAAGGCGGGCCTAGCAAGGATGAGGGGACAGAGAGCAAAAAAGGAAAAAAATCTACTGTGGAGAAACAAGAAAAAGTAAGCACTAGGAAGAGAAAGGGAAGAAAGCTGAAATAAACCAGGAACAATGGAATAAAGGTATGAAAGAAAAAGTGGAGAAGCTGGAAGCTCAGATTGGTAATCTGGAGGAAGGAAAAACTGCTATGAAAAACTTTCTGGTAATGATTCCGGATATCCTTTTCTCCGTGAATAACAATTTAGAGGAAATTACCAAGTTCCTTGATGGTTCCAGCACCTCCAAACATGTTGTGGATCTAGATATTGATGAGGATGCTATCGAGGCAGGGATTGTGGAAAGTGCTCCTGGTGGTGCGGCAAAAAGAACAAGGGAAAGCATGAAAAAAGTTGTTGTGGCCTCTTCCAAGGATATCCAGGAAAATAAGAGATTGTTGGTGTCTCTGGGGAAAGGAAAGAGGAAGATGGAGGAAGGCGAGCCTAGCAAGGATGAGGGGAGACAGAGCAAAAAAGGAAAAAAAGCTACCGTGGAGAAAATTCAAGAGGACAAGGGTAATCAAAAGAATACAGAGATTGATTCAGAGGAAATTGGAAAAGATGGAAGTGAGATGGAGGCCGATGAGTCTAAAGGAGAGGAGAGATGGAAGGAAGAGGAAGTGGGGGAAGATAAAGGAGGAGCTGAGGATCTTTCTGATCAAAATAGTCTCACCCACAGTATGAGCATAGGAATCATTAACAACCAACCAATGGAGGAGCAGGACAAGATTAATGAGGAAAGGGAAATGGAAATTGAGCAAGAGAAGGACAAGGAAACTAAGCAGGAGAAGGACAAGGAGAATTCGAGCAGGGATCGGGATAAAGCTGGAGAGGGGTTAATTCTGGATAAACTCAAATACCAGTCTGAGGCTTGTATGGGTTTTGAGAGGTGGGTTTATGAAGGAATCAAGAATCTATTAAAAACTGATAAGCAACAGGAAGAGAAAGGGAAGAAAGCTGAAATAAACCAAGAACAGTGGGATAAAGGTATGAAGGAAAAAGTGGAGAAGCTGGAAGCTCAGATTGGTAATCTGGAGGAAGGAAAAACAGCTATGAAAAACTTTCTGGTAATGATTCTGGATATCCTTTCCTCTGTGACTAAGAATTTAGAGGAAATCACCAAGTTCCTTAATGGTTCCAACACCTCCAAACCTGTCGTGGATCTAGATATTGATGAGGATGCTATCAAGGCAGGGACGGTGGAAAGTGCTCTTGGCGGTGCAGCAAAAAAAAAAAGGGCAAGCATGAAAAAATTTGTTGTGGCCTCTTCCAAGGATATCCCTAAGCTTAGGGATAATATTAAAGATTTGCAAAGAATTAGCAGAAATTTGGCTAATGCCCTAAAAAATATTAAGTAATTTGTTTTCTGTCTTTTTATGTTATGGTTGGATGTGGCTGGTTTTGTTGGGCTTTTTTGCTGATTTTTGCCCATAACTATACTGGTTTTTTGGCAGTTTGTCTTTTCATGTTGCTTAATGCTATTATCTTTTAAGGATCTTTTATAAAGGGTTTCGGGATCCCTTCAAAACCTGCTTTTCCCATAATAAAAAACATTGCATACCTGAGATTTTAGGATTTTCTTGAATTCCAGGTTCTTGAACTCTTTCTTCTACATTAACACCTGCAATTTCTCCTTGATTCTCTGTCTTTTCCGAATCAACTTGAACTTGACTTAGGGTTTGCATTGGCTTTCCTTTATCTGAATTGGAATCCTAATAATCAAAATCATATCTGCAAGATCTAATCTATCTTATATTTCCTTCATCAACCTTCACATTAGCACTTTCAACCATCTTTCTCAATATTTTATTGTAACGCTGATACGCCTTACTTTTAGTAGAATAACCAAGAAATATTCCTTCATCACATCTAGCATCAAACTTTCCAAGATCTTCATCTCTTTTGATATAGCATTTACTACCCAAAATTCTAAAATATCTAATAGTAGGAGCATGACCAAACCATAAATCATAAGGAGTCTTACCAGTATCACCTTTGATATTTACTCGGTTAAGCGTGTATACAACAGTACTCATAGCTTCTCTCCAAAATATATGCAGAACATTTCCTTCAATCATCATGGTTCTAGCATCTTCTTGAACTGTTCTATTCTTCCTTTCCATAATGCCATTCTGTTGTAGTGTCCTAGGAGCATAATATTATCTCTTAACTCCATGCTCTTTATAATATGCATTAAACTCATCGGAAGTGAATTCTCCACCTATATTAGATCTTAGACACTTTAGCTTCATTCTAGTCTCAGTTTCAACTCTACCTTTTAAAATCTTGAACTTCTCCAACGCTCCAAACTTCTCCCTTAAGAAGGTAACCCACATCATTATTGAATAGTCATCAATCAACAACATGAAATACATGTCATCCTGCAAGATTCTCACTCTAGGAGGACCACACATATAAGTATGCACGAGATCCAGGAATCCATTAGAATTATATTGCTTTCTCTTTTAAGTAACTCTTGTCTGCTTCTCTAATTGACATTCCTTACATACCGGATTAGAAGGCTTTATTAACTTTGGTAGATCTCTCACTGCCTGAGTAGAACTTATCTTAACCATGCAATCAAAATTTGCATGACACATACTTCTATGCCATAACCAACTTTCATCAATATGATAAATCAAACAACTTTTACCACCAACATTCAAGTGAAAGATATTACCCTTAGTTTTTGTACTTGATACAATCTCAGTTCTGGAGCTACTCAAGATCTCACATTTGTCATTCTTGAATTGCAAGTCATATCCCTTATCAACCATCTGACCAACACTCAAAAGATTATTCTTTAAACCTTCAACATACAACGCATCATCAATATTATGCTTATCATCAAGAGAAATAGAACCTCTACCATGGATTACACAAGCTTTGTTATCACTGAATCTTACTATACCACCATCATACCTTTCCAAGTTCACAAATTTACTCTTGTCACTTGTCATATGATGAGAGAAACCACTGTCAATTACCCATTCATCTTTCTCCTCAACTTTAGAATATTTCTCTTCATTAGTGTAGCTTGTAGAATCTATAGTTACAGAATCATCTTCCTTGATAGCAATGAACACAAATTCATTTCTTGAATTACCCTTATCTGACTCATCATCTGTCACACCTTCATCAGCAGCATAATAACACTTCTTCTAATATTTAGGCTTATATGGTTTAAATGGCTTCTTAGTATTTCTATCTCTTTCTGGACACCTTAATACAAAATGTCCTATCTTATTACATGAAAAACATTTAAGAGGTAACTTCCCTTCATACATACCGACACCTTTAGGCAATCTTTTGTTAATAAGTGCTTCAAGCTCCTTAAACTCTCTTTCTTCACCTTCCATCTCTTTCATCTCTTTCTCATATCTAGATACTCTTGTAGAAATCATACCTCTGTTTCCTGGAAACAGTAGCTTTGAATGAAGATTCAGTTTTAGGAAGAGGATCTCCATACTCACTTATCTCAAAAACAACAAGCTTACCAACCAACATATCTCTTGTCACATTTGTCATAGTCTGAATCTCATCAATAGCAACAACTTTATGCTTGTAAGGAGGAGGCAAGGATCTCGACACTTTAGCAACAACCTCAGACTCTTCAAGGACTCCACTGACACATCTGATTCTGCACACAAGCTCATTCATTTTCTGCATAAAAGAAGTAATATTCTTATCTTCACCCATCTTCAGGTTCTCATACTTTCCTTTCAAGCTTTGTGACTTAGCAACTTTCACATGACTATCTCCTTCATGCAAGTTCTCCAACTTTATCCAAATGTCATGAGCGGTTTCAAGATCCATCACATTAGTCATTTCAGACTCTGACAAGGCACTCAACAATGCTTCCTTAGCTCTAATATTGAATTTTGCTTCCTTCAGCTCACCCGGAGTAGAAGGAACATTCTGAGGGACATTATAGACATTCTTAGTGATCTTCCAATACTCCTCCAATGCATCTCAAATGAACTTGCATCCAACTCTTCAAGAGAGTGTAGTTTTTTCCATCAAATCTTGGACTATCCTTCTTGAAAGCAAAGGTTGTCATCCCGAATCTCCTCAAGAAGTCAAGCTTCTTTTGGAGGATCTAGCCCTGATACCAATTGTTGGCAACAATGCAGCATACTAAGAGGGGGGCGAATCAGTTTGCACCAACAATTAAAGCATGGAATAGCACCACATCAATAACACACATAACACCAATAATTTTGACATGGAAAACCCTGTTCAGGGAAAAACCATGGTGGGAACCTACCCACAATGAGATAATACCCTGTTAGGAGTAAATGTGAATATTTCAATGGGAATGCAAATTCATTTAGGCACACTACATAGAGCTCACTGCTCAAAATAAGGAACCCAGAAAGGCTAAAACCTTAAGGGAAGACTCACTGCCTTATAGGAAGTCTCACCGACTTACAAAAACATTCGGACTACAATCTAGATCATATGAACTGTGAAAATAGAATCTCCATTTGCTTGAGTATGGTTTTGATTAAACACATGGTCTGCTTTGCAACACTTCTCTTCTCCACACTTCTAAAATATTAAATCACTTGTTCACACATCCAACTTGATCGTCTACTCGCATATACAATGCAGACACTCGTAGGCATACATCTTACATGATCATCTCATATATTTATACAAACCCTTCAACCTATATTTCTGTTGGCATATGATGAAGTGGTGATAATGTATGTTGTCATTGATGTTAATAAGTGCTCAAGCAGGCATACCGGTATGTAGATTGGAAGTGGTTAAGGTCAACCAGGATGGAGTGGACCGGTGTCAGGGTTCACTAAGTATGACTACCAGTTGGTAGTCTTAGTTCAGCTCTAGGGTTTCTGGTGTGGCTTGTGCGGTGCAACCGATGGTGTTTTATGAATGATAAGGATAAGGACCAAGATGACACGTCAGCTATGTGCATGTGGAGGATTTCCTTGAGGATCTTGCACATGAAGATCGAATGCATTGAATGTCTACCTTGGGAATGTGCGATTTTCTGAGCGGTGTGTGAAGAGCGCGTGATGGGTTACTGTTCTCCAGATGCGGTGAAGATTGGACGATGTAGAATGACTTAAGATCTATTTTAGATTGTTTCATTATATGAAATGTATTTGATGGTCAGGATTGGACTGCTTGTAATTGTAAACCTAAAATATTTAGGGTTTAGGGTTTATGCTACCGACCTAATTTTTATCTATATGGTCGATGAGTTTTGTTGTTGTAGGTGTTGGCAAAAGTTATGTTTGTGTCTGCATTTGATACTTGCCAAACCAGAGTGAGGAATCTACAGAGTATGATTGCAGAAGAGAGAAACTGAAAAGGATATGCCTTAGCAAGGAGTACTGTTATCAGATCAGAGTTTTACCTGTTGTCTTCTAACCATTTCAACAGAAGGTAAATCCCTTAACCGGGTAGCTTTAACAAGCTTTGTTGTAAATCCTCTATCCAGGTGGCTCAAGTTCATTAAGTTATTTAAATCCTCTAGCGAGGTAACTCTTAACAGGGTTTCAGCCTTTAATGGGGTATATAGCTATCCCTTAACCGGGTGATCCCTAACAGGATTGGTTCCTAACAAAACCTTATTGTAAAGTCTTTAGCCGGACTAGGCTCCTAACAAAGTGGACTTCAAAATAGTTCAAAACAAGATTGTGGCTATTCATCCCCACCGTGGTTTTTCCCATTTGGGTTTCCACGTGAAAAATCTTTGTGTTATGGGTTGTGAGTTTTTCATGTGATGATTGTGTGTTTTTGATTAAGTTAGATATGCATGCAATGTTAAATGGTTGTGGTATTGTTGATACAAATCATGCATGATTATATCGGTGAAGTAGTCATCAAGACTTGAGATCTGTTGAATGTTGTCTAAAGTATCTATGTTTAACCGATATAGCCATGGTTATGCTCAATGGTGAAGACAACCGGTCAGCATTGTTTTAATATGATAAAGTGTTGAGAATTTTTTGTGTGTACTGATTCACCCCCCCTCTCAGTACTGGTTAGGACCTTAGTTGCTCATCATTATTCTCAATTGGTATTAGAGCACATCTAGGGCCTCGGCGATATAAGCTTAACCGCTTGAGGCAAAAGATCCTGTTGTAATGATGAAGAGGGAAGGTCCTAAGTTCAACAGGGACAACTTCACAATATGGAAGGACAGGATGAAGATATACATCAGGAGTTTGGGTGCACAACACTAGAGCTATGTTGAGAATGCTTATGTGATCCCAACTGGCACTCTAACTGCTGATAAAAAAAGAGAGATACAAGAGAATGGGCAAGTCATGAAAGCCCTCATTAGCAGCTTGTCTGATATAGATTTCATTGATGTGCAAGACAACGACAATCCAAAATAAGCATGGGACAAACTGGAATCCATCTATGACGGTGATGAACATGTCAAGTAGGCTAAGGAAGAAAGCCTTAGAGGAAAGTTTGAAGATACAAGGATGGTTGAAGGAGAGACCATTCAACAATATAGCATATAAGAATCAAGACAGTGGTTGGAGAAATCAAAAGCACTGGTGGAACAATTGATGATGCCACCATTGTCAGTAAAGTTCTGAGATCATTGTTACCAGTCTATGCAATCATGGTTTCCGCTATTCAAGAGCTAAGTTCTATTGACAAAACAAAGGTATCCTTAGACTCTAGTATTGCTAAGTTGACTGCATATGAATTGAATAGCTATGATGGTAGTGTTCAAAAGATCGAGTCAGCCTTTAGAGCGTCTGTTTCCTCTGCACTGACCAGGAAGGAAAAGAGGCCAGTACCAGTTATGAATCCAAGCCAAGAAGAGATATGGATGATGAGGAGATTCACCCTCCCTCTCAGTACCAGTTAGGACCTTAGTTGCTCATCATTATTCATCAATTTCAAGGTCGGCCAAACCCTCAATACAAATTATAAAATAATATCTTCACATGCTACAACAATACATGCAGACCAAAACAACGTCGACTAAGACATAGTCTTGACCCAAATCAATATCACAAATAAGAAATATCTCCAACAATTACACCTCGATCATCTGCAACACACTACAACCACCAAGAACATCGCATAACACAAAGAACATCACCAGACAAGAAAAATATTCAATAGCACACACAATAATCAATATGGACCATTAATATGTATAGAACACAATCAAAAGACATTCACAAGCAATGTGAATTGCATCACAACAACCACAACAACTTAGATTACCAGGATCATCATCATCTCTCTACCTGAGCTCAAGAACATCAACATAACTGAATGTCAACCTGAAAGATTTGCTTGTGGATATCCAAATCATGAATCAAGCTAACTAAGGACACACATCAATGTCCAGAACACATTCCACTCATCCACAACCATAGATATAGCAATCCCGAAGTAATATGGAGAACAAATTGAATACCATGAACAACTTCATAATATCCTCAATACCGAATCTTATAACTCGATCAAATTATCATGCAGACCTCTGCAAATGGGAATGAACCATGTACAAACAACATACCCAAAACCCTTTAAACTGATACACATGCTAAACCAACCCATCCAATCAAATTGCAACACTAGAATACACAAAAAACTTTCCAGCAATCTCCTCATCAACAATCTCCACATATGTTGACATCAATGACAACATATCAACCAATATCCAAAAAAAATCAAATGCATAGAGAAAATAATTAAAAGAAGACCAAGAAGACTAAAAAGATAGAGGGAGAAGGCTTTAGAATTAAGGTAGGGGGGAGAGACCAAAAAGTTTTAAAAGAAGGATAAACAAAATGAATAAACAAAAAGAATGAGTAAACCAACATACCTATCTTTATAGATTATTGTATTGTAATTAATATCAAATCATTATTATATTATGATATTGTGTAGTATGAAAATGGATTCAAGTAGCTAAGAGCTAACCCCGCTTCCATGTACACATTGGAATACAAAAGAGCCTAAGGATATGATCCACTTTGACTACTTCTTGCAAGAGAGAGTCAAGGAATATCTTTAGGGTTTCTATTCCTTTGCTGCAATGAAGAGGAGATGTGTAAAATGCAATGCAATGATAAACTATGATAGGAGATGAACAAAGATACAAATATAAACTGAAAATGCAGAAAATTACAGATCCGAAATTGAGAGATTAAGTACAGAGCTAGAAAAGGAACTCAAATGTGCACCTGTCACTAAAATTTGATGATGATTGTACAAGACCAGGGCACCATGCCCTAGTCCTTGATACTATAGAGAGTTGAACTTCTAGAATCTGGATCCCAAGACTCTGAAATGTTGAATTGTCAGAAAAAGTTTCAAAACTCAAAGGACCAAGGCGCCACACTCTGGTCTTAGAAAACTAAGATCCAACTCTAGGATTGAGTTTGCACTTGCGTGTTTCATCGGTCCCAAAAATTGTGTGCTCACCAGATTCTTGTACCTACACCTGCAACTTGAAAAATGGTGTCTAGGTGGCTATATAGGGTTTTACCTTAGTCAAACCCATTGTTTTGGTGATTTTCACCTTCACAAATAGTTGATAATGTACTGGAAATGTGTGTGCAAGAATCTTGTGTGTATGCAAGATCCTAAATGAACAAGAAAGTAAATCTAGAGTTCTACCCTACACTTTGGAGAGTAAACCCTAAATGATTGTAAATGTAAATGCCTCAAATCACAAATGCAATAATGGATCTAAAGCATGAATGTAAATCTGAAAATGAATGTTATGAAGCTCATACAAAGACATGAAAATAACATGAAACCATACCAAACCCTAAGGGAGAGGTACAAGCCAATCAACAATCAATGATCTCTTATTATTCTTCAATATCTTCAAAGCTCCTAATTAAATTTGAAGATTATTGATATAGGCTTGATAGATGCTTGATTTGCAAATGAAGACTTCACATAAGTTTCACTTTCACTTCACAAGAGGCTCCTTCCAAATTGCTAGATCTAGATCCTTCAAATGAGGAAAGGAAAGGCTATATGTATGAAACCCTAACTTTGTCTTTGATCATAGGCCAACCTAGAATCAATATAATTTATCAATTCTCTAGATTCAAACATTAAAATACCACCAAAACATGTTCTCAAAATCTAGGGAGAAAAAGTTGGGACCAAGAGGCCAACTTTTTTCCAAATTTTCAGGGAAGCGAGATATTATGATTCTAAAGTCAATTCCAGGAGTATGTGAAGATTCAAGGTGTTTAGATATGCAAAATTGGGCCTTGAAGGTCCAAATAGGACATAATTAGGGCTTTTGATGAAATAATTAATTGGAAGAATAAAATAAAAAGGGGCACACTTAGGGTTAAGGGCCCAATTTTATGATGTGTAGAGTGATGAAAGAAGACTTTAGATTTAATTAAATGATTAAAGGAAATTTTAAATGCAAGATGCAAACACACTAAGGCATGTGCTAACCTAAGCATGGAATTGTACCACCCAATTAAGGGTGTGTAATTTACGACGCTACAAATATTGTAGTTAATATTAAGTTCTATTAAACTCTTTAAAAAATAAAAAAAGTTTTTACTACCAAATTATTATTATACTATATTATTTTCATTTCTATTAAACTCTTAAAAAAGCAAAAAAAAAATTAAGACTACAATATTATTGTTTTCTATTGGTTGATAAAATTTTGTGTTTTAGTTCATATTCAACGAAGTCATTATGTCACTTTCATTCCCTTTTGTCTTTAGGGGTTCTGCAAAAATGCAAAGAGTTGATGTTGCTTTGTTTCAAGGGCATCAACCTCCTGGTTGGACGTCGCCTATCTAGTATGCTTCAAGAGGATTTAGGTGGTATGTTGGCTCTTCTAAGGTGGATAGGGTTAGATCAAACAACAATAGAAATGACAATAATGACATTTTGAAACCATCAATCAAAAAAAGGGGGAATTGAGAATATTGCTTGGGAGCAGAAGTAAGGGTTTTGGGCATGGAGGAAGTAGCAGGAAAGGAATCAATGGGAGGGGAGATGTGTAACAGTTAAAATAAATGAGAGAAACAATGGCGCAACTCCGAGCACAAACATGGTTGGGTTAGCAGTGAAGCAACCAACGATGTGTTTAGGGGAGGAAATAGAAAATGAAGTGATTGAAAATGATAAGTATTTTGCCAAAATGGGCTTGATTGGAAGGTTTAAGGGATTTTGGTCAAGCTTGGGTAAATTGCATAGATGGATTATAGATTTTTGGAGCCCCATTTTGGAAGGACATGTTCAGATTTATCTTGGTGCCTGAGGGGTTTTGTGGTGATTCTTGAAAATGTGCAGGACAAGAATAAAATATTGGTTGAATACTTATGAAACTGAGAGGAGAAGCATTTTCTTTTGTTTAAACCATGGTATTTGGTTTCAACCCTACCAAAAAAATCCTTCAACAAGATTCCAGCATGGGTAAGACTTTCAAATCTTTTGTTGTAGTATTGGTTTGATTCTTGCTTTGAAGCCATAAGAAATTCTTTAGGAAGATGGGGGTGGATGAGGGTTTTCTAAGTTTCATGCATGCTACCTTTGCTCGTTTATTAGTGGAGATGGATTTGTCAAAATATCTTCCTATAGATTTAGAGTTAAAATCTTCAAATATAATTTGGTTGCAACTTGTAGATTGTGAAGGAATCTATTTCAAATTTAGAAGATGTTTTTAAACGGGGCATATTATGGCTCACTGTACTAAGAGGAAACTGAACAAACAGGAAACCTGGTGGAGGGAGGTTTTTTGGGCCCATTACTATTTGGTGGAAAAAGATGTTGTTGACACCCTAAAGAGCCTTAATAGATAGGGTGATGTTAAAGAAAAGCAGAGTAAGGAACCCTCAATGTCAAAGGCCTCAGAATGGAAAGATAAACTGAATCAAGATAGCACTGATGTTGTATGTTGCTTTGTTGATGAAAAAGATGAGAAAAGTGTTAGTTCACACAAGGTAGATGGTGGGGAAAGGCAGTTCCCTAGTGATTCTACTAAAGAGTTGCAAAAAGTAGCAGAGTAGGAAGAAGGTTGGAAAATTATGAAGGGAAAGAGAAATAAGAGAACAAAGGAGGAGGGTACTTTACTATCCTTCTTCAATCACATGATAGGAGTGGAGTTAAGATAAAATCATGATTGTTTAACCTATTAATGGGTTTCAGTACTTAGGTGTTTTATTTGCTTGGGGAGGTGGCTCCCTATTTGTAGCCCCACCTTTAAAATATCAATCTTAATAAAATAGGTGCAGACCCCTTAGTCTTCCTTTCACCAATAAAATAAATAAATTGAACTCTATCCCTAAACTCATTAAAAAATACATTACAATCTCAATGACAAAAATAATAAAAATTTACAACACTGAGAAGTTAAATATACAATTGTTAGACTATTATATAATAATTCAAAATATAGAATTTGGGGGGAGTTCAAAAAATATGACATTTACTTTTTCATAAATCTCCATACTAACAATTCATAAATAACAAGTGAAAACTATCTTAAGAAACTAAGGTTGGAATAATGAATAATTTCCTTCATTACATATATTTTGATTACTTGGACTTCTAGTTGTTCGCATAAATATTTTGATCCAAAATTGGATCAATTTATATTGGACTAGAGAGAGTTAATACTAGAAGAGTTGTTTCTAGCACTATTACGTGTTTTGGTGTTATGGGTATTACTATAATGTTGTTGTAGGTGTTTTGGTAGGATATAAGTTGATTGCTATATGTGTTCTATTTTAGATACATATAAATCACAACAACTATTTAGGTTGGTTTTAAGTTAACCTATAAGATTGTTGTAGGTGTTCTCTCAGCTACAAGATTACCTCTAATAGTGATGTAGTTGTTCTAAATGGCTAAAATTTCACCTAGTAATCCCTTGATTGATCCAACTAACATGTGATCCTTCATAGCATTATTTAAAATTAGGTACAATGCATGAGGGTTTTATTTTATTGGATTAACTTATGTTGAGTAATGATATTACTTTCAATAATTTTGTAGGCTACCTAATTGGTTAAGAAGGATATTATCAAGTGCTAGAGGATGGAGTAATGAGTATGAAACTCGAAAGTTGATCTAATGGATATTATTTGTAAGTTACCATTTAACTATAGATGCATCATTAGCATGGTAGTGTCGTGATTTAATCATTAGAAAAAGAAGAAACAAAATTTGAAAGGGTGAAAAGAATATTGATTTTTTTAAAATGGAGGATGAAGGGACAATCTACATACAAGTAAGTTGGGAATTATTTGGGTGGTGTTCCCTTGTCATGGAAAAGGTTAATTTTACCCTACTTGTGGACCAAGTTGTTTTCTTTCTTGGGCACAATGTTATACGCTAGAAGCATTTAAAGAATGCCTTGTATTCCTCATCAATGCAAGAAATTTTATTTAGTCTTAACAATGGTTTATAATTGATGGTGAATGACCTCATCATTGACTTGTATGTTAGATGTCACCATTATTTGATCATTGACTTGTGGGTTAGATGTCACAATTATTTGATTGGTTATTCATTTCCCCTAGATCATGGTTGTCATCTTATATATTGAGAACAATAATTAGGGTAGAGGCTAGACTTACTTGCTAGTGGTTGTTTTAAACTTGTGTGGATAGCCTTGACAACTATTTATAATTATTGTTGAAGTTTATTTTTAAAATCCAGAGCTCCTAAAAATCACCTACAACCAAAACACCTTTCACATGAAGAGAAAATGTAATTTATTTGCTATGCAAGCCTGAAAAATGAATTGATCCAAAAAAATAATTGAATAGGTTTTTGAATGACTATATTCTTGGATGATTATAATGTATAGTAATGAATCCTCATAAAAGGAAAAAATACTAGATGTAACCCTAGGTGAGGATTAAATTAGACCATGACAAGTGTCATCATCCCATGCTACGAGACAAAAAGGAACATGACTTAATTATACTAGAAAATATTTCTCTTAATTTTAGCTTAAGTGTAATAAATTAAAAATGTGACTTGATTAATTCACGATTAATATATTAACTAGGTGATTTCCGTATTTTACTCTAACACCCCCTTAAGTACAACTTAGGGGGAAATAAAAAATATAATGATGAATTTATGGATGGATACACAGATGGGTCTTGAAGTTACAAGGATTGATGAGGTACCCATTTACAAACAAATAACTCTCTCATAAGTAGAGAAAAGGAGAAAACCACATGGGAAAGACTTATGTTCGAAAGAGATTAAATGAAACAAATACACACTAGTGAAAGAAGGATAGGAAGAGGAATCGATATGACCCCCTAACAATTACTTATGTCACATAAGCATGATAGATGTCCTCTAACAAGAGAGAGATTACATGAGAATGTGAATCCCTCCATAAAGAAGTAGTTTCTATACCAATGATGAATGCTTAAAGAAAAAACATGATCCATTTTTTGCAAACAAAATTTATCCCGTTAAGAAAAAATAGATTCATTGGTGACTAGATAAGCCATTCCTATAAGAAATATGCATAAGGAATAAAAATCTGAATGTTTGTCTTTGAAAACTACTCAAATGCCCACATAATAGAATCAAATTGTGCCAATATAGAATCCTATGAAGATCGATGTAAAACAATATCAATTTAGATAATGATGATGGAATAATGGTGATGATGTGTATATCATAAAAGAGGGGATGAGTTTTCTCAAAATGATCCTCTAAATCCATAATATGATACTCCATAAATAAAGATGATCTATCTAATAAATATAAATCTCAATTAATTGTATTTAAAAGGGGATGCATGTCATGTTTCATTGAATCAATAAGGGATATATATGTAGCAATATTAATCTTATCAAGAGCAATATAAGATGGAGATATGGTCTCAAAGGAAGAGTGAGAGTAAGGAGACAAGTCTCTAAACCATCAAAGCATGCAAGACATGTGATATAATCAAGCTAGACTCTAAAGTATCATCATAAAAACTTATGTCACCTTCATCATTGAGGGAAATGGGATAATATATTGTATGATCCTATGGGAATGGAAATATATGAGGCTCTCCATGTATCTCCAAATTATAGTCCAAAGTGTGTGGGGACAATCATTTTTTCATACAACACACATAGTGTCGAGATCAATACTGGAACTAATTGATACTAAAACATGTGATCAATGATATTACCATAATTTGGTCTAATCTCTATTGTGTCAAGTTCAGGTATGAGTCCATAAAGACAACACAAAATATTAAGCCACCTAAGATTTATTGGGATGTCATTTTGCCAAGACTCGTAATTATCCTTTTATAGAATTACCATATAAGGATGAATAAAAAGACCCATGATACCTCATAAAATGATAAAATCAAATACCAATAACCTCAATGCATGTAAAGTTGCTCAAATGAAGTCATTTCATGTAAAAAACACAAATCTAGGTGCCAAGATGTCCAATTAATTGACCAAAATGTGAAATAATGATAAACTAAATAAAAATACTTGGGGAAAGTTTTTTATAAAGTGCATGAATAGATTATAAGAGCTCTAAAATACCTTTCTAATATTGCAACAATCATGAAAAATGGAGATACACGCAAAAAAATTATGAGCTTAATTAAAAAAGATGATCTAACTTTGATAAGAGATAAAATATACCAACAAAAAAATAAAATAATGAGACATACATTAACTTTTTGATGATATCTTGTTTGCTAATTTTTGACATTGTATTCCCATGTTATTCCCCCAAAAAGAAGCTCATCCAGGGAACAAACTAGGGTTTTGAGAGGCCACTAGGAAGTATGATATCAACACTAGCAAACCAACAACCAATATATAACTTTTGTCAAAATATTCCCTCTTACACCACAAAATTCTCTTTTACATCTAAAACCCACTTTTTGGGTCATAATACAACTTACTTGTGACAACCATGGTTTTGAGGGAAAATACCGATATGTAGCAAGAGGATAGATGAACTTTTGTAGATCTACTCGAGTAGTGAATCGTAACACTATATGTAGCCCATAAATCCCAAAGATTGGAGTATCATTAGAAAAAATCAAATAGTTAGGAAAAGATCTAAAGCACTCATAAAATCTAAAAAACATCTTAAAAATGACGAAAAATTATTGAAAGATGTACAAAAACCACTATTAGAAGATGGAAAATCATCTTTATTTTTCTCATCATCAATTTTTTAACACAACTCTTGCATCAATCAAAGCGCCCAAAAATTCATAGATGTACATTGATTAGATACAAAGGAGACTGTACCAAGTCATACATCATACAAATCTATATGACTATACATATTTTATTACCTCAAAATTTACACCTCTAAAAAATGTATATTTTTATCTACTCATATTTAAGTGTTTAAATAAATATCCGAGGGGATTTAGACATTTGGGATGCAATGACGAGGTCCATTTTGGTCTAGAATGCACCATTTTTTTTTCTCAAGGTTGGATCTCTCAAAAGAAGGATAGGAGTCACAAATTTGATGCTCTTATATCACATTAAAGTTTATTGTTGAACTCCATAGCTCCCAAAAATCACCTACAACCAAAACACCTATCACAAGGGGAGAAAAAAGATTAATTTTGTATGCAATCTTAAGAATAAAAGTGGTCCAAAAAAGTAACTAAATGGGATTTTGAATGATTGGATTCTTTTAGGATTACAATGTATAATAATGAATCTATACAAGAGTAAAACAAAAGAAAAACAATTCGATATGAAATTCTAGGCGAGGATTAAATTAGATCATGATAAGTGTCCTCATGACATGTTATGATATAAAAAGGGACATGACCTAATAATACAAAAATATATCTCCTAAGTTTGACTTAAGTGTAATAAAGTAAAAAAGGGACCTAATTAATTAATCACATAATTTTTCTATTTTACTTTTATAGTTATCACTTGAGAAATTATTCTATCTGTGAGATTTTGCCAAGATCAAGAGGCAATGGAAAGCACAAATAAGAGAGAACAAAATATTGATAGGAATAAACTGTATTCTATCAAGAGAAAATACTGATCAATTGGATCATCAATCGTTGTTACATACAATGAATATGAGCCTGCTTATATAGGCAAGGCTATATGGATATGTGAGCACACAAACATGACATGTGGCTCAATAAGAAACAAGGGTAGGTATGAAATAGGTATGGGTAGGTAGGAGAAATAATATAATAGTCCACATGAGGTGGATCACCCACTGAATGTGGAGTGTAACAACAAGATCAACACCGTAAAAGGTGGAAATTCTCCTACACACACTATCCCAATGTGGTACAAACACCCAAGTGTCTCATACCCAAACTACTATGAAATGCATGTACCTAAGTAAACTTAAGTAAGGTGTAATAATATCCATGATGAATAATTATTTACACCAACACCCCCCCTTAAGTGCAACTTATGGGAATGCACTAAAGTCTACAATGCAACTAAGAAATGCAAGATGAGTCCCGGCTACGAGGCCATGTTAGGTACCCATGTACAAATGCAAATGTATGAAAACCAATGCAAGGAAATCTCTCACAAAGCGAGGAAAGAGAGAAAAACCCAATGGGAAAAAACCCTCCCCCAAAAGAGAGATGAAAACTAGATACAAAGAACTCTCATAGAAGTATGTGAAGGACAAAACCCCATGTGAGGAAAAAGTCCCCCCCATATGAGAGAAGAAGAAGAGAGACTAGGAATCCCCCTCTCAATCTGGAATCTACACCAATGATAGAAGCTCAAAGATGAATGAAGAAACTACTCCACAAATGTCGAACCACGTTCCTCCCCTTAGGAAGAAACAAAACCAAAGGTGTATCCATAAAGTCTCCCCAATCATGAAAGAAAGACAGAGAAATAATACTCATGATGAAAGGAATCTTTGAAAACTGCTCAAGTCTCCCCATGTCGATGCTGAAAGATACCCCCTCCAAAGGTGGTAAACTATGCCACACTGCTAAAAAAGGCACTCCAATATCTAGTGGAGATGAATGTAGAACAATATCCAAAGACTCATATGTCTCCTCAAAAGATAAAGAGACCTCCTCCAAGTGTTGTACAAAAGTATCCACAATCATGTCAACCTCTAAAGATTGATCATGTAGAGAATGCACAAGAGGGTCAGAGTTATCCCTCGCAACAATCAAAGAAGGATCATCTTCATCAAAGAGAAGATGAATGTCATGAATGGTGTCTCCCAAATCTGCAATGTAGGAGTCCACAAACAAACCTGCAATGTTTGTCAAGTAGGCATCCCAATCAACTGAAGCTGGAAGACATGAAATATCGTGCTGCACTGAATCATAAGAAGGCAAAACTATCGCACTAGCTGCATCATCGGGTGCAATAGGTGGTGTGATATCAATAGAAGGAGATGAAATGCAAGGCTCAAGAACGGGGTCACATGTGAGAATCCCCAAGTTCAAATGCCCAAAGTTCTCCTCAAAATATGAATCATCAACGTACAAAGAACCAACCTTATCAATAGGACCAAAATCTGAAAAAGAGTACAACTGAGATGCATGATCAACCACCCCAGTCGCAATGATAGCTCCACTCTCCAAGTCTCTAATGATAACTGAATCAGGTGTGAACTCCACAATTTTCCTAGTTGCCCCATGTGTGATTTGATAGATGGAAAGAAGATTATTTGTCAAGTGGGGTACACACAACACATCATTGAAGGAGTTATCCCCAATGGCAATAGATCCTTTCCCAATCACATCCATGTATGTATGATTTCCCATCAAAATCTACAGCATGTGGCAAGGCTCAAATGTAGAAAACATAGACTGCAAAGATGCCATATGATGAGAAGCCCCTGAATCTAGAAGCCATCTCCCTGAATCATGACTTGTAGTAGCACAAAGAGCTTGTCCCTTTCCTTTATCTATCCCAAAAGAGTGATCCTTTCCTTTATCCTTGGAAGAAGAAGCCGATGTAGACATTCTAGAAGGTAGGTTGATTCTATTCTTCTCAAGAAGATTCTTCAAGTCATCAATATCCTTCTTATAACAATGATGTTCATCATGTCCTGACTTCTTGCAATATCCACAAAAAATATTGTCCTTATATGATTTCCTCTTAGGTGAGAATGGTGAATCACCTTTTTGTGGAGAGGAAGATTGTGCTCCATCTTGTTGTGGTTTTGACTTAGGTTGCTTTTGATTCTTGCCTTTTCCTTGATTACTTTGATTACCTTTGTTAGCCACCAAAGCTTGTGACTTTGAAGATTTGAGAATCCCCATTGTGGTCAACTTAGATTGCTAAAGTATCAACATCTCCGTGAATGAATCAAATGAGGGAGAAGTGTATGAGGAACCTTGAGCTAACCTATGGGTGTGAAAGCTAGATACAAAGGCTGCATACTCTGAAGGAAGCTTGTCCAACAAGTTATAAACTAATTGAGCATCCTTTTTGTCAATTCTACAATCCTTTAGCTTTTCTCTTAATTTAGTTGCTTTTGTGACATAATCTTGGATTGTATCAAAATCCTTGGGATCCAAAGTTGTGAGTTCACTATCAAGCTTGTAGCCCTTAATCTCATCAACTTGACCATACAATTTCTTAAAAATATCCCAAGCCTCTTTAATTGTTGTACACTTATCAATGTGAAAAATGAGGTCATCTGATACATACTTTTTAAGAGTTCCAAGTGCCATAGCATTCTTAGTAAGCCATTCAATTTGAGCATTAGGATCAGCCTTAGGATCAGGTGGTGTTGTTATAGTTTCATTTACATAATGAATGAGTCCTTTTTCCATTAGTTTACTCCATGCCTTAATTTTCCATGATGCATAATTATGAGGAGTTAAAAGTGGAAATTTAGGAGAACCCATAGCACCAAAATGAAAAAACACAAGATAGAGAGAGGCACAATCACACAAGACACCCCCCCAAAATACTCAATCAAGAAATCCCCCCAAAATGGTGATTTTGACACTTTATACTTAGTGCGTATACAATGAGCCACTTGCAAAACAAGGCAAAGTGGACTTCTGATTTCAATTTACAACTTCTCAAAATGAGATCTAAGAGACTTCAACAAATACTGCTAGTGATCTAAACTGAGATCCAAGCAAAATGCAAGTACCAAATATGCCAAAAATGGCCAAATATTGAAAGTACAGTTTCTACTTAAAATCATTGCAAATAGATGGCAGATTATGAAAGTAGATGAAAAAATATGCACTTTAAAAAAAAACGGCACCTGAAAAGGAGTCCATATGAGCTCAAATGAAGCCTCCAAAGTTGTAAAAACCGGGATTTCATGATTTTTGAAAAACTTGTATCCGAAAATCAAAAAACTCATGCACCAAAGTACAGATCATGAAATTCTACCCCAGAACAAAAAAAATTGCTCGGAAAAATGAGTCCGTATGAGTGAGATATCGCTATTTGAAAAATGCCTGCAAAATTATAATTTCTGGAAAATTTCCGCCACAGCGTCAAACTTCAAATGCCTCTAGATTTGGCCTCCAAAGTCCGATTTGGATGAAACAAAAGGAAAAACTGACTTTCTTGGACCTCCTCAATCCAATGATGACCTCAAATTTGACCCATCAAGCTTCAATAAAAACCTGCAATAGAAAGATCCAAAATGCACAACCCCAAATAGCATCAAATTTCTCTCAATTAGCAAACCAATGACACTCTAATGGCTCTGATACCATGTGAGACATGGACTAGCTCTGATACCATGTGAGATTTTTCCAAGATCAAGAGGCAATGGAAAGCACAAATAAGAGAGAACAAAATATTGATAGGAATAAACTGTATTTTATCAAGAGAAAATACTGATCAACTGGATCATCAATCATTGTTACATACAATGAATATGAGCCTGCTTATATAGGCAAGGCTATATGGATATGTGAGCACACAAACATGACATGTGGCTCAATAAGAAACAAGGGTAGGTAGGAAATAGGTGTGGGTGGGTAGGAGAAATAATATAATAGTCCACATGAGGTGGATCACCCACTGAATGTGGAGTGTAACAACAAGATCAACACCATAAAAGGTGGAAATTCTCCTACACACACTATCCCAATGTGGCACAAACACCCAAGTGTCTCATACCCAAACTAATATGAAATGCATGTACCTAGGTAAACTTAAGTAAGGTGTAATAATATCCATGATGAATAATTATTTACACCAACACTATCTTGGATGAGAGCAACTCTTAACCTCCCTAGTAGTATTTTGTTCTTGTAGAGGATAGAGTAGAGAGAGTAGGTATTACAATAAGTGTATTCCGATGAATAAAGTGGAGTACACATTGAATATCCCTAAGAATAGATTATTAAATAGAAGCTATGAAAACTATATTATTAATGATTGTTGGAATATCATTGTTTTAACAAAGAATATAAGAATATAAGATGATTATTAGAGAGAAGCTATGAATGTATAGTAATTTGGGTTAGGAAAATCATCTATGTGTATGAACAAATATTTTTGAAACTATGAATTATATATTGAAGAATCTAATATAGAGTGTAATAATTAAAATTAATTCCCTTGTTTTGAAGTTACTCATCAAAGGCTATTGTTGTATATTCAAGTAGTGGTATGAACTCCTTTAGGTTTCTTTAGTGGAGCACAGAGTGTCAATGCAACTTGGGTCTTCATTCATGTGAGAGTTATGATTGTATCAATTATCTCCATTATTCAAATAAATATATTGGTATTTGGATTTAATTATTGTAAATCAGGTTTTCTTCTCTACATATGGTTATTGTAAGTCTCTCTAAGGACATGTAAAACCATTATAGATATGTGGATAGTGGCACAAGGAAAATAAAATCACTCGCATTAGAGTTCTATTCCCCATTAGATATTTTCTCTATATGCACGTTGTATTGCAATTTTGCATGTAAGCATAATTTTTTGTTTTCTATATTTGAGTAGCATTATTGTGATTATATCTAGATTAAGTGTGCATTATGTTATTATTTCTTATCTATGTTAGCTAGTGCTTCTAAATGAAAGTCATTTATTGATGTGCTACGTGACATGTATATTCCAAATATGGATTAGGCATTCTTATTACATGGTAATTGTGAAAATATGACTTCAATTTTATTTGTTGTAGAAAGGGAATTGTCATAAGGATGGTTGCATGCATTTGAGGAAATTGAGCTCAAATTAATTACCTTATATCTTAGAATGTGATGTTGTGTAGGAAATATTTAATTAATAGAAGGCCCGTGTTGTTCCAATTATATTTTGACCTTATAGAATTCCCTATCCCTTATAAATCTTGATTCATACCTTCATAATTTTTTTTCTTTCTATTTTTGTCTTTAAATTAACTATAAATATTTACGTGTTATCTTCTTTCTCTTTATTAATGATTAAGTAATTTCCTCTCTATAGATTATTAGTTCTTCCTCACCTTAATATCTTCAATATTCTCTATATGATTCTTGTTAGATAAATTTTTCATATAACGAAATATGATGCCAATATTTAAGATTCATTGCTCAACCTATGTACATTTTCATTTATTTGTTAGCATCCTTGTCAATAAATTTGAGAAATGATTATTTTTTTACTATTTAATTACCTTACATTTAATTAGATTGTAGTTTTTATATGTTATCTTTCACTTGTATACACCCCAAATTCACTTCTACTTTTCTTCTTGCTAACTTCTATTTAATTAACTACCTTTACCATTCATCATCAGTAAATTCTTATTTGTTCCCTAAGGTTAATAAATTAAATCAATTATATCAATTAATATTTGTTCCCAATTCCTCCAACTAAATTAATTTATTTATTGAGTCTGAGTAAACTACTTCTAGTATTTCTTCTAATATTTAATTCCATGTCATCCTTAATCCTTAACCTATTAATCTCAACCATTCAATCCATTAACATGCATAAAATTTCAATCATTCTCCTTAATTCATTCTCCCATCTCGCTCCATGCTTGCACATGTGAGACCATGCAAACTTGTAAGCATTTTTTACCTCCACCTCATCCCTTAATCTTGACTCATCTCACAGTGCTTTCTCACACACATGTGAACATATTTAGGCTTCCACCTTATAATCTATAATTATTACACTTCCCCTCATCCCATTACATCTCATGATTAGATCAAATATCCATGTAATTATTACACTTCCCCTCATCCCATTACATCTCATGATTGATATATAATCTCTCATCTTCATTTGGTACTTCAAATGGATATGAATTACATCCATGTAATTAAATCCCAAGCTTGCATTTCATCTTTGCATATTAACCCTCTACTTTTGACTTGAAAAATTCGTTTAAGATAGGCTTGCCCCTCTCATTTTATTATTCAATCTTATGCTATCTATATCCTACTAAATTTAATAATCAAATTTCTTATTTTCACCCTTATGGTGTCTGTTTGAGTAGAAATGGAAAAGATCACAATAGAGGTATAAATTTCTTATACATTCACTTGGAGCACATCCAAACATCACAATAGAGGTATAAATGCTTGTTTTCTTTGTTTACTTTATATTTTTAGTTTATTATATTCTATTATTTTCTCTATCACAAGTATTGCCTATCATTTGAGTCTACAAGTTATTATTATTATTAATCCAATTTGTGTAGCTCAAATAGGGGTCCATAACTTGATCCTAATTTTTATCATTCCCAACTTTCTTTTTGAGGGAAATTATTTATAGAGGTGTAGGAGAGTTTAGTGGAAGTTGTTAATCTAAGAGGAATTGGTCGTCAAGAGATTGCTTGCCTTCTTTCTAAAACTAGGTTTCATTTAGAACACAGAAAAGGTAAAAAATATGTTTTTATGTGGGTCTTGGAGGATATGTTTGTAAGTTTTTTTAATCCATTTTCTATTTGTTAGTGTGTGTGTTTATTTTCCTTAAGTTAATGGGTATTTATTTTTCCTACACATTATTTAATATTGCTTAGGTTATTAGGAGTGGTTAATATGAGGACATGTGGCAAAATAATTTAGCTATGTCCCAAACCTCAATGTTTTGGAATTTTATAGGATCTTATTCTTGATACTATTTTACATGTTTTGACATTTTACCGAGTAGGTAAAATGTCTCACTTTTTTATGGAGATTAGGAATTAATTCACCTCTTGGATGTATATGACCTTATTTTGCTATATATTTGACACTCTTCTCTCACCTTCACTTGTTCAGTGATAGCTCGAATGAGAGTATTGAGAGTCTTCTCAAAATTCTCTCTCTTTGTCTCCATTTTTCTCTCATTTTAGATTTCTCTTCATTTAGCTATTTTGATCTTTGATCATCTATTACTTGGAGGTGTATGTATTCTATGACCAAAATCAGTTCCTGGCTCAGTTTTTGCTTCTTGCAAAATCTAACATGGTATCAAAGATGTGTTGTCTGGTATAGCTCATTGTTTTTCTAAATTTTTAGAGAGAAATGAGATTATTAGAAAGATAATATTTTCCTTAAAAACCAAGTATTCTCTTATCCTACATTCTCGTGTGACCTAGAAAATCAAAACAGTTTAAAGGAAAAATAAGCTTCTAGTTAATCTGGTTGATTGCAACCTTTTGGTAATATGGAAGGCTTTTTCAACATTTCTAGAGTGCGTAGAAGGCTTGACAAAGTCAAGGGTGACTTTTTTTCACTAAAATTAGAGATTGGAGGACATGGTGACAAATTAGAGTAAAATTTTCAAATTTGTTTACTGGAGTTGCTTTCATTTTTGCTATTTTTTGTACACAATTAGAAATTAATACATAAATTGAGTTAAAATAAAGTCTGAGCTATTTCTAGCTAATAGATTCAACAATTTTTTAAAAATTTGCATAACTTTTGCATCGGGTGTCAAATTTTTGCAAACGAGTACTTGATGGAAAGTTGGAAATAAGCACTTTCCATCCACATAGGTTTTATTAAACATTATCTCATTTTCTCTTAAATATTATAGGTTGAATTTGTTGCACTTTTTCTCTTCAACATGCCATACCTTTTGCCTCAAAACTCCTTTTTTCAAATATGAATAATCATTGGAAAGGTATTGAAGAGTATTATGCAACTATAAGGATATTTTTTTCAAATTTTCTATCATATTTATTTGTATCAAAGGTTTTAATTTTATCCATTAGAGACCTAGAAAGCATAGTAATTTGATAAAAGGCCTTGTAAATGCACTAATTATAAAGTGACGACTTTCTAACATTTGGGGGGATGATTTTTTGAGACTAGTAGAAAGAAGGGGTGTCTCATGTCTCTTCTTTCTTGCACTTTTCCTCATTCTTTGCAATCTTCTTTTCTGTGATCATAGATGCATAAATAGTTTGTGTTTTAACACCAAAATAACTATTTTGAATAAAAATCTAAGATAAAAATATATCTAAAAATATATGAATGTCATCATGTTACAATGGACTTGAAACTGAACCTCGGGATGATTCGGGAAAGATTAAATGGTTTAGCAAATGTGATGAAGCCTTTGGTACTAGATATGTATGCCAATCTCCCCTGACCTTCTTTTTCACATTGAATTTGTCACTACATCAAATGGAGTGTGGACCACTTTGGAAACCCTCTTTGGTAAGCAAGAAAAGTTGAGAGTTCATTAGTTGGAGAATGAACTCATGAGATTTAGTCCAAACAATTTTGATACAATACAAGACTTCTTCACAAAACTCAAATATGCAATATTTTAATTGGAATAGTGTGGAATCAAGAAAGATGATAAGAAATTGATCTTGAAAATTCTTTATAAGTTTGGTCCTTACTATTCAATATTTTTTTTTCTCAATTATATACTACAAAATGTGCCCTAGACTCCACATTTAAAATATCTTGTCTAGATGAATTTATTGCATAACTCATTAGGGAGCAGGACAAATTGGTTCAAATGGGTACAATAAAATCCTCTAAGTTACATGCCTTAGCTATAAATCAAGGCACAAAAAAACAAAAAGGTTCTAGTAAGCAAGATAAGAAACAAAAGAACCAAGGAGAGAAGAATAAAGATCATAAATATTCTACTTCAAAAGAAAATAACCAGACCTCTTCATCAAAAGGTGAACAACTTAAGAAGGAGAAGGTTGAGTGTTCTTACTATAAGAGGATTGTCTATGATGAACATAAGTGTTTAAAGAAACAAAAAAAATCACCTTACACATCTTCTCGAAAAGAACAATACCAAGGTGGTTGATTTAGTCAAACAAAGTTCATCAAAATGATCTTCAAAGGACATAGACAAGAGTAAGGAGAAAGGAAAGGGTACGACCCTAGTTGTTGTTGGTTCACAACCAAATTCTTCGATCATTGACTCAGGTGATTTTCAACACATGGCTTCTTCAGAAGATTATTTCACCTCTTTAGAGTCATTTTCTATGCCTACTATACTTGTATACGGTGAAAAATGATGATGAAAATCTATTGTAAAACCATAAAGATTGAACCACAACAAAAACCATAGTTCTACAACCAAACATCCACCATACACCAATAGAGATACCTAAGAACATGAAAATTCACAAAATAAATAATATTACCATTCACATCTCAAGTAGGTTTCCAATCTCCATTGTCTCCTATCTCCATTGATCTCATTTGGTATATTTGCTCTCAGATTTTATGTGTGCACAAGAGCTCAACAAAGAACACATTGTGGTTGAAGTAGCTTGATCGCAAGAAGGCTTGATTGCATAAGATTGATTGACTGAATAGGTGATTAGGGTTGATAATGAAGGAAGAATCCTTTTATATAGAAGATACTTTAGGAAATGGAGGGATAAGATTAAAAGGTGAAGAGGATAAATGGTTAGCTAGGATTAAAGGGTAGGTAGAAGAAATAATAAAATGATGAAGGGGTTAGGTAAGAAAAGAATTAAGAGATAAGTGGCATGTGTCATAGAGGAAAAAGATAATGCATTAATTTAAAAAAAATAAAAAAATAATTTAATTAATAGATGAAGTGGGATCAATTAAATAAACAAAATATTTATTTAATTTAGGTGCAAGATAATTTAAATAAATAAATAAATAAAAATATTTATTTAAATTAGAAAAAGGCTTGAAGAGGCTAAATGAATTTTTTGAAATAAAGGGGTACAATTTTTATTGAAAATCAGACACAGGAATTACAAAGAGAACCAGAGCCCCAAGGCCCCAACAAAAAACCACAAAACCAACCCTAGATCAGCCAGTTTCATAACTATCCATGTCCTCATCAAAAATCTTCTGCAAGTCCTGACAATAATCCGAGGAGAGATGCTCCCAACGTTCAACTTTCCAATCACTACCATGTTCTGAGGCCCACTTAGCCAGGCAATCAGCTGCTCTATTCCATTCACGAGGAATGTAGATGAAGGACATCTGCTCCATTAAATAACTAATTTGAAGAATCCGCTGAACAATTCCTGCCAATTGCCACTAAATCCCACACACCTTCTGCTCAGTCAACAAGTTAACAACAATTTGTGAATTCAATTCGCAAATAACCTTCCTTCGTCCCAACTCCCAAGCACGCTCTAGGGCATAGAGAATCGCAAATCCCTCCATAAAATTATTAGACTGCCACCCTTTATGCACCAAAAAGAGGAAAACCACCTCCCCCATACTATTCCTACCAACCCCACCAACTCCAGCAGGGCCTGGGTTACCCCTAGAGGAGCCATCAGTGTTAATCTTGATAAACTCGTCCTGAGGAGGTATCCACCTTCCCACACTTTGAACCTTCTTCATAGCACATCTACCTCTTCTGACACAAGAGGAGGCGAGAGACAAATCTTGCAAACCAAGCCTACTCAAAATAACCGCCTCGTCTCTACCCAGATGAAAATTCACCTCACATTTAGCTTCCACTGTCTCCGGATCATAACAATGATTCTATTCCACACTTGTTGAACTAACAATCTGACCTCACGAAAGATCCTCGTGTTCCTCTCGAGCCAGATCTGCCACAGAATGAAAACGGGCCCAATATATCAGACATTCTGGAGGAAGGAGGACAAGATAGGAGGTTTGCCCAAGCTGCTCCAAAATTTCACCAAAGAATCCACGTTAACACAAGGGTGCTTCCACACCCCCCATCAGTAGTGCCAAATAAGCATAGAGAAGGGACATCTAAAGAACGGGTGTGAGGAATCTTTCTCCCCATTATCACACAAAACACAAATAGAAGGCCCCAAGAATCCCTGCTTATAGATGTTGTCCCAAGTTAGGCATCTATTCAAAGCCAAAGTCCAAGCAAAGTAATTACACTTCGGCCAAGAAAAATTATTCCACACCCATTTCGACCAATGCACCTCTCTTCCCTCCAGTCTGCGGTTCAATAGTTCCCGGTATCCACTAGCCACAGTAAAGACACCCTTAGGATTTGGATACCAAGCAAGTCCATCCCTACCCTTGAGGGAACTACAATGTCTACTCACCAGAATGCCATACAACTCAGCACACTCTTCCTCCATCCCAGCAACCAGCCACTCATTAGGAGCCTTCCATCGCTCCAAATCCAGTCGCCCATACCTATAAATAGCCTTGAAGTCACTCACCCTTGATCACCATACCTCCAAAAACCACTCGCACAGATTCCCAAGGTTAGGAAACTGGTCAAGGATGGGGGGTATCCATCCCAAGAATCATTCCAGAAAAGGACCTCTTCCCCCCTCCTGCAAATGCAAAAGAGTCCTGCCTTAATGAGAGAGGCCCCCCTCTTGAGAGTAAACCAGATCATTGAACCTTTTCCCTCAAGCAGATATCTAGGGATTTCCTCCATCGGGATCCTCTACATATATTTGTTGGCCAAAATCCTAGCCCAACCTCGATCCTGCTCAACACACCACCTCCAGTACAATTTAGCCGCCAGAGCTTCCCCAAATAAAATAGACTACCTTAAACCAAGCCCCCAAACTGCTTCGGGCTACACACCAAGTCCCAATTGACAAGACTCCATTTGGAAGAGGAAATATTGCCTTCCCATAAGATTTGCCTAGCCAATGAGTCCAAACCCTTCAAGAACCACTTAGGAGCCACTTGTAGCATACATCGATAAATCGGAAGAGCCTGAACCACCGACTAAATCAGTTGAACCCTCCCAGTAAAGGATATCCACCTGTGAGTCTAGTGAGTAACCTTCGTGCAAAATTTATCCAAGATACCCTGCCATGACTCCCTAGGAGGGTTACCAAGAGAAATAGGGATACCCAAATAAGTCAAGGGCAGAGAGCCAACTTGGAATCTCAAGATAAGAGCAATCCTCCTTTGAATAGTTCCAGGAGTGTTGAAAAAGAGGATAGAAGATTTATCCTCATTTATCATCTAGCCCGAGGCCGCAAGATAAACATCCAAAACCTTATGCAGATTAGTAGCTTCTCTAATCCGAGCAAGTCCCATAAGGGTCGTGTCATCAACAAATTGCAAATGAGACTGCGGCTGCAAGTCATTACCCCAACTCCAACCCTTAATAATACCCCGACCCACATTATACTTAGTCAGCCTCCCTAGACCCTCGGCCAGAAGAATAAATAAATAAGGGGAGAGGGGGTCCCCCTGGCGAAGACCCCTAGAAGTACCAAACAACTCAGTATGATCTCCATTGATTAGCACGGAGAAAGAAGTAGACGTAACACAACTCATAACCCATTGGATCCATTCATCAGCAAAGCCAAAAGCCCTAAGGTTTTTCTGGAGGAAGGACCACCAAACTCTATCATAAGCCTTAGCCATATCCATCCTGATAAACATAGCTTTTTCCTTCAAGGTTGCCATAGAATGAATGGTCTCCATAGAAATTACCACACCATCCAAAATTTGGCATCCTTCCACAAACCCACTCTGCTCCTCTGAAAGAACATCCCCTAGACACTTCTTCAACCTATCCGCCATCAGCTTAGAGATGATCTTATAAATCACATTGCAAAGAGAGATAGGGCAGAACTGACCTAACCTATCAGCCCCATCACACTTGGGGATTAGAGCAATGAAAGTCGCATTCAAAGCCCAAAGCATCTACTTATTTCTCTGAGACTCCTAGACTACTTCTAGTAAGTCCAGTTTGATAATATCCCAGAACTCTTGAAAGAATTCAACGGGGAACCCATCTGGTCTAGGAGATTTTCCTTTCCTCATGTGAAAAACAATCCTCTCAAGTTCTTCTAGAAAAATAGGACCCAAAAGCTGCTCATTCATCTCCCTAGTGACAAGAGAAGGAATGCAAGAAAGAACCTGATTCTCCTCCACCGATTCCCCCTGAGAGTCTTCACTGAAGAGGGACCGGAAATACTGTAATGAATCCCCAGAGATCTCCTGCAAGGATAAACACTGTTCACCTCTATCATTGACCAGAACAGGGATGGAATTTCTAGGTCTTCTTGCTTTCACTAAGTTGAAGAAGAAAGCAGTGTTCTTATCCCCTACTTGAAGCCAATCAATACGAGCTCTCTGTTTCCAGTATATTTCTTCCCTAAGCTCCCACTCCTCTACAACCTTGACAACCCTATCTTCCTCCCTAAGCAAGGCCTTAGACAAACCATGCCCTTTGATTTCACTGGTGATACCATTCAACACAATTTGAGGAGCTTTCTTAGCATGAAAAATGTTCCTGAAACCCTGACAGTTCCATTATTTAAGCTAAAACTTAACAAATTGCAGCTACTTGGCAAAAGTGTACATAGCAGTGTTGAAGGTCGGCCTCCCTTTCCTCCACCACTCCGCTACAAGCGCCTAAAAACCAGGATCCCTAAGCCACATAAGTTGGAATTTGAATGAAGGAGAGCGAGCGACCTGGGCCGAAGAGGAAACCAACATGATGGGCCAGTGGTCTGACCCTCTCCATTCAAGAATCTCAGAACTTGTGGTCCACCCCCCACCAATCCAAAAACTAGAAAACATAAAACGATCCAACCTCTCCACAATCCAATACTCCCCCACCCTCCTATTGTTCCAAGTGAACAAACCATTACCAGGCTTAATTTCAACAAGATGCAATGATGATATACTATCCTGAAAAAGGAAAGAAGAAGGTTCCAAAAGCATAACACCCCCCTTCTTCTCACTCAACTCAAGGATGGCATTGAAATCTCCCACTATAATCCAAGGATGAAAAGGGACCAGCCTTCGCATGCAAGAAATATGAGACCATAAGTTCTGCTTACCTTGAATATCAGTAGGGGCGTAGATGTTAGAAAACAAAATGAATTCCCCAGTCTCAAGACTAGAGACAATCCCAGATAATGAAGATCTGGAGGTAACCCACCAGATAGGGCGAAACCTTAAAGGGTTCCAAAGACAGGCCACCCCTCCAGAGGAACCAACTGCCCCAATACACTGACACTCGCCTTGTCCCCACAACTTGGGCACCAGACCCATCATACTCTCCATCGAAAGTTTAGTTTCTTACAAGAATAGGACATCAGGTGAGTCATTCATAATCAATTCCCGAACAACTTTTTGTGTAGGGCCACTGTTCAAGCCCCTCACATTCCATGAAAGCACAATCTTTTTGGAGGATTGAAAAAGTGAGAATCCAGAGTCTTTACTAACCCTAACTCAACCAAATTATCTCCCATCAATTTGATCTTATCCAAATCCTTCTTTCTGCCAACCTTTGAGTTCTTCTCCGAAGCAATTTTCTTAATATCTTTCTGATGTAGACCCAGGTGAATAGAGGACTTATTACTTTTACCCCCAACCAGATCCAATTTCAGAGCTATTGAAGAACCCTTCCCCCCAACCAAATTCATATCCAAACCATAAGTGAGTCCCAACTAGACCCCTACTAGCTGATCCATCTCCATTTGTTGGCTTCCAACCACTTGCAGAGCCTATGAAGGGTCCTCAATCACTCTTTCTGGAGCCCCCCCTGAAGCACCTTTGTCCAAAGGGGTTAACCCCAGGTTCACCTCTTGCTGGCTAAAGTCATCCAAGGCCTTGAATCTGTTAAAGGTATCCTCCTCTTGTCTCTCCTATAAGGGCCTCTTTTATCCTCGATTCTTGTTCTTAGTCTTAACTGAGACAAAACCATCAACACCCCCACCCTTAACTGACATAGCAGCTTTTCCTTTATCAACCCCATCTAGGTTGTGGGCTGACATCTGAGGTTGGTGCTCCACCAATTTATATCTAGGACACTTGTGCTGTAAATGTCCATACTCATGACACAAACGACATTGAAATGGTAAAGTCTCATAATCTAACTATTGAACCCATGAATAAGAGCCTGCACACATATCTATAGCATCTGGAATAGGTTTACTAAGATCAATTTCAACACAGATACGTGCAAAGGTCATTACCTTTCTCCCCAGGGTTTGCGTTGAACATCCCACTGACTTCCCGAGCAGTGCAGCAAGCATCTGCAACACATCCTCCCAACAACATTCCACTAGAAAGTGTGGTAAACAGACCCAACCCAAAACCCTATTCAGGAGCTCCTCTGAAGGGTTAAACCTCGCATGCCAAGGTTTGATGAACAACCCCACTTGGCTATAAAAATATGGGTCTCCTTCAAAAACCCCATTGCGATCCTCCATGTAGTTGAAAGTAATCATAAAGTAGTTGTTTTCCAGCAGCATAATCTCCATTTCCCCTTCCGGAGCCCAAGTCCTCTGCGCCCAGTTTTCCAAAAACTGCAAGGAAACCCTCATTCCCAAAAACTTGCAATATAGAGAGTGTTTTGAGAAGTACTCAACATCTTCAACTATCATCTTTGGAGGAATAACCAGCCTCAACCTCTCACTGCATCTCTCCAAACAACCATTAACCTTCATAATGCAAGAGCTACCAGCACTACCAGACCCGAATCTGAGGGAAAAAGATTATTGTTAAAAGTCTTTGTGCTCTGGGTTGGGGATTTTGAGCCCACTGCAGCACGAAAATCCACGGTGAGAGGTACCTTTGAGGCCTCACTGCCAATACTCAACATTAAATCTTAAAAAGGAAGGAACCCACACCCCAAAGGGGCCCGCAAGAATGCACAACACCCAAGACCCCACCCCTCCCAAGCACCACCAAGATGGAGATCCGACCAAGGCCCCCAACCCCACTGGAAACCCTCGGCCTGCAGAAAAAACCCCAACCGCGTAGCCTACACCCTCCCACAGACCACCGTACAACTCCCCACTCCCTCGACCACTCCCCGCCCTGTGCAATCCTCCACTGCCCACCCCCGACACCTTGCACGCATAGCCACTCACAAGCTACGACATCGGTGCCCTAGCTCAGCCCTTCCCACATGCTCAATGCCATCCCTCCTCATTTTTATGCCCAGAAGAGGCTAAATGAATTAATTAAATAAATAAATATTTATTTAATTAATAGAAGACTTAGGATAAAATAATTAAATAAATAAAAATACTTATTTAATTAAGCATGACAGTTTTAGGTGTCTACAATACTAATGGGTGATGACACTTCTATTGAAGTGCACAAGAGAGGGTCTGTTGATGTGGACGAAGGATAATTTTAGGATGTCCTTTATGTTCCATCTTTATCAAATAATCTCGTTTTTTTGTATCAAATCACTCACACTAGTTTTAGCAAGCGAGTTGAGTTTGCACTAAATACAATGGTAATCAGTAAAAATATATAATGCGTCTATTGTTGTTGTGGGAAAAGTAGATCATCTGTCTAGATTCTATAATTTTTTACTCTTCTTTGATAGTCTTAATCACTCATGTAGATGAGGTGAGTTGTTTGTGGCATCAATGGTTTGGCCACTTGAATTACTATTACTTGCAATAGCTCAATCAATAGGACATGGTTTCAAGGTTGCCTTTTGTTCAATTTTCTAATGGAGTTTATCAGGGATGCATTCCCGGTAAGCATCATAAGGATAAATATGATAAATTCAAAGCATAAAGAGCTACACAAAAATTAGATTTGGTACATAGTGACTAGGTAGGACCATTTTTACAACCATTTTTCAGCAAGCCTACATATGTCTTGACATTTATTGATGACTTTTATAGATATACATGGGTTTCATTTCTCAAACAAAACTCTAAGGTCTTTGAAAATTTTCTAGATTTAAATCCTTTTGCAGAGAAACAATATGGGAAGTTCATCAAGATTTTGTGTATGGATAATGAGGTTGAATATGTTAATAATCAGTTTGAACAATTTTATGCTTTTGAAGGTATCAACTTGTAGCACACAATTCCATATAGTCCTCAACAAAATGGTCACCTAAAATGTAAGAACGGGTCCTTGAAATAGATGGCCAATCGTATGATTCACTCCAAGTCCTTTGCACCTCAGTACTAAGAAAAGGTCATTGAATATGCATGTTATATCCATAACCAAGAACCTAGTGAAGTTGTGAAGAGGGTAACTCCTTTTCAAGCTTGTACAAGTAGAAAATCCATAGTTTATCACTTTAGAGTGTTTGGTTCTTTTGCATTGGCTCACACTCTAGCAAATAAATGCAAGGCTATGGATCGGTAAAGTGAGCCTTGCATATTTGTTGAGTATTTAGATGATTTCAAAGGGTATATACTTCTCCATCCCACCACTCATGGGTTTTTTATTGAGATGAGTATTCATTTTGATGAGGGTTCTTCCAATTATTCTCATACCACCTATGCATCCACCATTACATTAGAGACATTGCATCATGGTGATAGTTTTTTAGAGGATCATAATCCTTTTTAATTTTGATGAGGATTATTCTTCCTCTAGTTCAGATGGAGACAATGATGATGAGGAAACATTCCTCTCATAGTCATCATTTAGAGGTCGATGATTCTCCTCTAGACCCTCTAACCTTAGTGCCTCTTTGGGCTTGACAAACATTTGAGTCAGTAGATGATTGGGTTAGTGATGCATCAAATACTAGAAGAACAAGGTCACAAGTTCAATAGGCTCCAAGGGGTGAAAATTGTTCGATGCAAGTGGATCTATTGAATAAAAGTTTCAGTAGATGGGCCAATTGATAAGAATAATGCTCTCTTGGTAGCAAAAAAGTTCTCCCAAGTTCCCAAGATTGACTACTCTGAGACTTTTGCTTCAGTTGCTTAGATGAATTCCATTCAATTTGTCCTTGTTATAGCTACAACCCATCATTGGGAAGTTCATCAGATGGATGTGAAGAGTGTGTTTCTTCATGGCGACCTTCCAAAGGAAATCTACATGGAGCAACCACAAGGGTTTGTTTAGGATCCCTCACTAATGTGTCAACTTTGAAAGTCTCTTTATGGCCTCAAACAGGCTCCTTGAGATTGGTATGCAAAGATGGACTCATTCCTTTTGACAGTTGGTTTAACTTGACTATTCTAATCCAAACATATACATTCTATAATAGGATGAAACTCTCACATTTTTAGTTCTCTATGTTGACAACTTATTAATAACAAGGAGTCACTCATCCACCATCAAGGCAGTGAAAACTTCTCTACATGGTAGATTTCTGATGTTAGACTTGGGCCTTTTTCATTACTTCTTGGGTATTGAGATCACTAAATCATCTTCAAGTATCTTCTTTTAACAACCCAATAATGCACTTGATATGATCTCCAGATTTCGCCTGACTGATTGTAAGACTGCACTGACTCCATTTTTGTTAGGGTCAAACTTAAGGCTAAGTACTCTTCACCCTTGGCTTATGGAACCTTATACTAAAAAATTGTTGGGAGTCTCATCTACTTGATTCATATGAGACCTAATATTTCATATGATATGGGCATGGTCTCTTGATTCATGTAGGAGCCACATGAGTTGCATTGGAAAGGAGCTAATCATATCCTCCACTATATTCAAGGTACTCACAATCATGGAATTCAGTATGTAGCAGGAATGGATATTGAATTTGATATATAGACTCAGATTGGGTAGGCATTTCTCAAGAGATATTACTTCTCACTTCGTTCTCATTGAGTTTGTTTGTTGAGCAAGAAGCAGCATGTAATTGCTCTTTCATCGACAAAGGTTGAGTATCAAGGGGAAGTTAATGCCAACATTGAGGGTAGTTGAATTTAAAATATTCTAACTTATTTTGGTATTTCATGTTGGAATTTTTTGTGCCACCCCTTTGCAGATATCGGATCCAAGAATTCAGTGTGATAACACGTCGTGTTATCGTACTCTGTAGAGTTAGTTGCTCCTTTATTTTTTAGAGTGCACATAACACAAAGGATATGTGGGTGTCAATAACACGATATGTTATCGACTTGTGCCTTACAGTAACACTAGCATCTCATGTGAATAACACGTCGTGTTATTCACCATCTTGTATTAGCGTCGCGTATTATTGGCCATCGCGTGTTATTGATTGCATCAAGCTATTTACCACAGCGTATTATACGGTTGGCGATAATTCCTTTTGTTATCCTGCAAGGCAAAAGAAGAGATCAAAAGGGTCGTGCGGGATAAGAGAGAAATCAAAGATAGTGCTCCCCTTCCTTACCTTGCACCAAGAACAAGGAACAATGCAACATCGTGCGGGATAAGAATGATAGGCATTTTGCTTATCCGGCAAGGCATAGAAAGGAAAACAAGGGGCCGTGTTGGATAAGAGAGAAATGTGGGTGGTGTGGCATCATGTGGGATAAGGAATAACAAAGCACATGTTCTTTTGTTATCTTGAAGGAGTAAAATTCAATAAACGAAGGTCGTGCGAGATAATAACCATAAGCAATTTTGCTTATCCAACAAGGCAAAGTGACCAAGGCACAAGGTCGTGCGGGATAAGAACCATAAGCAATTTTTCTTATCTCGCAAGGCGAAGTGACCAAGGCACAAGGTCATGCGGGGTAAGAAATTCCAAAGGGCAAGCATGTGGTTCCCCTTATCCCGTGCTGAAAAGAATACAAGGCTAACGACCATACAAGATAAGAGGGTTGAAGGGCGGATGGCTTTCCTCCTTATCCCACATTGAAGAAAAGCACAAGAGATGGCCAATGTGGGATAAGAAAAGATAGTGGGCAGGACTTTCCCCGTTATCCCATAGGGGAAAGTAGAGGTCCAGGATGGCCATGCAGGATAAGAGGGTTGAAGGGTAGATGATGGGCCCGATGACTTAGCGGCCACGTCAGTGATGGTGGATGACTTTGTAGGTCCGGTGGGCCCAATTTTCATACAAAGGAAAATTTTGTTTGGCTGAAAGGCCATATCACTCTGAAATTATTGGGGTGGGGCTAGTTGCCTTGTGGAGAAGTCACAACCATCGATGATCACTTGAAGCCCGATCTAACAGTCATGACTTGTTCTTTCATTGGCCGCCATGGCGCTCTCATGGTGAGATCTCCCGTGTCCATCTCTGCACGAGATCTCCAAATCAGTGGTGGACTTTTGAACTCACAGAGACCATTGGAATTTGAATTCTCTACAGGTGGGCAGTTGTCGACCCAATGGTTGAGGTTTTTTTCTACGAGGTCAGCACCCAATATCTTATCCATTCTCCTACCAACCATTGGGGGTCATCTTCTTTACTCCAAATTGGACCCCGTAGGCCGATTTTTTATGTCACCATGCCCTCTTCAATGCAGAACATAGACTTTTTGTCCTTGCAAGTGTGCTCGACCATGCTCGTTGATAGGGACTGCTTCACCGATGGGTTATTTTTCTCTTTCCAAGGCAAAAGACATCTTGCCTAGGAAATCCATCACGCCATCAGATCTCAGATCTAATCTCTTCCTTTTCTGCGGATATTTTGTAACTTAACACTTGTAGGGTTAGGGTTTTTTTAATTGTAGTTCAATTCTTAGTTATACTTGAACTATAAAGGCAATTTTGTATATTTTCAAAAGGATCTTCCCTTCTTTTTCTTCTGCAAAAGGAACCTTGTTTTCTTTGCATTTGTAAAAATTTGTCTTGCCTTTGCATTAATTAAGTTAGCTATTTTGCCTACTTTCAGTTTGGATAACTTGTGCAATGTCTTACCTTTTTGTCTGAATATGTTTTAGTTTGTTTTTTGATTATATGTGACTGTGTTAATCCCTCTTAGAGCTTCATCTATGAGCTAAGTGTAACTCCTTTTGATTCTCATAAGAATTCTGATCTTCACTCATGCTTTAGGAAACTAATCAAGATAGAAAGTTGTGCATTTTCTTGGTTGATTTCATTAATATCTTGTGCAAATAAAGACAGGAAGATCACATTCTATCAAGGTGCAAACTTATTTCCCTTCTTTCAGTTTTTCTTCTTTCTCCCTTTTCCCTCAGAATCAGTAGAATAGGATTATCAGTGTTGGATTAGTCCAACACCTGCACTAAGATTGAATAGGAAGTCGACCTTCTTCGGAGACTCAACCTCACTTTTGCAAGTCCCACACTAGGGAGGTTGTTTCCATGTTTCACAAGGTTAGTGATCAAGTCTAGTCACTAAGGGTGCAAACTTTTGTGACAACATTCCATTTAGAAATCCTATAGTTAAATTTTGTGATAATCAAAGTGTTATACAAATCTCAAGAAATATAATTCATCTCCAAAGGACAAAACACATTGAGATACATATGTACTAGATGTAGGAGCTAATTAAAAAAGAAATCATTGACCTTGAGTATTATTCTACATCAAAGAAAATTGTGGACATCTTCACCAAACCCTTCACAAAAAGCAAGCTCCTTCATTTGTGAGCTTTTCTTGGGATGCGATAGGTGTTTACTTTAGGATAAACTTTTCAATCCTTCATTCTCTCTCTCTACTTTTAGGGGGGATTTTTCTCTCTATTTAGGGGGTATTTTCCTCTCATTAAGGGATTCTTCTTTTGGGATCTCTATGTTCATGGGTATCTAACATGGCCTCATTTATTGGGACCCATATTTTCAATCACCTAAGTTATGCTTAGGGGGTGTTAGTGTATATTTTATATTTTCCTTGTGTTAGGGGTATTTATTTTTACTATATATTATTTAAGATTACTTAGGTTGTTTGGAGTGGTTAGTATGAGGACACATGGTGAAACTTCAACTACATGTGTCACTCTCTCCCACACATGGGTAGTTGAGTTACACACCCTCTTTTGTCTTGTTGTCCCATATCCCATAACCACTATTTTGTAATTTCCTAAGTGGGTTATGGGGTAGTTGGGTTTCTCACCCTCTTTTGGATTTATCTGCCACCTTTCATAACTCCTTTCCTATCTTCATGTAAGGAGGTTGTGCCACATGTTTTGGAAATTTTCCAAGTAGGTAAAACCTCCCACTTTTTATGGGGAGTAGGAGTTAATGCACCTCTTGGATGTATATTTTCTTATTTTGCTATGTATATTCAACACTCTCCTCTCATAGTCACTAGTTTAGTGAAATATTGGTGAGAGTAATGAGAGTCTTCTCAAATTTATCTTTCTTTGTCTCTATTTTTCTCATTTCAAATTTCTGCTTCACGTAAAATCTAAAAATTTAAAGGATAAATTTTATTTCATTGAATTAATAGAGTTAAGTTTTGTGAAGTTAGTGTTATAGTATTTCAACTGAATCATTCTTCTAATGTATTTGTTTCTCTTTCCAATATAACCTTGGCCTGAACATTACAAGCTTAAGTTTGTGTGTTTATCTCACAAAGAGGCGAGTGCAGGTAACATAGAATGAGAGTGAGTTATCATTATGCAAGTATTGAATTTGTATTTCAAATATATATTTTTTTGTCAATAGTATTTAGATTTAATTAATAAAAGTATCCAGCTTACAATGCACACCAGATAACCACCCTAATCTTCAAAAAATAACTCATACATCCTTTTTGTAACAAAAAACTCCCTATATACCCAAATAGTTCTCAAAACGAGCCGGTAATTTGCTCTCGATTACAGTCATATAAACAACTTGTGAGAGAATTCTAAAACTACCATTGACCCAAGAATACATACAAAAGTTTGGGCATTGCATCCAACATATAAGCAAAAACAAAAAAGAGTTAAAATCAGGCGGAACCACCACATAACCTAGGTAGTGCACTATCCTCATCAATCTTCCTCTTTCTCCACCTTAGCTTGTGTCCCACCTCCCGCCTGTCCTCCTCCATTGCCTCCCTCAATTTTTCCTCCACTCACATCAAGTCCACGAATATCTTTAATGCCTCCCACCCATGCTTTGCTTGTGCCTTGAACCTCTCCTTCAGTTCGCCTTCCTACCATCGCACAAATGGAAAATTATTGACAAGAATATCTCCATTGGTTCCTTCAACCACATCAAAGCCTTCTCTAGGCACCACCCATTCAAATATGGTGTCCATACCCAACAAAAATTCTTCAGGAACTAGAGTCTTCATCACCATCTTCACAGTATCAACCGAATCTTCAAACTCCGAAACCCATGCAACCATTAACGAATAAACATCCATGTTTGTTCTGTAGCAATGGCTAATGTAAATTATCTCCTCCCCCAAAACCAATTTCACCGCCCCTTTTACACTCTCATCCTTGAACCAAAAAAAGGCCCTGCAATCTTCTGTCCGAGAGACGTCCTACAAAGGGCACCAACCCTTTCTTAGTTTTAAACATAAAACTAGCCTCCATTGCTTCCACTTCAATAGTTCCACCACCTTCACAACCATGCCCAAACCTCTCTTCAACCAAGATTTGAGAAAAAAGAAATAACTTGCAAATAAAAATGCAAACATCTACCAAAAAATAAGCCCCATCGAGAATGCCATAGCCGCTATCAATGCATCGCCATTTCAGAAACACTCTTCCTACACACTCCATCTTTTACCCTGCTCATTAATGAAAAATATTAAAAAATTGTCCTTAGCATGTAGCCAGCATTCTAGTCCTTCTGAAGCAGCAATAAATCCACTACACAACTATCCATTAAGCCCGTCCGCCGCCCTCCTTCTCCATACTTGCCAATTTCTAAGATGTGCACGACAACTTAAGCATTTGCCTCCACATCACCAGTCTAAAGATTTAAAAAAAATTCAAAATGAGTTGCCTTCTCCATTTCGAATGATGTGGCCCACTTTGACAATGAATCCGCCATATCATTTCATGTCCTTCGTACATTAGAGACTCTAAAATCAATGAAAAAGTTTAAATTGTTTTTGATCTTTTTGACAAAATTGTTCAAAATCCATGCCTATGTCTCCCCTTTTATTATTGCATTGATAATAATTAAAGAATCTCCTTCCAAATGGAGATTTGAGAAACTGAGTTTTAAACCCCATTCAATCGCTAGAAGAGCTGCCTATACCTCTGCCTCATTATTCGTGCCCTTACCCAACCTCTGAGCTCCCAATGCTAAAATGTTCCCTTTCCAATCTATAAAAACTACTTCTGCCCCTGAAACTCCTGGATTACCTTCGGAGGGTCCATCAAAATTCACCTTAATCCATCCTTCATTTGGTGATTCCCATTGTTCCTTATTATGTTTAGTAGAAAGTCAAGAAGACAGATTATCCCGTCTAGGCCCATGAACGAGCCTAATTTGTATTTCAAATATTGAGTGCATTCTACCTAGGATTATTGTGGATATCCAATTTCCTACGATTCATTCACTTATGTTGGTAATTATTTTTGTAATGGTGTTCATTTTCATGATGTTTATTTCTAGATAATAAAAAAATCAAAGATACCGCAATGCTCTATTTCTTGATTTTGAGGAACTATTCTCTATAATTTTAGCACACAATTGCTAAATTTATATATTATTCTCTATATATTCTTTAATTTAGTATTTGAAGTAGATGGTTGGCTTTGTCTTGTTTGACTCTAGTAGCATTAATCATAGGTTCATTAGTATTCAGAAACATATAAAATACTTTTTCAGTGTTGACTCATGCGACTAGGGTAGAAAGAACCTAATAATTGCTTTAGGATTAATGTTTTTTATATGAAAGATTAATTGATAAATGATGTTTGATTGTACACCCTCAGTTTTCCTATTGAAGATAATGATCCTAAACCAAATACTTCAGGCATCAATTATTATTATGTTATCACAACCTTAGAATAATCTCAATATAAAATTATGATTACATGATTTACTTATACAAACATGGAAGTTATGGGGTTATTTGGGTTCTAAAACCATTTCTTAAGTTCCTATAACAAAATTCTACTCATAAGGCTAGGTTGTCATCATACGACAAAAATTGGCTCATCAATAGATCATGGAGGGTTAAAGGTCAACTCTATGAGAGTAGGTTTTATCTTCTACTCTTGATGCCCAACTTAAACTTGAGAGGGTGTTCCTGGGGGTATACCTTAACATATATTAAAATCACATAAAATGAATAGTTAAATGATGAGTGCATCATCATAAAACTTTTAATCATACTTTATACTATAAACTTTTAATGTTTTGTGGACTAATATGCTTGGTGGCATATTTAAATGTATGCATGTTTACTTGTTTTTGCTATTATATGTTGCTTATTAGGAAAAATATTAGAAATAGTATCTTTTGATTAAATGTTTTACTTTCTACTTGTATGCACAAATGGATGGTTAAATGATCATAACAGTATCAATATGTTTTATTTTATCTTCATAAATGCATTCTTGAACGTGTTTTAAGTTAACAAGCAGGCCAATCCAGTTCGGTTGCCACAAAATTGATGATAACTCTTGATCATTCCGAATAGAAGATCCCCTTGATCTTCTCAACATGTAGTTATTCGACTATCCCTGAGAACTTTAACTTCTCTATGGAGTTATTTAATTTTATGTTTATTCTTCTTCATTTCGATTTTATAATCATTATTATGCTTTAAGTGGGTAACCTTAATTTGAATTTGAATAAAGTATATGTATAAACATCCCCTCGCTTTCTTCAAGAAAGCTAGTTATACAGTTAGGAAATCAATAAGTTAGCCAGCAATAGAGTCTCCTATTTTGTAACCTGTTTTACTTCCTTCTAGATGTATGTTTCAATGAAAATCAAAAGTTGATCTAAGAATTCTTGTGTTTTGGATCCCACCAGAGGAAGAGCAGGGACCGCTCGACTGAAGGGAGGTGATCCTTGTGTTATTTCTTTTACGTTTTCAATTCGATGCACTAAAGTTGATTTCATTTTGTTTAGTTTACACAATGAAGAGTTCAAAGTAATTAGGAATTTGATTATGGAAGTTTTAGTTATTCATTCCTCATGCAGATGATATTTTGGAAGGTGAATGTTAAGAAGTTTCAGTCTTCATCTTTGTTTAATTCCTTTTCAGTAAATGCATTTTATTTTTGTGATAGTTATTAAGATGATGAATTTGGAATTAAGAAAAGAGCAAAACATTGTTAGATTAACTCATAGAATTTAGCTTCTTTCATGTTTGCTAAATTAGATTTCATTTCCCTCACTCATAATATAGGTTTCATTTATTGGAAACGTAATATAGGTTCATTTCTCAGCATTTAGTTATAGATTTTAATTCATAGGAAATTAGAAGTTATTCAAGTTTTTGATTAGATAATTCCATGGTTAAATCTTAACTTTGTTCCATTCAAATTTTTGATATCAAATCTGAATCTTTCTTAGGATAGTTTGGTTTCATTAATTTATGTTTGAAAAAATGTCTTTTAGTCTTAAAATTCAGTCACAAGAGAGAGCTCCTGACAGCTCCTGGCGGAGCATGATCCAACCCAAGTCATTGTTTTACAGTGCAAAGGCCCCCAAAATTGAATATCTCCTTATCGCAAACAACTTTCAGACACACCCTGGTTCGATAATAAAATAATTTAAATGGTGCAAGTTGTGACATCAACAACCTTGACCACCACTAAAATGATCAATAGTCAAACCCTACCCATTGACTTGTCCCTAAAGCTTTCCACTAAACCAATTACAACTAGCTATCTTAAAGCACTTGTATAGCTAATAAAAAATATGTAAGAAAACCCCACATAAGATACATTCATTTGAATAGATCTCTTGAAAATATATCCCTGATTATATTACTATGTTACAAATGCATAGAAGGACCTTATTGTAAGCTACTGATTTATATATAAGAGATTGGTGCATGGTTTTAGATCAATGTGTATTCCTTGGGCAATAAAGTCACAAAATACTAAGAAGAAAACCAACCAAAATAGAAAAACATGTAGCTATGTATTTATATACAACAATGATCATGAAACCTTTTAACAAATTATACTTAGTAATCCATGATATAACTGCATATATTCATACTATCACACACATATAAGCTAAGTTAAATTTATGCCAACAAATGTGGAAAATGAAAATCCCTATCAATGAGTAAGAAACATTCCCAAATACACATTTAATGTCATGGATACATTAAATAACAAAATTCACCTACAATATTACCCTTCATCAATTTCATAGGTGTAAAATTCATCAACATATTGGACGTTGCATCTATGGGTACTATATACACCTAAAAATGGCCCGGAGATAATTGATTAAATAAGCAGTTATTTAATTAATGAACCCTTCCCAATTAATTAAATTCACAAGGATTTAATTAATTCCTCTTAATTCATCTACTTGTAAATAAATCTAAATGATTTATTTATATAGTTCACATCATATCCCCTCTTTGATTAATTAATCCAAATTAATTAATAAATTCCCTCCATTTAATTCATTCTTCTAATCCCATAATTAAAATTAAAAAAATTCCAAATTTGTTGAGTTTAATTAACTTTTTTCATTTATTTGAATTTCTAAATTCAAATTAGCACATGGCTCCTAACTTCTAACCACCTTCTAACCTAACCCATTCAATCTAATCCTGGGTCTAACAAACCCTATCCTATCTTGCACATCTTAACTTCCTTATCCTAACTTCCTGTGGCTTGGATATTCCCTCCTTAAGACACATGGCACTTTTGCCACATGTCTTCTCCCCTTTGACACTTGCCTTCTTATGGGCAATTTGTTAGAGATTTATTGACACTTGTCACCACAAAGATGACATGTGTCCCTCCTTCCAACCTCTTTTCCAACTTCCTCAATCCTAGCCTTGGATATCTCCATATCAAATCATGACCGTTAATTCCTGCCACCTTAAATCATGCCCTTGGAGATCATATAAATACGCCTCATTTTGATCAATCAATCCTCTTGCATCTTAGCTTAAGCCCCTTGCATCTTAGTTTATTACCTCTTGCATCTTAGTTGAAATCTGCATCATTACTCTAGTGAATTCATTTTGAGCATTTAGTATATTTTAGCATAATTTGAGCATCATATCATCATAATCTTGCATTTAATCTAGAATCATGTAGCTACTCATATCTTGAGTTGTCATCTTGATGGTCATTGCTTGTTGTTGAGAGCCACACCTACAAACCTTCAAGGTCCTTGAGATTAGAGGAAGATGGGATATTTCAAGAGAGCATAGTTTGTATTTCTTAATCTTCCTTTGCTTTCCATTTTATCAATTGTCTCATCTATGTGTTTGGTTATTATTGACACTATTTTTAACAACACATTTATTAGTGCCCATTGTGGGGCCTAACCCCTTTGATCTTTAACAAGTTTGCTTGCAGGAAATTTTATTGATAGGTTAAATAGCTCTTTGGATGCATAGATTAGCTCTTTCGAGTTCCAGATTCGCATTCTCGATCTCCATATCAGTATCTAGTCACCTCAAATAGTGTTCATAAAAGATTTTCAACTTTGTCTTTGTCTTTTTCTCTAGTTTAGTGTTTTCAGTCTCAGTCTTAGCATTTATGGTCTATTTTGCAGCGCTTCTGGTATATTTTGCAGCATTTCTAATCTAATTTGTAGTGTTTTTGGTCTGTTTTGCAGCATTCTGGGTCTCTATTGTAGCATTTCTAGTCTATTTTGCAACATTTCTAGTCTATTTTGTAGCGTTTCTGGTATCTTTTGCAACACTTTTGAGCCACAAAACAATGTTTCCAGTCTCCAGAACAACATTTTTGGTTAATCTGACAACGTTTTCAGTTGTTTTTGTAGCATTATGGGTTTTTCATTCATCAATTTAATGTTCTATTCTGTATTTCTCATTTTTGCATCTAAATTGTCATTTTCCCGAATCTGATTTGCAGGTACCTATTTCGCTGTCAAAGACCATAGTTCTAAACCCTTTCACCGTCAAAGAATGCATGATAAACTACTAACTTTGTGTGCAGCCGTGAGATTTTGCACTTGTTTTTTATAAATTAGGCATATAGACTAATTACAATGGAAATGAACCAACATGTTTTATGTGTATTTGATGATAGGTGAGCATGCTCTCACCTTTCTTAGGTGACCAGAAAGCTAGACTCATCTTTTCTTTTAAATAGTGCATATCTTTAGCGGGCTTTCCCTCCCGAGGAGTCTATTAGGTTGAAGCCAATAAGGTCAGTGAGAAGGGAACAACTAACGCCAAATACTCCAACCCACTATAAAAATAAATGTGATTTGATGAAAATCAAGTCAACGACAGTGCTCAGGAATAGCTCTGCTTCGTACCTTCGGGTATATCAAACCTTGGTTTTCAAGGTTGGGAGACCTCTTAATTGAGTTTATACCCTGATGCACCGAACAAATCCCTTACTAGTACCAATTAAAATCAGAAGCTACTTGGTTCACCTCCGAACATTATTATTCTCTCAGTGTAGAGAGGGTGAAGAATCTCTTCAAAGACACTCACCATATGTCCCTCTTGAGCATATGTATGAACTCCCCTTTTGAGACCTTACTACTAGGCTCATAACGAGACTCCACTAGCTCTCCCAAAGGCAAAAACACGGGCGACCTTTAGGGGGTGACAAAGTTGTGTGAGTTGACAGGGTACCAAGCTGTGGGCTGAGAAATAATAATGAAATCAATTTCCTTAGGATAGACTGATTGATGTGTTTTCAATTGTTCAAAACCTATGAAAACTTGGGCTTTCTTTAAGGCCTTGAACATACACTTTATGTTGTCCTTTAGGACAAAGACAATCTAGCTTATGTGTTTTTTGAATCACGTCAAGGTATCATCCATTGAAACTTAGAAAAAATTTCAAACTCAAACTTCAAATGGTTGTATTTACACATTTCACAACAGAGTAGCTCTCTTGGTCCAAACAGTAGCTCTTTCAGTCCAAGCAATAGCTCTTTTGGTCCAAACAGTAGCTCTTTTAGTCCAAACAGTAGCTCTTTCGGTCTAAACAATAGCTCTTTCGGTCCAAACAATAGCTCTTTTAGTTCAAATAATAGCTATTTTGGTATAAACAGTAGCTCTTTCGGTCCAAACAGTAGTTGTTTCAGTCCAAACAATAGCTCTTTCAGTCCAAATAATAGCTCTCGGTCCAAAATTTAGCTCTTTTGGTCCAAACAGTAGCTCTTTTAGTCCAAATGTCAACTCTTTCAATCTAAACATCAGCATTTCTGGTCTAAACGTCAGCTCTTTCAGCATGAACATCACCTCTCTCAATTTTAACATTAACTCTCTGAGTTCCGACTTTCTAAGTTTGGACATCAATTGTTTAAGTCTGCACATCAATTCTTTGAGTTAAAACAACAGTTTTCTAAGTCCTAACATCAGTAGTAATTCTCTAAGTTCAAACATTAGAGTTCCTGGTCTAAACATCAGAGTTCTTGATCTGAACAACAGAGTTCTTGGACCAAATATTAGAGCTCCTAGTCTAAACATCAAATTTCTCAATCTAAATCTCAGAGTTGGTATAAACATTAGAGTTCCTAGTTTGTAGAACAGTGCTTTTAGTCCAAATACCAACGTTTTTGGTCAGTATAGAAATGTTCCTGGTCATTTTGACAGTTTTTTTGGTCCATATAGCAGAGTTTCTGGTCCTTTTGACAATGTTTTTGGTCAATATAGCAATGTTTTCAGTCATTTTGTCAGTGTTTTCAGTAAATTGCATCAAAATCATAAACCAAAAATAACCCTTTTCAGACAGTTAAAACATAGTGTTGGGTCATCTTCTCAAATCACTCAATCAGGTTATCTTTTGTCAAAGTAGATTCAAAACTAGAAACACTAAGGTTTTCAAGTATTCATCTCCAACAAGTTTAAGATCCAACATCTCAAAGTGCATAATCAGATTTTCTTTGATAAACTGATCTCTCAAACATAATTTCTCATCAAGATCTATCATCCTTTATACCGAAACTACAACACTTGATCAAACTAACCTCATTCTCTACATAGGATATATCATTCCTATTGAACTTGGTCATATCAAAATCACAAAAAATTGCACTCCAACTAGGATAAAAAACTTGCAAACTCTCAAAACACTTACATGACCATTTTGTGTCATCTGAAAAAGAGGAAGCTTAGTCAGAAAGCGATCTTGAGAAATAGAATATTTCTTTACATAAATCATAAACCCTTATTGAAACATCGCGTATTCTTACACTGCTATCATGATTATCTACGTGGTCATGGAAATGAGCTTGACAATGAACCTCTGAGAAGGCAGGCGTTGCAACAAAGATCAGGGTTATCTCAATCTCTCAATAGAGGTGGTGGCATCAATTTATCATATTTACCTCAATAATCGATCACTTATTGAGATGCATTTTAGAAATTCAAAACCTTGCAAAGCATTTAGATCACTTGTATGCCTATTTTAACTAGGGCTCAGAGACAAAAAATCAAAGAAAAGGAAATAGAAAAACCTGAAATGGCAGAAGATAACAAAAGAATGGTACAAGAAAATGAAATAGAGGAAGAGATAATTGAATTTTATTAGAGAAATCCAACAAGATCCTAAATTTGATAAATTTATGGAGAAAATATTAGAGAATGAAAAGAAGAAATACTTCCTAATGTTAGCAAAATCTGGTGCTAAACTTCCCCAAGATTTTGACATAAATAACTTAAGAGAAAAGGAAGGATCAAATGATGCTCTCAATAAAAATGATCAAAATGATGAAACTCTCAATCACATAAATAGTGACACGAGAAGGAATCACGATGACATAAGAACTCGTGATGACATAAGAACTCATGATGACACAAGAACTCATGATGACACAAGAAGGAATCATGATAACACAAGAACTCATGATGACACAAGAAGAAATCATGATGACACAAGAAGGAATCATGATGACACAAGAACTCATGATGATACAAAATAAATCATGTTAATGATCCTCTTTTAAATGTCACCCAACAAATACAAACTCTACAACAACAGATTCAAGATATACAGAACAAAAAAAGTGCCAAAAGATATTCATTAGAAGACGTTTGTCCATATCCTTTTGAAAGGAGTTTGAACATGGTGTCATTTCCACAACATTGTGAGATCCCAAAATATAATAAATATGATGGAGAAACTGATCCACAAGATCACATCAGAGAGTTCTTCACAATGAGCATGGAATTTGCTCATAATGAAATATATCTCATGTGATTATTCCCCAGAAGTTTGAGTGGACAATCAATGGAGTGGTTCTCTAAATTACCAAATGGGATTAGATCATTTGAAGAACTTGTGAACAAAATCATTTCACGATACTCTTATAACATACACCAGGAGATAACTATGTTCGATTTGTGCAATATTAAACAAAATAATGGGGAGTCTTTCATGATCTTCTTACAGAGATGGAGACGTTTATTCAATAGATATCCTAGACCAGTGCCATATCATGAAAAGATGGACATATTCATGATAATCTCACAAGTGAAATGAGTTATAGGCTCAAATTACAATGTCCTCCTAGTTTTTCAAAGATGATTGAAAATGGTCTCAAAATAGAGGATGTTGTGGTTAAGAAAGGAGAATTGAAACTCTATAATGAAGGAAGTAATTCCTCCAACTCCTTCAACAATAACAACAACAATAATCACTGTAGACACTTAAATAAATTATTTTAATTAATTTGACTCTCCCACATAGTTAATTTATTTAATTATGTTAATCCTTATCCTTCTCCATATTAATTGAATTTAGTTTAATTAATATTGTCACTATACCCAATAATTGATTTATTTAATAAATCAATTTTCCTTTTATTCTTCTAAGGTATCCAAAATTAAATCTTCCTAACTCTACCCTTTAATTAATTAATTAACCCAGGCGATTCCTACAATTCACATTTTTCTAATCCATCATTAACCTAATTAATTCTTCTAGAAACCCTCTTAATCCCACTTACCATTATTCCTCTAATTTTTAATTGCCTCCACTCATTCTCTCTCCTAGTCAAATCCTCGTACGAATCCCACTTACTCTAATCTCTCTTCTAATATCTCTTCTAATGGGTTGCTAGTGGCTAATCCCCATGATTAGCCATAAAGTCAACTCCCTGTCCCCTCACTCAACCACTTTCCTTAAATGCTCTTTTCCTAGGTGAATGTGAAAAATCTCACATTCCTCTAGGGATCCTTTCACCCAAGGAATTTTTAATTCTTTTTTATTCCTTCAATCCCCATGCTCCCTTTTTGGAGAATTTTTAATTCCTCCTTCTCATCATCCAAGAAATATTTTTATTCCTTTTGTCTTTCCTAGGTGCATTGGGAAGCCTTCCCAATGAACCTTGAGGAGTGTGGAGACAAGAAATGCCTTTATGGCATATCTCTTGGACTCCACACTTGTCTTGTCAACTCCTCTTGATCCATGTGTGGGCTCACATGCAATATTGACCCTCCATCAATCAATCATAGCCCTCCATTTCCTCTCTCCTTCTATAAATTGGAGACTCCACTCCTTTATTTTCCATCTCCAAATTAAGTAAGTTCATGCTGCCCATTTGAGCCCAAGCAATCATCCAAGCACCCAAACCATAGTCAAATTTCCCCACAACCATCACTTAGATACTCATCTTGCATACACACCCTATCCTCAATCAATCCATCTTATCATCATCTTATGCACATTTGGAGAGCCAATCACATCTAATCAAAGAGAAAATCCAATCAAGTTAGAGAAGGGCGCTATTCCAACCTCATCATGCTCAATCTGAGGAACAAGTGAGGACTATGAAGGTATAATGGTATTTCTTGGGTTTATTTGAATGTTTAATGTTTATTGCTATTCAAACTAACCATTTATCTTCATCTTAGTTTTCCCTTGGTTTATTTTGGCACGCCCGATGGGACCCACATCCCTAATTTAATAATTTTCTTTAAGCTTTTGTGAGATTTTATATGCAGGGTTCGGAATAGCGCAAGCGACTACAATTCGATGCGAGCAATACAGGTTCAACACGGGTGACAGGGTTTTTGGTGTGAGCGCACACACTTCAGCGCGTTGGGCTTAAATTCAAATTTTCTAACCCGCCATTTTTGCAGGTCTGTCGATCAGCACGAGCACTACAGGAACAACGCGTCCAATTTCAACTTTCTTCCATTTTCTTTCCTATTGTTGTTTTTATATATTCTTTAACTAATTACTAAAAACACACATAAAAAGGAAAAAAGTTTTTAAAAAAAAATAGTTAATTTCCTTAATTTAGCCTTTTTTTTATTTTAGAAATGTCGCTTTAGCGCGAGCGTTCTACGAATAGCACGTGCGCTCTGTCAAAAATCCCGCTCATTTTCATAAATTTGAATTTTCAAATTTGCTGTTAACCGCTAACATTTTTTATTTTATTTTGGCATGAGCACACACGCTTTGGCGTGACCCATAGAAAAGTAGTGCAACTGCTCCAGGTATAATTTGAGTTTTCTAGAAAAGTAGTGTGACTGCTGCATAATTTTGTTATTGATCAGATTTTGTGAGTTTGCAGGTTTTTCCCGATTGGTCCAAGACATAATTCGAGACTACTAACCTGTGTTTTTGTAGAACATTAGTCCAAGATTTCGCTTGTCAAAGAATTTGTTGCTCAAACCATAGGACTACTAATTCATTGTTTTTGTAGGTTGCCTAAGGAGATACAAACAAACATTATGTCTTTTTAATTGTTTTCTTAGGCACGTAAATATAATTTGGTAAAATAACTATGTATTCTATGTGTTTGAGGAAAGTGTAAAGGTAGGAGAGTATGCTCTTGTCTATATAAACAATAAAAAATCTAGACCCTTGAAACTTTTCTAGTTTGCTTGCATGCTCTTTACCCTTAGCGCGTCTGCCCTCCCGATTTGCCTGGCACACTCGCACAGGCATTGGTGAGAGGGGAATGACCCAAGTGAGTACGGATAAAACCTAAGTATTCCAACTCACCATAATAAATAGGCCTCTTGGGATGAAAATCTCGGAGGATGGAGCTATATGAGAATTTACTCTCATATCGGGCATTTTGTAGGGCCTTTAGGTCTCAATCATGCTTGTGTGACTACATCTTGCTTGGTACTTTGTAGGGTTATAGGCCTCAATCGCGCTTGCGTGACTACGAAGGGTAGTCTTCAAATGAAAACCCTTACTAGGAACCCTAGGAATAGAAGCCACCCGGTTCACCTCTGAAAGGTGGATAATCTTTGTGAAAGGGAGATAGTAACTCCCTCAAGAGACTTGCCATATCATGCTCCCATTAGCATTTGGAGTTGACTAATATGGTGTTGAGAATCCATTGCATGAGACTCAGTGGCTGTGTTCTGATTAGCTATTCGGTGTGTACCTGAGTCAACAAGCAAAGGTTTTCCTCCTCAACCATCTTCCTAGGGTAGCATGTTGTGCTTGATGTCATTATATGAGTCAATGCCTAATATGTTTTCTATGTCTTCTTGCCAAGAGTAAAATTAGTGTATCCAAGTCAACATCCCAGTCATCATAGTCCAATTCTAAGTCACCTTTTGTCACATTATAATCCAAGTCAAGCATAATCCAAGTTATAGTCCATAGTCATCCTTACCTCGTGTCCTAATCATACCCAAGTCATATCCTAGTCCAAATTTTGAATCAACCTTAGTCAAGCCCAAGTCACACTCAAGTCCAAATTTCCCAACAAGTCAAACCTTTTTTGAAACTCTGTCTATCTCATGTATCACACACCTAAGTTGTACAAGCATCCTAAGAATTCAATCCATCATCCAATCAAGAAGAAGATGCTCACACAAGTACAACTCATTAGACGCCGAAAGTTTTGGTATACCAACCACAAACTCTTGCTCAAACATAGGACCTTTTTGCACCAATATCATGATTATATTCATGGTCATAGCAATGAGTTTGATGCTAGTGATGAACTAAGAGTCCGAGTTTTACACCAAAGATCCAACTTGTCTTTCAATACCAACTATCGTCAAAATTGGGGTGGTCGCATACTTTCATACAATTTTCCATCCGTACCTATCGCTTATTGAGTAATTTCCATATCAAGGATAATCTAATCATCAAGTTCTTCTAGTCATCACTATCACCCTTCTTTTATCTTTCATCATCAACCTTTTCTAAGGACTTAGCACATCAATCAATCTTTAATCAATCATCTTTGATCAAATCAATCCTCAATCAATCATCCTTAATCAATCATCTTTCAATCAAATCAACCTCATGCTAAGGTTTTATGCCTTGTGAAGTTCTATTTAGACCTCATCCTTAATCAATTAATCATTTGGCCTTTGTGCTTGGGAAAGAATCTCCCCCAAGTACCTTTGCCTCATCCTTTGAGTCGATCAAGACTCTTGTCCTGCATCTTTATTTTTCTTGGGATCATTAGTCAATCCTTAGTAGAAAAGAGACTTTGATCATTATCCTAAGGTCTAAATTTTACCCAACTCGGTTGTTACCTTGTTTGTGGTTTCATCAACATCTCCCACCTTAAATCCTCATCCAAGGACCAAGGTGAAATATTAATCAAACTCACTTCCTAATCCAAGAACCCCATTAATCAATCTATCCAATTTCATCAAATCCAAATCATATCAAAATCCAAAATCCTAGCTAAGTCCTTTCATCAAAATGTTTCTTCCAACAAATCTTTCTAACACTATTCTTATATGGTCACAACTCGATCTCAAAACAAAAATATGGCCAAACAACAATATGGCATGTTGGACATTAGTGTCCTATATCAAGACCCTACACAAGATCCTACACAAAGTGTGCAACCTGACATTCAAGATCCCCAACCACAAGGGGACCCTAACATGGTCGATCAAGATGAACTCTCCCCAGAAGTGCAAACGTTCCTACAAGATTCATACAATCAAAACATGATGGAGAAATTCATCCGACATAATCCCAGTGGTCTTCTAAAGACTCTTATTGAAAATGGAGCTCGCCTTCTCCCTGATTTTGATAAATATATTCTTGAACAACAACTGCAAGGAGACTTTGCTCCTACTCACATTATTACACCTATGCTTTAACCTCAATCAATCGCACCCCCGCCTATCACTCAACCCCAATCAATAGCGCCCGTGGTATCTGTCCCCATGGTCTCCATCCCACCTTCTTCCTTCTTAACATCCATGCCAATATCCAATCTAATCACATCAATTCTCCAACACGCTTCTATGCCATCTTATTCTACCTGACCACCTGTCTCTATTCCACATTCCTTCATTCCTCTCAACAATGTTGCTAATTTCATCCATGCTTTGCTTCCTCCTATCACAACAATTCACAGGTCGCAACCAATTATCCCTCAAGTCCCCATGACATCGGTCATCACATCTCACATCCCCGCTTCTTCATAATATTAATATATTAGTGGTGGTGGTACACCTTCCATGAATCATCCAATATTTGGGGCAAACACAATCCATCATGTCCAAAATTTGCAACAAGATAGCATCAAGGAAATCTAGGACATGAAAAACATCATCGAAAACATGAAGGAAGGGACTAACAAAAGAAAATTGTATTCGTTTGAGGAATTTTGTCATTGTCCTTATCACCTGTCGATATCGGTTGCACCTTATCCACCAGGGTTTGAGATGCCTAAGTTCATGAAGTATGAGGGCCAACAGAACCCCCAAGACCATGTCTGTGAGTTTCATATCTTATGTCAAGAAGTCTCCTATAGCGATTTATATCTTTGTAGGCTCTTCCCTAAGAGTCTCATAGAAGACGCTCTTGCATGGTTCTCGTCCTTGCCTCGAGGTTCTATCACCTCCTTCCCAGACTTAGTAGAAAATTTTGTGGTCCACTATGCCTATAACATTGTCAATGATGTTTCTATGATGGACCTTTGTAACACAAAGCAAAGACCAGGAGAAACTTTCGCTAACTTCTTGTAGAGGTGGCGACACCTTATCAATAAATTTTAGTGGGATATGCCAGAACAACATCAAATTGAATTATTTCAGAAAAATCTGGTGTCCAAACTATCAAAACCCTTGACATCTCAATGCATAAAGTCTATCCAGAAGCTGGCTAACAAGGGCCTAGCCCTTGAACGTGTCTTGTTAGAGGAAGGTACCCTAAAGCATTATAAAAAATCAAGTCATAATTATTCCTCTTATCACAATGACAAACCAAGATTTTGGTCTAAAAACAAGAACGTAGTCAACAATGGTGTTATTGATGAAAAGCGGGTTTAGACCATGGCCGCTCCTCCAAAGTCCACCAGTTATCTTATTACCCTTAGGAATCTTATTACCTTTCAATTATAGAAACTTTTCACTAGTTTCTGCATCAATACTTTCAATGACATCTTTTGAAGGATATTGACTACCATCAAAATTATCAACATTTTGCAAGAAATTAATCACATGTTGATCATCATTGAACACTTGCCAATTATCAGAATTATCGGGAACACTTGGTCGAAAGATCATTTCAATAATATATATAGGTCCTGAAAAATCCTTGTGTAGAACCAACAAGGTTGTAGATAGTGCTAAAGAATATGCTCTATCATTGAATTCATGGGAAACAATAGATAGATCAAAGGCATCAAACGCCTCAATTGAATCCCATACAAGATTATGATAATGCCTTAGCTTATCGCTTCTTGTCTAATAGATATTTCTGACTTGACAAACAATCAATTCAGCATCTCCTTGAGCATACAAATTCTTAATTCCTTTCTTTTGAGCGACATTCATTCCCAAAAGAAGAGACTCATACTCAATAATATTATTAGTATTGTTAAACTGTAACTTGAAAGAGAATGGGAATATATTAACATCAGGAGACACCAAAATAATACCGGCTCCTAATCCCGTGGAAGGACAACTGCCATCAAACTCTAATGTCCAAACATCATTTGGACCACCAACACTGACAACATCAAAATTGAGAGGCTTCTCTTTTGGAGTTGAAGATCCCACTGACTCAACAACAATACTTTCACACTCACTAGAACTTTCATCAAGTAAAATGAAATCCTCAATTTCAAGAGAAACTTCAAACTCATCATCAACATGTAAGAAATAATTTCCCATACCTGATGACTCAAAAAGAATTTGAGCCCATTGATCATTTGATTTTACAACGGTGTTGTAACGTCATAAATTGTATGCACTTGCTAAAAGCGATACAATTTAACACCTAGTTTAGCACCCGCCTTGGCACAGTTGCATTTTGCATTACATTTCCCCTTTAGCACTTAATTAATCGAATTAATTAGGTCTAAAGGTGCTATTTCACCATTTTCCACATCACAAAGTTGGGCCCTTTCATTAAAGCGTGCCCCTTTCATTTTATTCCTCCAATACATCACTTAATCAAAAACCCTAATTAGGCCCTATTCTGAGCTTGGGGGCTTAATTTCGGGGGTCAAAACATCTCGAAATCACCTGTAACTTCGGGATTCTCTCTAAAATCATCATATCTGACGGTCCAGAAAATTTGGTGAAAAGTTGTCGGGACCGTGGCGCCCGGAGTGCACACGGTCCCGAACATTTTTCCCGAAATTTTAGGAGCGCGATCCAATCATAAAATAAAGCTTAACCCCAAGAAATTGGCGGGATATTCAATCTCTAGGTCGGCCAAAAGACGAAATTGCGACCTAGGGTTTCATACATAAGAGCTCTCTTTCTTCATTTGAAAGGATCCGATTTTTGTTTTCAGGAACTTCATATGCAGCAAAAGAGCAGATCTTTGAAGACTTCAACATCTTACAACATCCCTCTATCAAGCATTTATCAATTCCATTCATCCATTTAGGGCTTGGAAGACATTGAAGAACAATAGGAGATTACCGACTGAAGATTGGCTTGTACTCCTCCCTTGAGGGTTGGGTATGATTTCATGTTGTTTTCATGTCTTTACATAAGCTTCAATACATCATTTATTCATGCTTTAGATCACTTTGCACCTTGATTTAGAGCATTTACGTTATCATTTACAAGCAATTAGGGTTTACTTTCTAGGTTGCTCTAGTTTGCTTTCTTGCATTTTAGGACCTTGCACACACACTAGGTCTGCACACACAATACATTTTACAAAACAACTTGGCTATTCGTGGAGGTGGAAATCACCAAAGCGGGGGTTTGACTAAGGCAAAACCCTATATAGCCGCCCATACACCCTTTTTCAGATATCATTGCAGGTTTCGGGATTCAGACGACGCCGCGGGATACAGATCCGGAGAGAGAAGGTCGAGACAGCACTCTGTATCAAATTGCAGAGTAGAAGGCTGGGACAGGGGCGCTGGGCACCCTGGTCCTGCCAGGACAGGGGCGCTGGGTGCCCTGGTCCCTGGGACAAAGGCGCTGGGCGCCCTGGTCCTCCGGACAGACAGCTTTCAGACAGCTTTCCGACAATGTTCCAGAGTGCAGAACAGCAGTTTCCGGTGCACTTTTCAGGATAGTGGCGCCCGCACCCCCGTCCCGAACATTTTCAGTCCGATTTTGACTCTGGGTACACATCTGCATTCTCATTTCATCCTTGTATTTACAGCTGTTCATTGTTTAATCTCAATTCTGCAATCTTGTTATTAGTTCATACTTGCATTTTGGGATTAGGGTTTGAACTTGCATTACTTGATCTTACAATTTCAACAAGGGAATAGAAATCCTAATAGATATCCCGTGGCTCTCTCTTTCACCAAAAGAAGTAGCCAATTGTGTGATATCTCTAGGCTCTTTCATATTCCGTAATGTGTGTCAAAAGGTAGGATTAGGGCATGTTAACCTAGTCTCACTTTTTTTCACCACACAGGTGTATTGTGATTCCTTTTCTGGATACAACTTTTTGATCTCTCCCTTGACAAGAATACGTGCTTTGGTCATATCCATGTTTAATTCTCCTCTAACATCTCTACAAAAATTCCTTCCCGAAAGTATGCCATAGGAAGTTGATACATCGGCTACCAATATTATCATTTTGATCTTCTTGTTTGGAAATGTGGAAAAAGAAAATTATGCATCCTTAATTTGACCTATCAGTGGGACTCGCTTATTATCCATGGATAAGCATCTACCAAACGTCTTGGTCAAGGTCAAACCAAGAGCGTTGGCAACTTTAGCTGGCATAACATTGTTAGATACTCTAGAATCAATTACACAATTACTTAACTTATGACCATTTATCAACAAGGAGATATAAAATGGTTCTATCTTTCCTGTAGGAGAAGGAGAACTAACTAGGTTATTTTGAGATGTGTTGGATTTGGGAGGATTACTTTGGGAAGTATCTTTTTCTTTTACAAATTTGACCAAATGATCAAATTAATCCGGATTGGATCTCAAATATTCTACCTCATACATTTGTACTTTAGTTTTCTATAATGATCTATAATATCAAATGACTGAAAATAATTCATCAAAGATTGGTTAAGGTTCTCATTTTAAAAACTTGAAACATTGGGTGCACTGGTCTTTGATGCAGGTACAAAAGAATTAACAGGTGTTGAAAAATTTGCAGCAGTCGAAGGAGCACTTACATTTTTATCCTTCACATTGTCTTTTGGAGTGGAGTTGTCCTTTGGAGGATTTGGTAAAGGAGTTCCACGCTTAGCAATAGTAACTGGCAAGTGTTGAGAATCCTTAGCTTGTGTAGAATCATCACTCTTCTCATTGGTAGGCGGTTGTGCTGCTTGTGCTTGCAAACAGGTGAAAATTACAAAGACATCTCCATCATGTGCATCTGACACATCATCTTCTCCATAGTGCATATATCCGATGTTAGAGTCACCAGCCAATTCTGCATCATCTCCTTGAAGGAAATTGGCATCTTCATCACTAAATGGAGGAACGTCATTTTGTTCAGTTGCATAATAACCTGTAGCTGAATTCTGAGGTGGTGCTTCCAATGCAAGTCTCTCTGGAGTAGGAGGTAACTTGTTTTGATTGCACGCAACATAATTGGAAGCATTATTTGGATAAGTCCTTCTTGGAACATCATGGTAAGAAGTATTTCCTTGGAAGAAAGTTTGCTTCTTAAGTGCTAACAACTCATCTGCTAGCTTTTAAATCATAGGATCAACATAATTTGTTGAGGAAAGTGATGAATCAACAATTTGATTATTCCTAACCTTGTTAGGATCCTTTCTTATCTTACGACCAATGATAAGATCATCTTCAACTGATATGGCCATCCGTTGTGCAATAACTAAATCTGTAGGATTATCCCTATGCAAAAAAAAAACTTACTTCTGGCAATTGAGCATTAATAAAGAAACATTTCAAATTTCCAGGAGTAGGTTGAGATACGGTTGGAATACGATTGGACAACTTATTAAACTTAGCCACAAATTCTCGCATAGGCTCTTGAGGTTTTTTCTTCATTTGAGTAAACCGAGCTAATAACGCATGATCATCTTTAGCAAGCTTGAACCTTGCTTCAAACCTTATTCTGAGACTTGCCCAATCTGTGATACAATTATTTGGAAGATGATAGAACCAATCAGCAGCTGTACCTTGCAAGGTTTCAATGAATAACCTCACAAAAACATCTTCATGTTAAACACCAAGAACACCACATGCAATATAAAAAGCAGCGATGTGCTCATCAGGATGTTGAGCACCATCTCCCAAAAACTTAGGCAAATTCTTTCTTGTGCCTTTTGGAAGTTCATGTAAAGGTGTCGTTAGGCTCAAAGGACCAAAAACGGTACCCCAAGGACCCGGAGCAACCATCCTTAATGGATTATATGGTGGTATTACAAAACTATTAACAAGTGGAACAACTACAACTTGCAAACTTGACGCCTCACTTGGTATAGGAGATCGTTGCGCAGTAGGAGGAAAACTTTGTGCCTGCTGCAAAGGAGATCGCATCTGTGGAGGAGTCACAAAAGGGAAATTATGTTGCTGCAAAAACTCAAATGTAGGATTGAAAATACCTTGTGTTTTTTGACCACGAGTATAACTTGGATCAGCCAGGTTAATACTTTGAGAAAATCAGCAATAAAGATATTACAATGGAAAAACACATTGTAACCCAAAAGAGAAAATGTTGGTTGCACGTCGAATCCCCAGCAGAGTCGCCAAAAAACTGTTGGGTGAATATTTTGTCACTAGCGTACCACTGAAAAAATATATAATTCACACACAACTATGTTGAGAAATTAATCTCTCCTCTCAACAAGGGGAGGTTCCCTTTGAAATTTCTTCTCTAATTAACAAGAAACTAAAATCCGTCTGTAAGTTTCAGGCATAAAACTCTCTTTTTTCAGAGTTTATGTATTTTCCCTCCACTTGTTACAATTATCTATCACTTACGATACTTGAAGAAATGAACAAACTAATTCCAACAATTATACCCAAACTTACAATTAAGAAGCATAAAGTCTTTCTTAAATGTAATTCTAACTAAACTAATGATTACAAATGCTAAGAAAATTAACTTGAAACTCAAAGTCTTCAAGTGTAATTTCCCAATCCTTAAAACTATAAATAATAGCAGCAATACAAAGCCTACCACTAATCACTTAACATCAGAAAATTTCCCAAATATTATGTTAGCTCAAAGTCTACTCAACACACTTGGAAATCTCTTTCAATAACATAGACAAATTTGCCACAAAATTTTAATATATATAAGAATGATTTTGAGAACTAAACATAGGAGTAATTCCAATCACAAACACAATCTTCTACTCACTAAAATTTCAGGTTTAATGGATTGCTTTCTTATATTACTTTGAATCCAATTTTACATTCAAAAAGCTCAAAGTCTTAGCTGGCACAAAATTTTGGCAGAGTTTTGCTAAGCATATAAGTGATAAATATTTACAAATGAGGCTCCTCTATATATAGGAGAGGAGTGGACAAAAAGGTGGGCACAATTGACTAATTCAACTGCACAGTCCCACTTGTCTACAACTACATCATAAAGGAAATATGCAACTGCAAGAAAACTTACAGTATCTAAAAATGCAACTACATTAATAATGCATCTACATGAAAAAACTGTGTCAAAAGGGGACACTTTATTCATCTTTCTCCTCCTCATTGGATTTGTGGAATTCCTTGAACTTAACCAAAACAACTTCCATCTCATCTTTGTCCGGCATTGTGGTAGAACTAGTGATAGCGCGAACACGAGAAACTGCATCTTCAACTTTCATGTATTTCTTTCTTTCATCTTTCAACATTGATGCAAGAACTTCAAAAATGACTTGTATTTCTAGCAACTTGTCAAATGAATTCAATGTGAAATCTTGTTATGTACAGTGATCTATCAGGGAGAAATTTTTTTGTATAATGGTGTCACTGGTCACAAGATTTTGATTATCATCATACAAATAACAAGGAATTTCAGCTATCCTTGCTGAAATAAGATCAATGTCATCATCACCTTCTTTCTTCTCCTATTCCAGCTCCATAATCATTGACCTTATTGTTTCTTTCTTATGAGACAACAATGACAGAATTTGGATGTATTTCTCTCTTGTTGGAATTACTTTGTTTTCCACAAGGATGTCAATTTTGAAATCCTCCATTTTACCCCAAAGAGTTACACTCTTTTCAATATCTTCTATTTATTGAGATAAGGAAGTTTTTACACTTTGCATTTGACTTTGAACAACTTCAAAGTCAGTTAATAACTTAATTGTTGAATCCAGAAGATGGGAACATTTTGATTTCAAACAATCAATCCACTCATCCACTACTCGACCCTTGACGCCAACCCATTCCACCTTCTTGAGATCCCCAGTATCAATTGAAGAAATAATTGGCTCAACTTCCTGAGAAGATTGCGTGACCTTGAGAAGCACATTGGTCAACTGCTCACATTTCTTCTTCAATTCATTCTTTTCATCTCTTTCTTGATCAAACCTTCACATAAGAGAATTGAAAGCAGTTTGAGAGTCTAACTTGACACTCTCATGTGTCTCCACTCCAAGTTCTACAGTCTGCATAGTGTAATCTCTGGGTTGAATATTATCTTTATTCTTGTTTGAAGATGACACCATAACCTCAACATATTTCCTTTTGGTAGTAGGATCGACTAGCACCCAGAAAATAGTCTTTGGCTTTTTTGTACTTTTAAATTTGGGAGGAGCCAACTGTTCAAAATCAAATTCATCTGGTGAAATACCCATTTCTTCCTTTTGGGTGCTACTATATCCATCCATGGTGGAAATTCTATGTTAGTGGATGGAGTTGTGGCCTCCTTCTGAATATCAACTGATATCTGAGGAACATTATGACTTGAAGTTGCCACAGTCATAGATGGAATTATTGGTATCAAGGTTGTGGTAGCCAATGGTATTTCTTTTGATGGAGCAATAGTAGTCGTTGTTGATGCCTCCTTGGAAACAACTGTGAATGCAACTGTGGATGGGGCACTAGTGGCAACAACGATACTCACACTGGGTGTAGCTTCAACCATGATTGTTATTAAAGGAAGGTTCACCAATTGTTGCTTTGCAAATGCTTGTTTCATAGAATCAGTAAAATCCAAAATTGAAGACTCAATAATGGACGCAGGAACATCATCAAAACTAGAGACTAGACAATGTAATATATTGTTGATCACCCCCCTGTTGTAGTAATTTTGTATTCAACCCTTCATCAGTATGTTCCTCTTTTTCTTGATTTGAATCAGATTCAACAGAATGAATAATAACCTGTGTAGGAGTTGATACCCGTGAAGTAGTGGGTGTATTACTCTCCTTTGATGAGCTGGTTCTTAAACCTGCATTTCTTCTACATGAGGAATTTCTCATTCTTGTTATTTTTCTTTCTCAGTCTCTTCAATAGCTTGTTGCTCAGTTTCCTTTGTTTGTGTCACTTGTATTGCTGAGGAAGATTCACCTTTCTTTGACCCTTTGATAGTGAATTTGATTTTAGGTCATTTTCCCTTGGATTGTGTCGAAGGGATTGATGGAGGTGCTTTCACATCTTCTTTGCCTTTGGTTCTCAATTCATCTATTTTACCAACTGGACCATCACTATTATCATCATCCCTAGAACTGGTAGGAAGCTGCTTCATACTGATCTTCTTCTTCAATAATAATGCATTAGTATTGGCCAAAATAGGGGCAATTCTTTGAGTAATGGACTTAATTTCCTTCTTTGACCATTTAATGGGCAACAATGGAGAATCAACAATCTTCCGTTTAAAATAGATCGGATCCACTATATCATCAGTATCTTCCATTGTCATTATGGTTTTAGCCAAATCAAGATTTTCAATTTGTTCCAGTGTAAGATGACTAAAATCCATCCTTTTCACGTCTTCTTCCTCTTGACAATTTGCCCAAACATCTTTGAGCCTTTATACAAGAGTGTAACTTATTTTAAGTTTGCTCTTCATTCCACGAAAATCAAAATTATTTTGGGCTTTGAATCTCCTCATGGTGTTCCATTGCATTTCTTCTTCCATATTTTGGCCTTTGGGTTGGTCATTACTGAATATCGGCCAATAGCTTCTGGAAACTTTAAGCCAGTCTTATGAGCCCGTGACCTCTTTTCAAGCACATAGATTAATTGTCGACATAATTCCATGAGTACAATCTTATCAGATGGATATCTTGGAAAAATGAATGGTTCACCTATGAAACATCCTATGCGAATGTATGTGAAAGTAGGAAATAGGAGAAAGACACAACCAAAATGAGAAACCCTATTGTATGCTGCTTTTGAAAGTCTTTTCTTATGTAATTCCTTATCAAACATACATTTCCATACATCAAAGAAGGCATCATTGACCCTTCTGAAATGACTTCCTTGATTTTTGATCATGAGCTGATCATAGTAATTTCAAACAGGAACTATTCTCCAGTCGCCTTTTGTAGACAAACCTGAATATTGCTTCATAGAGGTGGCTGCATACACAAGGTATGAGGTCATATAGAACTTTAGAGTTATTTTGAACTCTTTCAATTGTGCACAAAATGCATCACTAATCTGCTCACCCCAATGTATCTTGGTAGTTCCTATTCTGATTATGTTCATATAATAACACATCTAGTTTTGGAAATAATGAGAATCTTTCAAACCTTTTACTCGTGCCAACATGTAACCATACCATTGTATTCCTCATTGAAATCACTTCTATACAATTATTTTGGCCATCCTGTAATGGTAGAATGCCTAGCAAAAGATAAGAAAACTGTATTGATCATTTTCTTACACTTTGTTTCATTTTTCTCATAATATTCTTGAGCACTTTCCTGAGTAATGTCAACTACTTCTTCAACTGGAGAGCCCTTGAATACACTATTAAAGAAAATACTATCTAATGTCATAATTACATTCTGATTGGCATCCTTCACTTATCTTGTATTTGGATCAAAATGATCCACCACTACAAGTACAAAGTCTGAATCATGAGCTGCGATTGGGAAGGAAGCATATTTGTGCAACTCTAATTTGATCAAACTTAACATATGTGAAGGAGCTTTCTCAATTCAATCAATTAACTCTTACATTTCCACATGACCAATTTATATATCCCTTATCTCCCTGACATTAGAGTCGACCAAGCTTTCTGGGAATATGTTCAAGTATTTATTCATACTTGTACTTCATCTTTTTCACAGTCGACTTGCTCGGTGAGGACTCTAACTAGCTTGATGAAGGCTCTGATTTGCCTTGAACAGGCTTTGACATTTGCAAAAGTACTGCATTTAACACCAAGGATTAGTGTTTTGAAAATCATCACCATCAGAAGAGCAGATTTTATCAACTGGAATAGGAATCCAAAGCTAAACTGGACTTATGAAAAAGATCATAAAAAATTGGCAAGTCGGAGAAAAAAGTCCGACATGTCAATTAGAAACCAAAATTCGCACATCGGACTTTAAAGTCTGATGTGCAAGGGAAAAACAACATAAATTGCATATCGGACTTTAAAGTCCGATATGCAAGTGGGAAGCACAATGCTCGCAGGTCGGACTTTCTGCGAGTCAAAAAATTGCGAAGTAGATATGCACATTGGACTTTAAAGTCTGATGTACGAATAAAAAAGAAATGCCATAGATGACATGTCGAGTTTTAAAACCCGACCTGTCAGCTGGAAAAGACACAAAGGTTGACAAGTCAGGTTTTAAAACCCAACATGTCATTTGAGAAGAACATGATCTGCTAACATGTCGGACTTTAAAGTCTGATGTGTTAGAAGATAAGAACCTACATTGCTAACATGTCGGGTTTTAAAACCCGATATGTTGGTAGGGGAAAGATGAAAATTGCTAACATGTCGGGTTTTAAAACCTGATATGTTAGCAATGGAAACACATATCTCTTGCATGTTGGATTTTAAATCCGACATGCAAGAAGGAAAAAAAAAATGGCATTCCCTCGCATGTCAGGGTTTGAAACTAGACATGCAAGAGAAAAAGGGAAAAACAAAGGAGATTAGGGCATTCAGATCCTAAATCCCAGCATGCCCTAATCTTCAACAAAAACAAAAAACCCTAACGCACATGAAAAATAAAAACGTGAAAGGAAAATAAGAGGAGAAAAAGAACATACCTGGAAAATGATTCGACTTTTTTGATGAAGGATTCATGAAAGCAGTCACCAATCGCGAGCCAAAGATGAAACAATGCGAGGAGCAGATGAGAGGGGAGCCAAGACGCAAATAAAATGACTAAAAATAACTTAAAACTTCATTTAAAACTACTTAAAAACCTAATTAAAACATGGACTACAATAAATGCAGTTCGACCTGACAGGTCAGACTTTAAAGTTTGACCTGCCAGTTTGGAATAATCTGACTGCAAGTTGGACTTTAAAGTCCAACCTAACAATCATTAACAAAAAAGGAAAATGGCACATCGAACGTTAAAGTTCGATGTGCTACTATGACCCACTGTAGGTCGGATTTTATGTCGGACTTTAAAATTTGACATGTTAGTCAAAACATAAAAAAATATTTTCTAAATGACTAAACATAAAGACAAAAATGAAAAGCGACTAACAGACTGAGTAGGTTAGCGTTTCCCGAAGCACGTGAGGTACAAAACAGATGAGTTTTGTAGGGTTGCCTCATGATTTTGGTCACGCTGAAATTGAGGACAACACCCAACAACACCTTGTTTTCACCTCTAATGATGCTCCTGCAAATGAGGACCACAATAAACCATTTCATATTGAAGCCCTTATCCATAAACACAAGGTTAAACGCATCTTGATAGATAGTGGATCTGGACTCAATCTTTGTAAATATAAGTTAATAAAGCAATTGGGGCATACGTCGGGAAGAATCACAATCAAAGCCTATGATGATGTAGAAAGGGTTTCAAAAGGAATGATCACTTTGCCTCTTCAAGTGGGCCTTGTTACAATTGAGACCCCTTGCCAAGTCTTTAATCTTGATCTCCCCTATAACATCCTCCTTGGATGCCCGTGGATCCATTCCCTTCAAGCCATTCCTTCCACTTATCATCAATGCATCAAATTCCCCTTCAATGGTAGAGAGATCACTATCAAAGGTGATCCATAACCCTTTCAGTATTGCAAGCTCTTAGAGGGAAAACATCCATATCCTTGCCCATTGAACAAACCCGATCCAACTCCCCCATCTGATGTATCTAAATTCGCCTCCACCTCATCTCAAACAAAGCCCAAAGTCAAGATCTTGGACAATGGTTGTGGATAATACAAACTCGAGGATGTCTTATTAATATGCAATCTCCCCTTATCTCCTAAGTCATTTGGTAAGCCCAAAGAAATAAAAAGAGATCAAAAAATCGTTATACAAGGTAAGGATACTACCTTCAAACAATGGGGTCCACTTGATGAGGAAAGTCTCGAGACAAATATTTCTTCATGGTTGCACCGAGAAGAAGATGGAGATCCAGCAAAAATACCCAAGAAGATGTATCCAAAAGTGTCAGCCACAGTGGAGAAGATGGGTTATAAAGGACACGGTCTGGGACCAGAAGAGAAAGGAATCAAAGCACAAATAAATCCCATCTCATACAAGTATAAAAGAGGCTTGGGTTATACTCTAGTACCTAAGATCACTATCACTGGTGCCCGTTCAAGTCCTTTGGATGTCAAAGATTCTGATGAAGAGGAGTTCCACAAAATTCCTTTTGAATAGGAATATGACATCTTCTTTGACACCCACGTCAACACCATCACCCTCATAATCCCTTCCACCCTGCACAAACTGCAACTTGTTCACCCCAAGCTTATAGATTGGGACCAACGAGACAAACCCGCTTTAGACATCTGTGTCGATGACAATGCTCTCATGACTCTTTTGACTATGTGCAATTTAGAAGACTGTGACAGAGTTCATGGGATTCAATTACATGAAAAATGATACTTTGGTAGTCAGGTCAATGCCCTTAGTCGCAAAAGAGATAATAAAAAGAAAAATCATGATTCCCTAGGTGAAAACCTCTCTGGGGCACCTTTGGATGATGCAAAAGTAAAAACAAAAGGCATATCTGAAAGTGAAAACCTGGATCACGCACTTGAGGATGAGGGACTTGACCTCCCTACCATTGTTCCTCCTTAGCAGGACAGATCAACTTTACTGATACAGGAAACAAACACTATCAATATGGGCACTGAAGACACTTTGAAGAATGTGCTCATTGCCAAGTCCTTGATGGATCAAGAGAGATGAGAATTTATCAATTTTCTCACTAGAACAAAGATCAATTTTGCCTGGTCCTATGCTGACATGCCAGACCTAGATTCTGACTTGGTAGTCCAGAATCTTGTTGTTCGTCCAAATGCAAAACCAGTAAAGCAGAAGTTACGCAAGATGCATCCACACATTGCACTCCTTGTCAAAGCATAACTTCAAAAGATGTTGGATGTTGGATTCATAAAGCTAATAGACTATTGTGAGTGGGTATCCAATGTTGTACCTATCGACAAAGCCGCTGGGGGCATCAACATTGGCAAAAATTTTTGGGATTTGAATAAATTCTACCCTAAGGATGATTTCCCTCTCCCCAACATAGATATGATTGTAGACCTCACAGTGGGACATGAAATGTTATCACTTATGTATGGATTTTCTGGATACAATCAGATCAGGATCGCAGAGGAAGACCAACACGAAACAACATTCACAACACCATGGGGCACCTTTTGTTATCGGGTCATGCCTTTTGGTCTCAAGAACGCCAGAGCTACATATTAACAAGCAATGGAAACAATTTTCCATGACCTATTGCACAAAATAATGGAGGATTATGTGGATAATCTTCTAGGAAAATCCAAGACAAGATATGAGCACATTCCTATCTTAAGGCAAATCTTTGAGAGATTGGAAAAATACAAACTACTCCTAAATCCCAAGAAATGTGTCTTTGGTGTCACATCAGGGAAACTATTAGGCTTCATTATTTCGCGCAAAGGCATAGAGGTTGATCCTACAAAGGTAAAAGATATCATGGAAATGCCTCCCCCAAAGGTCCTTAGACAACTACGAAGTCTCCAAGGGAAACTCCAATCCATCAGACGCTTCATCTCACAACTTGCAAATGAATGTCACCCATTTTCTCACCTATTACACAAGGATACCAAATTCAAATGGGACTGCCTTTTTTAGAAGGCTTTTGAGAAACTTAAGGAATATCTTGCATCTCCTCTGGTTCTTATGCCTCCTATTCCAAGGAAGCCACTAATTTTGTACATATCTGCTACTGCAGTGGCATTGGGGGCATTATTGGCACAAATAGATGATCAGGGAAAGGAGCATGATATATACTATATCAGTCGCACATTAGTAGGGTATGAGCTCATTTATACCCCCATTGAAAGAGCATACTTAACACACAAAAGCTCTGACACTACATGCTTAACAATAAAACAAAATTGATTGCTAAGATTGACCCCCTCAAGTACCTCCTGTCAAAGGCTGCTCTCACTGGCAGAACTGCTAAATGGGTCATGTTGTTAAGTGAATTTGACATCGACTATGTGGATAGAAAAGTAATCAAAGGATAAGTAATAGCAGACCAACTGGCTGATGCTCCGCTTCTAGGTGACCACTCGATCCTCATAGCATTTGTAGATGAATTCATAATGACTATCACTACATCCTTTACATGGCACTTATACTTTGATGGTTCTTGCACCCAAAACGGATCAGGGACATGAATACTGTTGATCACACCCTAAGGAGATTGCATCACTAAATCATACAAGATAGCCTTTGCATGAACCAACAACATCATAGAGTATGAAGCACTAATCACTGGCCTATGCCTAGCTATCCAATGGAAGATATTGGAATTACATGTCTATGGTTATTCTCAACTTGTCATTAAACAAGTCGATGATGAGTATCAAACAAAAGATGACAAGCTCATTCCTTATCGCAGTATGGTTGAAGACCTCAAGCAACATTTTACATCAATCAAGTTTGATCAGAATCCATGTACCAACAACAGAGCTGCAAATGTAATGGCCACTATTGGTTCCCTCCTTCAGATACCGACACATAGTAAAAAATGTGAGTTTTTGGTCTAGCAACTCTTCATACCAACATATGATTTACCAGAGTCTAAAATGGTGTGTGTACTTGTTGGTCCCGAATCCCCCTAGTATCAAGAGACCTTCACTTACCTAAGAGAGAACACCATTCCCCCACACCTCACCAAAACCCAACAACAAACCTTTATTCGTTGATGCGCTCGTTATACTATCCTTGCTGACACCCTATTTAGAAGGCATTTTGATGGTTCCCTCTTAAGGTGTTTAGACAAACAAGAGGCTGAATGGGCACTACGTGAAGTGCACGAAGATATCTATCTGGCACACTTAAGTGGTCTCACTTTGTCTAAGAAGCTCTTGTGAATAGGATACTACTGGCCTTCAATGGAAGCAGGTGCATATAGTTATGTGAAGAAATGTATGCCTTATTAGAAGCATAGGGACAAGATTCATTCTCCATCACAAGTTCTACAGCCTTTTATCACACCCTGACCCTTCTCAAAGTGGGGGCTCGATCTCATTGGGAAAATCCACCCTGCATCCTCCAATGGCCACAAATTCATCATCACCACCATTGAATACTTCACCAAGTGGGTGGAGGACATCCCTCTTACCTTCAGCACTCGTAAATAGATCTCTAAATTCATTCTGAACTATTTGATCCACCGATATGGAATCCCCAAGGTTATCATCACAGATAATGCCAGACCTTTCAAAAATCAAGATGTTAAAGAGCTCTACCAGAAGTTTGATATCCAACACCACTTCTCCACTCCCTATTACCCGCAAGGTAACGGTCAAGATGAGGCCTCTAATAAGACCTTAATCAAAATTGTTAAAAAGACAGTCAATGAAGTTGGCTATGATTGGCACCTCCAACTCCAGCCTACTCTGTGAGATTACCACACTTCCATCCGCACACCCATAGACACCACTCCATATTCCCTCATCTTTAGGTATGAAGTTGTCCTCCCTCTTGAGATTGAGAGCTCCTCCCTAAGGGTGTCACTGCAGAACATCCTCCCAGATGAGGAATACAGAGTTGCTAGGTTGCAAGAGCTAGAATTGCTAGGCGAAAGGCGCCTCAAGTCCTTAAATCATCTCCGAGTATATCAAAACCACTTACGCTTGAGCTACAACAAGAAATTTAGAACCTGGGAGTTTGAAGTTGATGATCTTGTCCTTATGGAAAATTAGAAAAGCCTTCAAGAACAAGAGAAGAAAGGAAAGTTCGAGCCCAATTGGCTTGGACCCTATGTGATCACAACAAAGTACAGGTCAGGGGAATATCAATTGGCTACTCCTAAAGGAGATCCCTTGGATGAGCCGATGAACATCATGCACTTGAAGAGATTATATGCCTAGTCTTCAGAAGGTCACCAATTGTCTCAAAATCTCAAAAATTCAAAAAAAACAAAAAATCAAGAAAAATACAAAAAATAAAAAGGCAAAAAGTAAAGAAAAATCAATTTGCCCATCAATGAAAACCACTTTATGGTGCTATGGGAAAGTACCTTGGTGAAAACCTGTGTGTAGGCATCAAGGTAAATAATCTGGATCCATTGTGTATCAGGTTAGATTCGCTCCCCATCACCCACCCATCAGATATCCATGTTCGCTACCACCCAATCCTTCTGCCATAGCATTCATCATCCACCTACTCACCCACATTCCATAGAATAATCACTCACATGATGATGAGTCTTTTCCTGAATCATGAATAAGGATCACCATGTCAAGCTGAGCTTTTAGCCCATCACACTGAGCTTTTTTCTGAATCCTAAGCTTGTGCCTCCATGTGAGCTTCATCAAGTCTTGATGTTAGTCCTACGTCTGCAGGTTAGTCCTCATGGTCATCCAGTCAATTGCCTAGTCAATCTTATCCACCTTATCCTTTACCCTTGTGATGAATCCTTCCCACACCTAGCAGTTTAATCTTTTATCCTAATCCTACTCTTGGCAAGAGACAACAGTTGGTCATGTGTGAGTGACTTGTTTGATTTTTTGGATTTTCATTTTTTACTTGCATCTTTTGCCCTACGACTGCTCTTATCTACGACTGCCTGGATCCTTCATATCTTGGTATGTTTACAATGGGTGTATATTGGGGCATGTTTTCATGGTATGGTGAGTTTTGGATCTCTCTTGTACGAATCGACAACCCGGTACCAGTGTTTATCAACACTTACCTTATCGTGTACAAGGGATATCTATGTGCTTGAGGGTTTCCTTGCACATACCCACAAATTTATATTAGTGTTCCTCAACACTTGCATAGCTGTGTGTAAGGAATTCCCACTTGTCTGTGAGTTAATTCACGCCTTGGGTTTCTCATGGCATCCTGGTTCCTATAATTAGTGATGTGGGTTACCTAGGGCAATATCAAACTAGGTTGGCTCTCCACATCTTTTGTGCACAACTTCCCCTATCATTTCCATTTTGCATTATCATTAAGTCCTCAATTCTCCCCATCTAACATCCTCATGGAGTCTTCAATTTTCCTCCTCCTATTCTTCTATCCTATCTAAAGTTATTGTATTATGATTGGCATATTCACAAATAGATGTTGCATTATTCATATAGGTGCATTTTCATCTATTGCATTAATCATTTAAGTTGCACTCAAATTTCGTTATTCATTTAGGTTGCATCCCAAATTTTTAGCCATCATTTAGGTTTCAAATTTTGTTGCATTTCTTATCCATTATAATTATCATTTCATTCTAGTTTGCATTGCAGATTCATCCATTAAATCACATTATGCATTCTCAAATCATCAGAAAAATACCAAAACAACACATGATAGAAATATACATATATATATATGCATCATAAAATCTCAAAAACATATGCATCCACATAGTCAACCATCCTGCATCCATCAAAGGGTTAGTAACATATCATTAACACATGTCTGAGCATCCATCCTACATCCATCAAAATGTTAGTAACACATCATAGGTATAGGCATATATAACCATCCATCCTGCATCACAAATAAGTCGGCACAAAACATCTACAATCACCATACATGCATCACATCATAAAATAATAATGTCCATAATAAAGTACATGCATAAGCACCGCCAAAATCATATACATATCTCAAAAATGAATATGATAGTCATAGTACAATGATCACCCCAAAGGGTCCAAATAACACATAAGTCAAAATGGAGCTAGCTCTCTCCACCTGTCTCCCTAGCCCCCTCCTCACCACATCCTCCTCTAGATCCTCCTACTCCCCCTATCCTAGGTGGTCTTAAACCCACCGATCCACCTATCTATTGGCTCTGAGTGGGATGTTGGTTGTGGATCTTATGGGAGCGTACACTTCCAGTGTACGAAGTTTCTCTTTGATTTGTTGGTACGACCATATGGTATAACCCTCTGTAATAGGTAGCCTCCTGACCTACTCTCTCCACCCTCTCTTGCTGCTGCATCATGTCAGAATATATATGTCCAAGCCCTGCGAGGACCAATATCTATCATGTTGCATTCCTCTCCCCCTGCAAGTGAGTTACATTTTCCTCTGCCTTGTCTACCCTCGCTCGCAACCCCTCCATCTCCTCATCCTACTGTTGTAAAGCACTCTGCAACTCCCTAATGGTGGCCCCTATCCTAACCTCATCTAGCATCCTCTCTTCCTCCTCCCTATCCATCTGCAGGTCATCTACTTTCGTCTTGGTTGTCTATAGGCTCTCAGTCAAATCAGTAACCTCCCGTCATAGCCTCTCCACCTCTGCCTCCAGGCTCTCCCTCCTCACCCTCTCAATCTTTACCTCATCCTCGATCGAGTGTAGTAACACTCTGGTAGCATCCCTCTGCTGTAGGAGCCTGTCAAAATCTACCTGCAAAACTCCTCCTCCACCCACTCGAGTAGCTTGAACCTGTATCTTGGGAATATCCATAGGCATGACCTCATCCATACCACCCTCTCCTCCCTTGGCTGCATCGCCTAACACTACTCTTGCCACCTGTACCTGTGTTGTCATCACCACCTCTTAACCTCTCCCTCATATTGATACCCCTCTCTGTTGCCTCACGAAACCCCTACCTCCTCTTGACAAAACCCTATCTCCAAGTACATCCTCCTCCCCTTTGAATACCTTATCAACAACCAACTGCAACTCGTCATCCTCTAGGACCCCTGGAATGGTCAGACGTACTGACAAGTGTGCCTCCCACCAGTTGTGGTATCCTCCTGTCATCCCCGGATCATCCCCTGCACCCCTTCGCTCATCCCAAACCAGATAGGTTGTCATCTAGAAGCTGGTCCTCCCCTCCAGTGGACTCACCGTCTGCCCCCATCTCCCAACCTCCCAAGTAGTCCAAGGGTATAGTGGTATGTCTCCCACTATATCCTGCACCTGACCAAACTATCGAGCTACCCTATATGGTTCTTAGTACTCGATCACATAAATAGATCATCCAAAAAGCCACATCTCTATGCCAATCTAATGCAACTACCAATCTCCCCTCCATCGCTCACAATCCAATAATGGTCGCCATGTGAACTCCATGAGCTCGTAAAAAATGCAGCACCAAAACCAGATAGCTCCTATTAGTGTGTAGTGCAAAAGGCCCCTATATCTGTCAATTTAAGGTCATCGGGCTCACCTATCTTGTACCCCGAGTGGTCGTGTCACCATGATGTGCTCCCATGCCCATATATGTAGAAGGGTGACCCCTGCATATAGACTAGCTTAGTCCTTGTATACAACAAGGTGCATATCATGATATAGTTGGACAAGCATTGTTGCTTCCTAGGCATACTCTCCATAGTCTTGTACCACGTAATAAACACAACGGCTCCATCCGATAAGAAATCCATGCCCTCCTAGATCAGGAATCACTCGTCTACTCAGAAACTCACAGATCACAAGAACTAGGCGAGGAATGTGTGGGATCTCCATCGCTCTCCCTAGATGCATCTGGCTCCTTTCCATCATGGGTAGCGCCTCATACTCATGGATCTCCTGAAGGTAGAATATTATCGCATCTAGTCGGTACTCAGGAATGATGTCACAAATGGGGATCTTCAAGATCCTCCATACATCTAATAATGTCATTGTTGCCTCTCATGTAGGTAGATGGAAAGTACAAGTCCTGCTATCCCATCTCTCCACTAGCATGGTCATCATGGCAGTATGTGCTCGGATCCTCGACCATCGACCGAAAAAATGTAACCCTACTACAGCCAGTATCTCCAACTCGTCCACTCTCAGCTACCTATAAAGTCTCATGGTCATTGACAAGTGCTCCCTCAACGCTAATGGCCCCAAATCCGCCTACATCCATGCAAACCACTTCATTATCTCAAGATATTCTTGGACCTATTATATTCCCGAGACATTCATGATCCCTCCTAGGCCATTTTTCTATGCCTTTACACATCAAATTCTTCATTTCCCTCCCCTCCTAGCGCTCGGGCTGATTCATTCAATGCTCGCGCCAAACCCGTGGCGCTCATGTTATGCCACAGTTGCATGTGCTGAATCCCCCCTCCTAATTTTGGCCCCAGCCCCGATTAGCACGGGTGCTCATGCCATGCGCCCCCTTCCCCCCCCCCCAAAACCTAACCCTAACCTAGACTAGCGTAGGTGCTCGCGCCAAACGTGTTTTCCCACCACAAAACCCCCTATGAACCCTATTCCTCCACCAACACTGGCACTATTCACCAACGCTCGCGCTACCCTAGGGTCGCGCGTCTCAAAACGATGATTAGAACATCCTCCCTGTTAGACTTCTAAGCCTATTTCTAGCCCTAAATCTACCCTAGATCTATCAATCACACCCAGGGTTAGTGGTACGTACCAGTGGTCCATAACGGGCGAGCCTCTTGTAACGACAAACCCTCTCAGCGTGGTGCTCATGTGTCGACACTCGGTCCATCTTTTCTTCTGCTCTCTAAGCTCTAATATGCTCCAATGCTTATGTGTGACAATGACCCTTCATTGGTCCCTATGTGGCTTATATGGGCCCCCTCGCGAACCCACTCTCGTCGTCTCTTTCCTTCTTCTATCTCTTTTTCATATTTCCTCAGTCATTTCTCTTTCACTTTCTCATTCACTCGTCATTTTTCCTCCTTCCTTCTTCTTTTTGATAATTTTCCGCTATTTTTTCTTCAAAAATTCCAAAAAAATCTTGAGGGGGCATACACCACCCACGCTTTATGTCGGGGCATCTTTTTCTCCTATCTTTTACCCATCGGCAAATTTTTCGCTACGTAAAAGAGGGGCAAAATGTAGATACTTAAATTAATTATTTTAATTAATTTAACTCTCCCACATAGTTAATTTATTTAATTATGTTAATCCTTATTCTTCTCCATATTAATTGAATTTAGTTTAATTAAGTCAACTCCTTGTCCCCTCACTCAACCACTTTCCTTAAATGCTCTTTTCCTAGGTGAATGTGAGATTTTCAATTATCTCACATTCCTCTAGGTATCCTTTCACCCAAGGAATTTTTAATTCTTTTTTATTTCTCCAATCCCCATGCTCCCTTTTTGGGGAATTTTTAATTCCTCCTCATAATCCAAGGAATATTTTTATTCATTTTGTCTTCCCTAGGTGCATTGGGAAGCCTTCCCAATGAACCTTGAGGAGTGTGGAGACAAGAAATGCCTTTATGGCATATCTCTTGGACTCCACACTTGTCTTGTCAACTCCTCTTGATCCATGTGTGGGCTCACATGCAATATTGACCCATTTGAGCCCAAGCAATCATCCAAGCACCCAAACTATAGTCAAATTTCCCCACAACCATCACTTAGCCACTCATCTTGCATACACACCCTATCCTCAATCCATCCATTTTATCATCATCTTGTGCATATTTGGAGAGCCAATCACATCTAATCAAAGAGAAAATCCAATCAGGTTGAAGAAGGGCGTTATTCCAACCTCATCACGCTCATCTGAGGAACAAGTGAGGACTATGAAGGTATAATGGTATTTCTTGGGTTTATTTGAATGTTTAATGTTTATTTCTATTCAAACTAACCATTTATCTTCATCCTAGTTTTCCCTGGGTTCAATCACATAAATGATAAACCAAAATTTTGGACAAGAAATAGAAATGTTGTAAATGATGGAATAGTTGATGCCAACAATGTTAAACCACAACAACCTATTTTCAATCTATCAAGTTGGTCACCAATGAGCATTTAAGACAATAATGCTAAATCAAAGCCATTCCTTCTCAATGCTTGCAGAAAATTTACGAAAATTGGTGATCTCTTCTTGCAAATAAATTAATCACACTGCCAGAAGCAAGAGATTTTGAACCCAAAATTAAACCAAGTTGGTGGAATGATAATCATTCCTGTGAGTTTCATCAGAACAAAGGGAATCAGACCAATGATTGTCAAAGACTTAGACACGTCATTCAGGATTTAATTGACAATGAGATCATCACAGTGGAAGGGCACATAACAAATGAATTTCATATGTCCTTCAAAACTCCACTGACCAACTATGAAAAAGGTGAGCCATCAAATACTCAAGATGACAAAGGGAAATCAAAGGTTAACTATGCTCATGCCTACAACAACATGGTAAATGTTATTATCATCAAAGAGAAAACACTAGCAGAACCAACACATGCCATTAATCAAAGTAAGACTAAGGTAACATTCCTAGGTGTAACAAATAATGCAACATCTACCTCGAGGCAGTATAACATAGTGGATCAATTATAGAAAACCTTTGCACATATATCAATCCTAGAGCTCCTATAACTCTCACCAACACATAAGGAAATATTAGAAACAACTCTAGTTGAAACCATAGTCTCTAAAGACTTGGATGTTGATCAGTACCAAACCATGATGGGACACCTTATAGCTCCTCATTGCCTATCATTCATAGAACATGATGACGTGTCATTGCAACATCCCCACAATGCTCCACTGCACATTGAAGTGCTTATTCACAAAACACGCATCAAACGTGTTCTTATAGATGAAGTAGTGAGCTTAAATATTTATGCATTAAGTTTAGTGTGTGTCTTAGGTTTTTCAGAAGAAGCAGTGGATCCCAGAAAGAAAAAAAACAATCAAATCATATGATGAAGAAGAGCGATCCTCTAAAGGAACATTGGTATTACCACTCAGAATAAGACCAATTCAAAGAGATATAGTCTATCAAGTCCTGGACTTGAATCTATCCTATAAAATTCTTCTAGGAAGGCCATGGATCCATGATATGCAAGCAATCCCTTCAACGTATCACCAATGTGTTAAATTCCTGATAACAGACAAGAGATAACAATTTCAATAGATTAAACTCAGTATTGCAACAATCTGAGGCCAGCTTAGGATGCCACAGTTCCTCACAATAGAGAAGCACTCTCTCCTATCACATCATCCCAAGAGAAATTGTTGACATCAACCTTAGAAGGTTCTGATAAGAAGCTGAAACTGATTGACAAGGGAATGGGAGAATATTCTCTACAGTCTTTGCCACTTTCCCCAAGATATTACGAAAAACCAACAAGTTCACAACCGCAACTCCCACAAAAACCTCTTCAAATATATGATGGAGCATTTGTTAGAGCTGGGACATTATCTAAATAAACCGAGGACAAAGATGTGCTATAATGGCTATATAAGGATGAAGAAGTTCAACAAAAAATCAATAATATCAATTTACCCATAGAAAAATATGGAAAAGGATTCAACATCCTACAAAAAATAAGATATACTGGAACAAATCTTGTGGAAAAAAGAAGGAGGTCTTCTAGAGCCTATACAACCTAAATCTCAATTGACTAAAGACGAATCATGCTTGGGGTATGGACAAGTTACTCCAAAAGAAGAAACACATTCTAGACAATAAAAAGAAGAATATGAAAAAAGACAAGAGGAACTTGCAATCCAAAGAGAGGAAGCATTTGCTAGAAAACAAGAACAAGAGAACAAGAGAAAATAAAAAGAGTTGGTGATTCAAAGGGTGGAAGCAGCCGCTAATCAACAACAAGAACAAGAGGACATAATCTCTAGTCAGCAAGAATAACAAAATGATAGAAAATCCCAATAAGAGTCAATTTCCAATCAACAAAGACAAAAAACCGGTGCAAGGCAAGAAGACCTAATAGCAAAACTAGCAGAAGTAACCATCTGTTCGGAAGAAGCAGAATATGAGAGAAGAAAAGAGATGGCAAGGAAAATAGAAGATGCAACCCACAATCTATATGAACAAATCTGTAGATTACAAGCTAGCAGTGAAACTGACTCGCATGAGTGGGAATTTGATACATGTTTTGAGACATCTTCTGAAGAATCTTGTGATGTAAAATATGTATATGTCGATATAATCCATTCGTATGGGGGCCAAACATCAAAATATAGGCCACTTGAATGGGATTCACAAATGATCAATTCTAACTTCACTGAGACCAACTGGAGGGCGATCGGGAGAACGTATCCTAAGGAGAGTGACATCCCTAACTTGACCGAAATAACTGAAAACCTTGACAACTCTGTCATGATCGTTGAAGTTTTTAAAATTAACCAATCAGACGATCCTTTACCCTTAATACACCGAGAAATTATTGACTGCGAAACCACTGAAATCAGTAAAATCGATACCTTCCCGAACAACCATGCTATAGTTGTTTACCTCAATGTTTTTGAGCCTGTAACACCCAAAAGAGCTTCCACCAATGAATCTAATAACGCGTCTTCTAATCAAAGGGGTGCCAAATCTTCCCGTCGCAAAAGTGAAATTAAAGAATAAAAAAAGGTCTAATGTTGAAAACCATTCTATGGAAACATTAGACCAATCAAAAGATAAAATAAAGGGCATATATTGGGGTGAAAACCTCCTTGAGGCGCCCGAAGATGGAATATTGGACACCATCCCGAACACTTTCAAGAGAGATCGGCTATCCTAATTGAACCTATAGAAGAAGTCAACATTGGTACTCCAAAGAATCCTAAGATTCTCCACCCAACAACATCTTTATTAGAACAAGAGAGAAAAGACTACGGTGACTTCATCAAGAGAAGGCAAATCAACTTTGCCTGTTAATACACAGATATGCCAGGAATAGATCCAAACCTCATCATGCATCACCTCAATGTCACTCCAGGAGCTAAGTCGGTCAACCAAAAAATTAGGAAGATGCACCCTCACATTGCTCTTCTTGTCAAAGCAGAGTTGAAGAAACTATTGGATATAGGATTCATATGACCAATCACATATCCAGACTGGGTGTCAAATATTATACTTGTGTCAAAATCGGATAAAAGTATCAGAGTGTGCACGAACTTTAGGAACCTGAACAAGGCATGCCCAAAGGATGATTTTCCATTGCCAAGCATTGATATCATAATAGATCTCACAACGACACATGAAATGTTCTCTTTAATGGATGGTTTATCAGGGTATAACCAAATCAAGATAGCTCCTAAAGATCAAGAGAAAACAACATTCACACACCCTTGGGATAGTTTTTGTTGGAACGTCATGCCTTTTGGGCTCAAGAATGTTGGGATTACTTATCAAAGAGCTATGACCACCGTTTTCCATGATATGATGCATACCTACATGGAAGATTATGTGGATGATATATTAGCAAAATTGCACACCAAAGAAGGATACTTGGAAATTCTAGACAAAATATTTGACAGGTTAGCGAATTACAAGTTAAGACTAAATCCAAAGAAGTGTACTTTCGAGGTCACATCAGGCAAGATTTTAGGATATATCATATATGTTCGTGGAATAGATGTCGATCCAAAAAAGGTAAAATCTATAATGGAAATGGAATCACCGAATAACATCAGTCAGTTGTATTCTCTACAAGGGAGATTGCAGTCAATAAGAAGGTTCATAACACAATTGGTTGATCGTTGTCATCCATTCACTCACTTATTGCACAAGAATGTTTCATTCAAATGGAATGAAAAATGGGAGGAAGCCTTCACTCAAATCAAGGAATATCTGGTAACTCCACCAGTACTAGCATCACCGATTGAAGGAAAACCTTTGTTGCTTTACATCTCAGCTATAGAAGTATCACTAGGAGCTCTCCTAGCACAACACGATAATGAAAGAAAAGAACGATCAATGTATTATATCAGCAGAACTCTAGTTGGATATGAGTTGAACTACACAGCAGTAGAGAAAACATTCCTAGTAGTGGTGTTTTCATCCCAAAATTTGCAACATTATATGCTCACACACTCAATTAAGTTGACTGCAAAGATCGATCCTCCAAAGTATCTCCTAAGAAAAGCAACACTGATAGGCTAACTAGCTAAATGGTTCATGGTTCTAAGTGAATTTGACATTGAATATATTGATTGAAAATCTATGAAAGGACAAGTAATTGCAGATTAACTAGTCGAAGTGCCCATGCGCGATGATACTCCATTACACATTGAACTTCCTGATGCAGATGTTCTCACTGTCAGCAAGAAGAGTTGGGAGCTGCATTTTGATGGCTCTTACACACAACATGGATCAGGTGTAGGAATCCTATTTATAAAGCCTCAGGGCCATGCTATCCCTAAATCATACAGGCTGAGTTTCCCATGTACAAACAATACTGCAGAGTATGAAGCACTAGTCATCGACCTCAAGATGGCCATTGAATGGAATATCATAGAGTTGCATATATATGGAAATTCCTAGCTAGTTATCAACTAGATAAATGATGAGTACCAAACCAAGGATGATAAATTGATGCCCTACAAGAAACTGGTTGATGATCTCAAGAAGTACTTTATAGAGATCACTTTTGTTCAGATCTTGAGGAATGAAAATATAGCAGTGGATGCCATGGTAACGATAGCATCTCTTTTACAAAATTAAGAGAATCAAGAGCATTATGAATTTCTAGAGGAAGAATTCTTTTATCCAGCCCATGATTCCCCTGACACCCAAATCATTTGCAATATATTCAAAACTGATTCCGCACGCTATGGTCAAACCTATCTTTACTTAAAAGATAGTATTCTTCCTCCAGACCTCTCACAAAACAAAAAATGGAACTATATCCATCAATCCTCCCACTATACCATTATCACTGATACCCTTTACAAATGAGGTTTGGATAACACTCTCCTTAGGTGCCTAGAACGTGACGAATCCGAAAAATCCTTAAATGAACTCCATGATGGTATTTGTGGCACACATTCAAGTGGTCTTATGCTGGCTAAGAAACTCATATGCTTGGGTTATTATTGGCCCACTATGGAAAGAGATTCCTTCACCTATGCTAAGAAATGTAAACAATGCCAGATTCACAACAATCTGATACATGCACCAGCGCAAGAGTTGCATCCCTTGACATGATCATGGTCATTTTCTCAATGGGGTCTGGACCTGGTAGGAAATATTCATCCTTCATCTTCAAATGGACACAAGTTAATTTTAATTGCTACAGAGTACTTTACTAAATGGATTGAAACAGTGCCTTTAACAATAGTGATAGGGAAACAAATAGCTTCTTTTATCCTCAACTATATCATATGTCACTACGACATTCCCATCTCCATTATCATTGATAATGGAATACCTTTTAATAATCAAGACGTGCAAGAACTATGTGAGAGATTACAAATCCAAAATATATTCTCAACACACTACTATCCTCAAGGGGATGGTCAAGTTGAGGCATTCAACAAAATGATCCTAAATTTTTTGAAGAAGACAGTCAATTAAGCTGGTAAGGACTGACACGTCTAGTTGAATCTCGCTCTGTGGGCTTATCATACTAGCATTCGTACAACAACTAGGGCAACTTCATATTGCCTTGTGTATGGGTTAGAAGCAATCCTGCCAATTGAAGTAGAAATACCTTCTCTATGGGTGTCACTAAAGGGACTCATTCCAGATGAAGAGTAGAGAGTATCCAGGTTACAAGAACTAGAGTTGCTACAAGAACATTGCCAAAATGCTTTTGATCACTTAAAAGCATATTAGGAAAGGATGGCAAGAAGATATAATCACCAGGTCAAGCTGAGAGTATTTCAATTGGGAGATCTTGTCTTAAGAGAAAATCCACACAACCAGCAATATTGAGAGAAAAAGGGAAAATTTGAACCAAACTAGTTAGGTCCTTTTGTCGTTGTTGTTGCATATGGATTTGTAGCCTACAAATTGTCAACACCATAAGGCGAGTGGTTTGAAGAACCTATCAACACAATATATCTAGAAAAAAATTATGTCTAAAAAGTAAAAAAATCCCAAAACAGTGAAAAGCAAAAAATCCAAAAATAGTGAAAAAGCAAAAAAATCTAAAAATAATGAAATAGCAGAAAAATACAAAAATAATGAAAACAGTGAAAAATCAAATGAGAAAAAATGCAATAAAAACATATGGTGAAAACCTGGCAACAGGCGCTATCTGTCAGCTCGAATCTTCTATCTATGAGTCCATGCTTTCTTTCTGCATCCATCTGTCACATTTATATATATCCATCATAAAGCCTTTTTGTACATAATATGGCAGTGTTGTCGCACCATGGTTTGGATCATCATTGTATATCCATAATAAGTTTGTTTCTAGACTAGGGGAAAAATCCTAAACCTAGCTAGGGGCAAAATGCACACTTTGAGCTTAATCAAATTGGCAGAACAACAATTAGGCAACACTTTTCAACCAAAAACTGAGACACATCCAATGTTGAACACAAGATTAAATCATCAACCATCAACTATAAAATTAAACATTGCAAACACATATCAATGGATGATATCTTTTTACTAATGATTTTAACACATTGACAACAATGGTTCAACTATTATATCTTGATTTTCGCGATCATGATTCCTGAGTGACTCGAAGATGTCTTGGACTAGAGGAATGAGGAAGGAACATGATATTTTATTTTTCTACTATTTGTAGATTAATTGTTAATATGTGCAAGTTGTCTCAAGACATGATCATCTGAGTATCATTAAGGACATTTTGGATTTGCACATAGGAATGGTTAATACTGCTTTTTTTACACAAGCAACACTCAGGTCATCTTAGTTCAATTATACCTCGATGCTTGTGCTGATTTGCAATATCAAAACCCAGGGAAGCAGTTCTCAAGTCATCATGGTTCAATTATACCATCAATTTTTGCACTCACTTCCCACATTTTAAAGGCTCAATGATGATAAAAAATAAATGACCAAACTGACCAGCCCGATCCCAACATTGTATTTCATTCACATTTGCATATTTAAATTAGATTGCATTTAATTTTGCATGGGATCATAAGAGCTCATCTTTTCCAAGGCCAAAAGCTTCCAAATGGTGTTATCTCTCTTATTAAGTGATTGAGTACATTGGACGTCAACAAAAATATTCAATTCATCCATCCTACATGATAAGTTAGTTCATTTAATCACATGTAAGCATTGCACAGTAAGAAATCATTCATATAGATAAGCAAATCATTAATTCATTTAGTTAGATCATTCATTGCAAAAAACATTCATATATCATCAAATCGTGTACCATAGGGCATCATCATTGCATTGCATCCATCTCATATTATATGCATAAATAAAATCATAAAATCATCATAAAATTAGGAGATATTTCATTGCACATGCATCTCATAGTACATAAAGCATTTGTATTCATCATAAGCATATATGCATCATCATACATCATTGCATATCCATACATGAGAATCAATAGGCATCATCATAAATAAACTCACACTGCATACATCCATCATTTAGAATCCATAATTAAATAGAAAGTAAACACACCATCATGTAAATAGTTGCATAGCATAATCATATAGCAAGTAAAATGCATAATCTTATAGGTCATATAGAGAAAATAGAATCGACTGCATCTCATATCATCAAAAAGAATCAATTTCTAAGGTACTATGATATCACAAAAATATCTGGGATACATCATAATAATACATCACAGTAATCATCAGTATCTCATCACAAAAGGGTGTATAAATCAATAATCAATGTCCCATATCAGTGTGACCACTAGGACGTGGAGCAAAACTCTGTCCTTATGCGGTAGGTCTAGCACCTCCACATGGTGCCTCTGTACCTGGTCCCCCATCTGACGGATCTCTCTGAAGTGGCCTGATCACTCATTGACTCTCAAACTAGCTTCGTCCCGATCTCCTGCTCATCTTTGAAAATCTAGGAGCCCTCTGACCAGTAGGAATAATGGTGTAATACAAGGTCATGTAATACTCATCCTCCCAAATTGACTAGTGCATCATCTTTAAGGTAGCCTTCTCTGAACTAGATCCTCATGACATTGTGGCATGTGCCTCTGCTAGTCAATATTTGCTTAAGTAGTTGAGTCAATCCATTATAGATGTATTAACGGACACACGCGGAAAGATAATTGATTATGTTCATGGTTGCATCTCTCTCTACTATTAGAGAAGCAATCTGAATATCTACCTGGGCAATCTGTGCTTGTGTCTGTGCTTGGGCCATCTGTACCTATACCTATGTCGTCTGGACCTATAGTTGTGCTATCTGAGAATCTCTCTCTGCCAACTAACCCTGTAATTGCTAAACCTAACCCTAAAAGTCATTGATTTGAGCTTGTTGCTAGTGGGACGACATCCTAATGAAGATATGTCATGGTACCTTTGCCAGTACCTGCTCAACCTATGGTGCCTCCTGTTGCACCTGGTCCACCTATCCTAACCTCCTCCATCTGACTACCCTAGTTACCTAATACATAGGTAACACTCTAGAAGGTCTAGAACTGTTGGCTCCTGGTATGCTTGCCAATGCAACTGCCAGGATGTTGCTGACTTTCCCATTTCCATCTCCTCCATCATCATATCCTCCATCTCCATCCCCTCTTCCCTAATCTCCTCCTCCATCCATCTCCCCCATCCCCTCCATCTCCATCATCTCCCCCTCCATCCCCACCTCCTCTCCTCCCTCCATCCCTCAGTCATCTTAGAGACTTGCGTTGTGGTCTCTCCTCATCGTCATCAAAGGCTGGCTTTGTCTCGTCAGGACATGTCAATCTAGAAAACCTGTGTGACGTGAAGTATGCAGCATACTCACCGATCATCCCACTATCTATGATACTTGGGGAATAGTCTCAATCCTGCACACCCAATGAGAAGTACTTGTGCATGCCCGCTCATATGAAATAGTAGAACCCCAAGTGGGCACATCATGTCTCCTATGTGCATAATGGGTTGTACCCTGTGGTATCCCCTATATCCTACCACACTGTCTCAACACCCTCATGCAAAATAATCGCTCAAGAATGTAGGGTTTGGATCTAACCAGGTATCTAGTCAAAAACACATAAGGTATCTCCACTACATCCTCTGGCCAAACCTCACAATCTATGTAAGGTCTCCATACAACTGTGTCCAGGTCATCTAGAGCTCACCTCTAATGCTCCAATTTTCCTAGATTTTGCTAGACAATAACACCTGCGTATCCATGCACACAAGGCCTCCCTATCGGTCTCTCCCTATCTACCAATGATCATTTGATAGGCAGATGCTCTCATGCCCATATCTGCAGCACTGTAACCCCTATTGATAATGTCATTGATCCCTGGTATACTACTCTGTGTAGACCATGATACAAGTGTGCAAGCATGCAGGACCCCCATGAAAATTGGGTCCCTTGTGTCACCAACTACTCAAGAAGATGACCCCATCCAATGGATTATCCCTTTGACCTATGATCAAGGATAAAGGAAGTCGTCGATGAATCTGGCAAGAACAATGGGTAATGTGGCATAATTCAGATCCAATATCTCCTGCCATGCAATATCGTATTCGTCGATCTCCTCATCATCGAAAACTCTACTGAGTGCGTCAGTACCACCCTGCTCACTAAGATCATAGTAGACAAGCTCTCCCATCACTGGGACCCTCAGTATCATGTACACATCCTCGGGAGTGATGGTCATCTCATCGGTCGATAAGTGAAATGTATTATGCTCATTGTGCCATTGCTCAGCTAATGCTGCCAATAACCCCCGATTAATCAAATGTCAGGACATGTCTATCATGGATGATAATCTACATCAATCAATCAAGTCCAACTCTGCTTGGCTCAACATAGGTATCAACATTCATGTCTTTAGGAAGCGTTCCCGAGACTACAAAATGCCAAAGGGCCCCTTCAATCATATGATATCAACATATTTGTAACTTGACTTATCTATCTATCTATCTCGCTCAAGTGAGATTTCTATCAAATCTCGTTGAGCACCTATCACTAAATATCATCTATGATGAGGTCATCATCAATCCTACCTTATTAGGCACACAAATTGAGATAATTGGGAGTTTTTAAATTAAAAAACTTCATCAATTTGATACTAAGCATCAATTCAACCTATCAAAATGCTATCGACATAATCCTAAAATCAATAGTCAAATATCAATCACCCTCTTTGGGAACCGTGACAATTGGTGGGCTAGGTGCAAATTTTATCTTATCAGAGCATTTGACCACATTATCGAAATCATTTTTTGTGCTCTAACCTTGGTGGTTGTGTTGGGGCTTGCGGCAACTAGCGTGGTGCCAGTGCCAATGGTGCCCTTGGTGGCATCCGCAACGTCCCTTGTGGCACTCACGACACTCAAGGTGGCACCGATGGCACGTCCTATGGCATCAGTGATGCCCCTCATGGCACTAGTCGTGGCACTAGTGGCGCCCCACACGACACCTATGGCGGTTGCAACGATGCACGCAACATTGGTATTGCGCCAGTGACGCCTTACGCGACGCCAGCTGTGGCATCGACGGTGACCAGGGCAACACCCATGGGGCACATGACGGCGTCAATAGCGTTGTCCGCCGTGACCACGACATCCATGGAGGCGCCATCAAAATTTTAAAAGGAATTTTAAAACGCATAAATTTTTTGAAAAATAGAAAAATGAAGAAACCCATTTCGTCGAGCTAAAAATTTTAAATACTAGTTTCTACAAATGCCAAAAAATGATTATTTCTGATTGGCTAATTTTTTTTTAAATCAAATAAAAACAAGTGAATGAGGGTTTTCTCAAGGTGCATACCGGTGAACCGTAGGCTGCAAGCCACTCATGTCGACGAACTCGCTCGAACCTATGATGGTGATCGGGGATCGCCATCTTCTTCTCCAGAACAAATTTTCAACAAAATCAAATGCACAAATGATGAGTGGTAAAAGTAACTTTTACCATTTAAACTCAAAGAGGGGCATTTAAGTGGGATTTTTATCTCTCTTCTTTCAAATCAAACTAATCAATTAATCAACCCGGTAGGGAAGCATTTTCAATCTCTCATCAGGAGATAAATCGGATCAACTTTGAAAATATCTAAAAATCATAAAATCATAAAAAATCAAAAACCTCATAAAATTTCAAAAAACAAAATTAAAAAAAAATTAAAAAATCACGAAAAATTAAAAAAAAAATAAAAATTATTCGATTCATCTCTCGAGGGGGCATCTTCACATCGTCATCTATCAATCAACGTTTGGGGCATCATATCAAGATCCTATCGGCATCAAATCAATTTTTATTTGAATTAATGCGTTGTCACACATCGCTTCAAAGAGGGGCAAAATGTATACACCTAAAAATGGTCTGGAGATAATTGATTAAATACGTAGTTATTTAATTAATGAACTCTTCCTAATTAATTAAATTCGCAAGGATTTAATTAATTCCCCTTAATTCATCTACTTGTAAATAAATCTAAATGATTTATTTATATAGTTTGCATCATATCCCTCCTTTGATTAATTAAGCCAAATTAATTAAATAATTCCCCCCATTTAATTCACTCTTCTAATCCCATAATTAAAATTAACAAATTCCAAATTTGTTAAGTTTAATTATCTTTTTCTATTTATTTGAATTTCTAAATTCAAATGAGAACATGACTCCTAACTTTTAACCACCTAGTCTAACCACCTTCTAACCTAACCCATTCAGTCTAATCTTGGGTCTAACAAACCCTATCCTATCTTGCACATCCTAACTTCCTTATCGTAACCTCTCATAGGTTGTATATTTCCTCCTTAAGACACATGGCACTTTTGCCACATGTCTTCTCCCCTTTGACACTTGCCTTCTTGTGGGAAATTTGTAAGAGATTTCTTGACACTTGTCACCACAGAGATGACATGTGTCCCTCCTTCCAACCTCTTTTTCCAACTTCCTCAATCCTAGCCTTTGATATCTCCAGATCAAATCATGACCATCGATTCCTTCCACCTCAACTTTGGCCTTGGAAATCCTATAAATACACCTCATTTTGATCAATAAATCCTCTTGCATCTTAGCTTAAGCCCCTTGCATCTTAGTTTATTACCTCTCGCATCTTTGTTAAAATCTGCCTCATTACTCTAGTGAATTTATTTTGAGCATTTAATATATTTTAGCATAATTTGAGCATCATATCATCATAATCTTGCATTTAATCTAGAATCATGTAGCTACTCATATCTTGGGTTTTCATCTTGATGGTCATTTCTTGCTGCTGAGAGCCACACCTACAAACCTTCAAGGTCCTTGAGATTAGAGGAAGATGGGATATTTCAAGAGAGCATAGTTTTTATTTCTTAATTTTTATTTGCTTTCCATTTTATCAATTGTCTCATATATGTGTTTGCTTATTATTGACACTATTGCAATCAATCCAAATATCTTCAATATGATGAACATGAACATATGCCTTCTTAGATTTGCTCCTCATTCCCCAGTAGTCAAAATCTCTTCTCATCTTGAAGAATCTCATAGTTACTCTTCTCACCTCTTCCTCTATTTCCCTAGCTTTGAAGATTGAGCTAATAGAGTACCTACCAATAGTCAAAGAGAATTTCAAACCTATCTTGTGTGAACCTGATTGTGCCTCATGAACCACCACCATTTGACAAGACAATTCCATCAAAACATTTTTTTCTGATGGGTATCTCAGGAGCATGAAAGGCTCACCATTGAAACATCATACCCTGAGATATGTAAAAGGGAAATTGTAAGAATATGCATATGTATTCATTCACAACTTCCCACGCATGATCTGACACTCTTTCATTGTACAAGTCCTTGTTCAACACACACATGTGATAGCCGAAGAACACATCATTCACTCTCTAGACATGATTGAAATTGTTCTTCAACATCAATTGTGAGTTGTACTTATACACAACAACTTTCCTTTTGTCTCCTATTGTAGACAATCTTGGGAAATGCCTCATAGAAGCAATCATGTAAACAAAATAGGAAGTCATATAGAACTTGAGAGTAGTCGGCACTTTGGTAAGTTGCTCACATATAGCATCACTGATTTGCTTACCCGAGAATATCTTTTCCTTATTTTGTTTGATGACATGGATATGTTGATACATCCACTCAAAATAGGTGTTAGAAATAGGAATCCATTTTACCCTACTTAGGAGAGTAACTAAGTCAGTGACCTCTTCAATAAGATCACTTTTAAGAAATGTCTTTGGCCATCTGACAATTGTAGGCCTTGGGGTCTTCAATTAGTTATCATTCATAGTCTTCCTACATTTTTCAGAATTCCTGTCATAGTAGGATCTTGTTGACTACATAGTGATATTTGAGTACTTCTCAATGTTAGGACACTTGAATATAGTGTCAAACAAATCTTCATCTAGTCTGCTCAACTTCTTGCCACTAGTGTCCTTCACACTCCTGATAACAGGATCAAAATGACTTGCAATGACCATGACAAATTTAGGATCTTGAGCAGACATGGAGAAAGACGAAACTAGATGAATGTCACTGTTTATGATGGACTCCATCTTATAGTATAATGGTAGTTGCTCAACTCTCTTGAGAAAATTAACTAGGTCAACATGAACTATCTCAATGTCTCTTATGTGATCAATATTTGATGAAACTTATGAAGGTAGGAAGATCGAATGTGGTTCTTTCTTGTTGAACTTCATGGCCTTCTTTCTTGGAGATGGATCCATCATTTGTATAGTAATAACAATATAACATGGAGAAACCATCAGTATTGTAGAAGAGAAAACATTAATTATCTTGATCATCTTAAACTAAGCAGGCTCATAAACGAGTTGTATTTGGTATCATTAGGGTTTCAAAAACCCTCATTGCATCCTAGAAATTCAAGAGTAAATTGGGTCAATGAACCCTATTTACGTGTGTGCAATTGACCTAATTTGGGTTCATAGGTTCAAATTACGCTTATGGAAAAGTATGGTTCAAAGGTGTAGTTTTGGGTTCATAGGCCTGAGCTGCACTTGGTAGAAAGGATAGGTGTAGTTTGGACCTATGGACTCAAATTGCACTTGGGAAAAACTTATAATAGGTGTAGATCGAACTCATAGGTTTGATTTACACCCATTAAGTGCAAGGCAAAATCTAGTGTAGGTTGGACCTATGAGTCTACCATACAACAAAAAGAAGGGAAGCATAGTGTAAGGGCTCAAAAGAGGTGTAAGGTGGGCTCATAAACCCACCATACACCATACATAAGTTTCTGGTGTAAGGCGAGTTCGTAATTCTACCTTACACCAAGAATTACATAGTACAAGTGTAGGGTGTAGGTCTAGCCTACGGGCCCGACATTCAGCTCAAGCAAAAAGGGAAGAACAAAGGTAAAGTGAGGGGTGGGTTCGTAAACCTGAACCCCAACAAAGTTTGGTGCGATTCAAGTTTATGAACTCGAACCTCACCAAAGGAAAGATCAATGCAAAGGATGTAATGCAGAGAGAGTAAAAGGGGTGTTGGATAGTTTCACCAACCTAAGCAACACCACTAATGTGGTGTTGTTTGGGCCGGTGGACCTACGCACCATAATCATGAATGCATAAACAATCATGAAGGGGAGAATAAAAAGGTGGATGTTTAGTTTGATAAGCCCGAACACCACTGATGAGCCTGAATAATGGCTCAATTCTATCTATGACTTTTATGTTTTTACTGGTTTTGTTAGGGGTTTAGATACTGTTAGAGGTCTTAATAATTTATTAATGATGGTCCTATGTTGTTTTCCTAAGCTTGACAAATGTAGGCATGAACTTACCCTTATACTTTCTTTTTGATTAAATGGTGAAAGATGATAAGTAATCTTGTTATGTAATTTATTCATATTAATCTTGCATGTAGTTAAATAAATGTTATTCTGGTATGAAATGGATATGCCTTTGTTTTTTACACACTAATTTCATGATGCAAGAATAAATGAGGGAGCAGTAATAGTCAAAGCTTCACAATGTGGGAATTCATGTCAATTAACTGGATGAAGACAAAGTCACACCAAGATGAGCATTGAAAGAGTCAACAACTGATTATTTACAACTCATGTGGAGTAGTAAAGAGACTTTAATGTTCATTCTTGTAGTAGACTAGATCTAGGGGGAGTAGTTATGCTAGATTTCCTTTGCATCAGAAACAACTTAACTATTTTCTATTTGAAGTGTAACTCCCTTTCATTTTTCTCATGTTGTAATAAATGTGTTCTCCTAATGTCTTGGGAGTGGAATTTTTGTTAGTTAGAATCAGTTATGAGTCTTCTTCCTATAAATAAAGTGTGGATACCCCTTCTCAAGGGGTATAACTTTAGATATTGTAATTCCAATTTTTTGTTTATTGAAGAACAATTTCAGCTACATTATGATGCAACAATGTCTTTTGAGAAATAAGATAATATTCTAGTTTGTAGTACTTAGTTGAGATTTGGGAGGACTCACTAAGGGGGCCCACTTAGTGATAACTCCAATCTTTGTGTTCAGTAGTTAATTTCATGCAGTATTCAGTTCTTATCCTAACGGTTGACCGTTCCTGCAGCCACTAGAAATCCCATCCTGTGACCATTCCTGCAGCCAAAGCAGACAGAGTAGTTTCCTATTTGTTTTCCATGGATTAGATTCTTATTATTCATTTGAGCTCAATTTAGATGATAGTTGTTGTTAAGCATTTGAGTTGTTCCCTTTTCATGCACTTTATTTTCAGTACCATTTCCTTTTTAGTTATATTTAGTGTGGCTACAATTGAGTCTCTAGTGCATATACTTTACTGGCCCATTTCAAGTATACGCCCTGAGTTGGCAAAAAATGAGCCTTCATAATGATGAGATAACTACTTAGCATGGATATTCAATCCCTAACTTATGGTTCTAGGGCCTAGTTATTAACACCATTAAAAGAGACAAACAACCACCAATCTCTGGTGTGGTTCGAGCTTATCAACCTGAACACACCACAAATATGGAACAAAATGCATTAAAAAATATAGATGACTAGGGTTTTGGAATAAAAAGAAGAAATTACCCATGAAAACCCTGTGAATCTAAAGGAGAAAGAAAACCACACCAAGTCACTTGAGCAAGAGGGAAGAACAAGAAAGAAAACGTAGGAGGAAAAATATTATAAACAATAACAAAAAAGACTCCTATCCGGATTTAAACAAGGAGCAATAAATAAACTCAAGTGTCATTAATAGGTGCAAGTCAGGTTTATAAACCTTATTTTCACTTAGTATTGGCAAGGTGAATTTTGGGTTTATAAACCCGATTTGTACTTTGTGCAAAACGAACATGTAGAGGTGCATATCGGGTCTATGAACCCGATTTGCGCCTAAAACTCAAAGTTGGTGTAAATCGGGTTTATAGGCCTGATTGACACCTTTAACTCAAATTTGTATTAAAATAGGAGAAAAACCAAGTGATGATTACCCATGAGATGATGAAGTTATCTCGAAAAGCATGCATAGAGCTATAAAACCACAAATAGGCCAAAAATTTATGGGGTTACCCATTTTTTTGAATGTTAAAATTAGGGATAACATTGGCTTTGACTGGGGAATTGCCTTTTTCCATTCCTTGAAATGAGAAAAGGTTGTAGAAGCCTAGTGCTCTAGATGTCTTCATCCATCCATTGGGCCAGAGTCAGGCGATGGGGAAAAAAACAAAAGACTAAAGACACAAAACAAAAATTAAAAAGAATGCACCAAGGCATTAGAAACCTCATTGAGTAAACAAGTTGAGATGTTGGCCACTATACGGATATGAAAATGGAGTACCATCATTGTATGCAATAAGATAAATTCCTTCACCATAGATCCTATAGATAGTGAAAGGCCCTGTCCACAAAGAATCAATTTTTTCCATGCATCCCTTTAGGTTCATGCCTCTTATCCCAAAGTAGGACAAGATCTCCCACTTTGAAATCTCTCTGCTTAGATTTTTTTTGAAAAAGAGCTTTGACTTGATTCTGGTGTTTTGAAATATGATCCACTACTTGAACATACTTCTCTTGAATCTCTAAAAGGAACATGATGCGCTTATCCAAAGAACTTTCATAGTTTTGTTCTTTAATTGCTTTTGCTAACTTCAAAGTTGGTAGCTCTAAAGTGACTGGAATTTTTGCATTGGTACCATAAATAATCTGGAAAGGTGATAAACCAATAGCTCTCTTGGGAGTGATACGATCTACGCACAAAGCATCAATCAATGTCTTATGTCATAAACATTGATTCTCATCAACCAATTTCTTGATAATGGTAGCCAAATTCTTGTTGCTAGATTTTGCTTGACCATTCCCCTATTGGTAATAGTCTGAAGAATGGGAAAGAGTAATATGATACTCAAAACAAAACTGAGTAACCCCATATGGGGAAAAATAGGTGGCATTATCTTCTACTATCTTAGTTGGAACACCAAATCTACTCACAATGTTTTCTTTTATGAAGTCACATACCACCTCAAACATAGTTTAACAAGTACAACTTCAACCCACTTGGTGAAATATTTGTCGTAGTAAGAACATAGTGATGACCCATACTGGAAGGATGATTGACCAGACCATTGAATTCAATATCTCATTGTTGAAAAGGTTCCTTAATCACCACTTGATTGAGAGGAAAAACTATGAGTTGACCTACCAATGAATTGTTGACACAATTCACATCTCCTAACCCAATCATAGGCATCTTGGAAGAGAATAGGCCAATAATACTTGGCTCATAAAATCTAATGAGCCATTATAGGAGCTGACAAATGCCTACCACATGCCAAGTTATGAAAATATTCTAATAAGTTAGACTGTTGAGCTTTATCTACACACCTTAAGAAAGTACCATCCAGACTCCTTTTATACAAACCATGTTCCCAAAGAACATAATTTGTTGATTTCAGTTTCAAATTCCTCTTCTCCTTATATGTGAGATGCATAGGGAATTCACCATAAGTAATAAAATGAGCAATATTAGAATTCCATTCATCGACAGTACTTATAAACAATATTGTGGGCACATTGCCATGTGAATCCTTTTCAAGGGAAACAACTTCTTCGAGTTCATTTTCCAGCCATCAAATGACATAAACCCTTTCCTCAAACCAACTTCGTAGGTTTTATCTCCAAGTCATATTCCTATATTTTTGCTATCCAATTACCTCTCTTAGTTCCAAAATCTTGTTGTGCCAAAATTGACTTGACTACAATATCTGAAACTAAACATATGACATGAAAATTCAAGATGTAGAACTGGAAATGCTTTACCACTTTGACAATGGCAAAAGCATGCTTATCCATTTGAGAATACTTAAGCTCATTATTTTTGCGAGTACAACTCATGGAAAATATGGGAGATTTAATACCTTTCAAATTCTTCTGAACTAGAATTGCAGAAAGTGTATGATCAAAAGCATAACTTTACATTATAAAATATTTGGTATAATCGGGACATGCCAACACTGGAGCATGAGCTATCGATTCTTTGATTTCATCAAAGGCTACTTTCACTTCAGGGTCCAGTAAAAAGCAGTCTTCCCTTTCATCATATTCATAATATGATGAGTTTTCTGAGCAAAGTCTGGAACAAACCTTCTCAAGAAGTTAACTTTGCCAAAGAATGAGTGTTCAACTGTTTTACTTGAAGGTAAGGTCAAACCTTGAATTTCCTTGACCCTTTCTAGATCAATATCAGTACCTTCTTTGGACATTATATGTCCAAAAAGCTTACCTTCTATAACCCCAAAAAATGGGATTCAAACAAATTCCATGCTCACATCTTTTGAAGACATCTTCTAAATGAAAAAGATGATTTTCACGATCTTTAGATAAAATTGTTAAATCATCTAAGTACACATAAATGTACCTACCAATGATACCTCGAAAATCCATATCCATAGCCCTTTAGAATGTTGCACCTGCATTAAACCAAATGGAAACCTTTGATAAGCAAAGGTACCCCAAGGTGTTGTGAAGGCAGTCTTATGTTGATCCTCTTCACTGACTTAAATCTAGTTATAGCCTGAGAAACCATCAAGCATAGAGAACATCTGGGATCCTATCACTATTTGGAGAATTTGATCCATCATTGGAAAAGGATAGTTATCTTTTAAAGAGGATTGGTTAAGATTATGAAAATTCACACATATATGAATCTCCCCATTCTTATTTTGTATAGGTACAATATTAGCAATCCATGTTGAATGTTGAATAGGAAATATTATCTTAGCATTCAACATCTTTTGAATTTTTGAAAGAAATAGTACTTGAAATTTTAGAATTATATTGTCTTTGCTTTTGTTTGGAAGGCATTGTTCCAAATTTGAGAGGAATGTCATGTTGTATTTCTTTGTGCTAGAAAGATTTCAGATCATCATATGAATATACAAATACATCAATGTATTGGCATAACAATTGTATGAACTTCTCCCTTTCCACTAGGGTAAAACTCTTACCAATATTCACATATTTTGGATCATCTTCTAACCCAATATTCTACTTCTCATATCCCATAGCAGCATCTGATGTTACCTGTTGTTGCCTTTTAATGTACTAGTCATGCTTGTCAAAATGCTTTTTGAGAGACACCAAACCTTTTGGGATCTTATTTCCTTTCAGCTGTAGAAAACCTTCATCATGAGAGAAATCATCGCTAGCCGCTAAGTCTGAGCAATTACTTCCTTCAAAATACAAATTATTGAAACTGTCACTAGTTTCTAGGAAGTTAACAATCTGCTTATCATCATTAAAGATTTGCCAATGGTCCCAATTATCTGGTACACTTGGCCTACTAATTAGCTCAATGGAATACAAATTTTGAGAAAAAATATTATGCGAGATAAAGAGAGTGGCAGAATGAGAAAGAGAATTTGCTCTAGAATTAAATTCTCTAGAAACCACTAAAATGTTAAAAGCATCAAAACACTCAATGTTTACCCAAACTAAATTCCAGTAATGTTTCAACCAATCACTTCTAGTTGATAAATATTCCTGACTTGGCAAACTACCAACTCAACATCACCTTGTACATGAAGATTCTTGATACCTTTCTTGTGATCCACATTAATACCCAACAACAAAGACTCGTATTCAGATGTATTATTGGTATTAGAAAATTGAAGCTTAAAAGAGTAAGGAAAGATTTCACCTTGAGGAGAAATCAAAGCAACCCCTACACTAGAGCTATCAAAGGTACAACTGCCATGAAATTCCATAAGCCACACCTAATCATCACTATCTGAAACAAGAAGATGTGAGTTGGAAGTTTCACCAAAAGAGGAAATTGACATAAAATTGTCAATTGACAAACTATCATCATTTGAATCTCTTAAAGAACTTGATTCTTCTTCTATTTGTAGAAAGTAAATGCCCATTCGGGATGAATCAAAAATGATTTTATCTTTAGGGTCATCTGATTTAACCACTGAGTATTTCACTTCCTTTTTAGGAAGCAATTTATGCATCTCACCTTTGATGGGTATCCTTGCTTCTGACCTATCCATGTTGATCTTGCCCCCAACAACCTTGCAAAAGTTTCTTCCCAAAAGCATACCATAGGAAGCTAGAACATCGACCACCAAAATAGTCATCTTGATTCTTTTGTCTAGGAAGGCGACAAAAGCAAACTGAGCATCTTTGATTTGACCAATCAAAGGTACTTATTTTTCATTGAAAAACATTTACCAAAAGTTTTGGTTAGGGTAAGACCGAAGGCATTAGCTACCTTAGCGAGCATTACATTGTCCAAAACTTGAGAATAAATGATAGAGTTGCTAAGTTTATAACCATTAATAAGAAGGGAAATATAAAATGGTTCAATCCTACCTAACACGATAGGTGGGAAAAACACTAAGTTATTCTGGGAGACAACATGAACCTGGGGAATTTCTTTTTCTTTGACAAATTTGGCCAGTCTGTCAAACTGGTTAGGATTTGCCTTTAGGTATTCTACCTCTGACATCTAAATATTAGTTTTCTTTCCATGATCAATGATGTCAAAGGGATGATATTGCAAATTAAGTGGAAGGGATTGTACGATATTTGTAGGCTTAGGATAAACAGGTAAATTGTTTGACACATTCAATGAAGAAGGATCAAGAGTACTTACTTGCTTATTTGCTATAGGATCCTCAGGAAAAGCACGGGAAAAGGAGTACCTCTTTTTTGCAAGTCATCGGCAATTAAGGAGTGTCTTTTTCCTTCGACTTGTCACTAGATTGTTGATCAGGTTGGTTTGGAACTTGTGAACGAGTAAAAACTGCAAAGGCTTCACTTTTACATTCTTCTTTGGATTCCTAGTACTGCATGAACTGAATACTTGAGTTTCCAGTTAATTAACTTTCCTCCTTTTGAAAGGAATTAAAAAATATCTTTCAAGGGAAGTTCTTCAATAGTTTTATCTCCTTGCTCTGTTTCATAATATCCCACTGAAGTATCAACAAGAGGTGATTCAAGGGCAAACCTTTTAGGAGGAGGAGATAACTTATTCTAATTTCTAGCTACATAGCTAGAAGCATTATTGGAATAGGTCCTTCGTGGAACATCCTTTTATGAAGTAGGAAAAGATGTTTGTGAAATCTGCTTCTTCAAAGCAAGCACTTCATTTGCAAGTCTCTGCAACATTGGATCAGTAGTACTTGAAGGAGGAAAACTTGGAGTCTCTGAAGTAGAGAAACTTACTTTAGCCTTGTTTTGATCCTTATTCATTTTTCCAGCAAGGATCAAGTGATCCTCTATCTCCACAGTCGAAGCTTGTCCCAGTGCTACATTTGCAGGAGGTGTTCTCCTTAATAAAAATCTAACCTCAAGTAATTGGGCATTAACAAAGAAACACTTTAGATTCTCTTTAGTCAGTTGAGAAATAGTGATAATTATATTTTTTAACTTATTAAATTTTGCCACAAAATCCATCATGGGTTCATGTGGTTCTTTCCTCATGGAAGCTCACTAAGCCAAGAGAGCATGTGCAACTTCTGCCAGCTTAAATCGTGCCTCAAATTGAGTTTTAAGAATATCTCAGGTAGTAATAGTTTAAGGTGTCAAATGGTAGATCTAATAAACTATTGCACCTTGTAGTGTTTCAACAAAAAGTTGTATTGCTACATCGTCAAATTCTACACCAAGAATTCCACATGCAAAATGAAAAGTTGCAATGTGTGGTTCGAGCCTATCAACCCAAACACACCACAAATATGGAACAATATGCATTCAAAAATATAAAGACGACTAAGGTTTTGAAAGAAAAAGAAGAACTTACCCACAAAAACTTTGCAAATCTGAAGGAGAAAGAAAACCACACCAAGTCACCTTAAGAAAGAGGGAAGAACAAGAAAGAAAATACAGGAGGAAAAAGATTATAAACAATAACAAAAAAAGACTCTTATTTGAAATTAAACAAGGAGCAATAAATAAATTTGAGTGTCATTAAAAGGTGCAAGTCGGGTTTATAAACCCGATTTGCACTTAGTATTGGCAAGGTTCATTTTGTGTTTATAAACCCGATCTGCTCTTTGTGCAAAAGGAACATAAAGAGGTGCATATCGGGCCTATGAACCCGATTTGCACCTAGAATTCAAAGTTTAGGCCCGATTGGAACCTTGAACTCAAAGTTGGATTAAAATGGGAGAAAAACCAAGTGAGATCATGCGTGATATGATGAAGTTGTCTCACAAATCATGCATATAGCTATAAAACCACAAATAGGCAAAACAATTATTGGGTTGCCCCAATTTTTTCAAATATTAAAATTGGGGATAACAGATAGTTTGAAGGAAGGACAAACTTACACTTGGAAAAAAATACTTTTAAACCTCTGAGATTAGAACAACTAATAAAATGATATGAGGGGATGGAAATATCTAAGAATCTAACATGAGGATACTTAATCTCTATTATACACTTAGAGCTTTGGGGATCAAGAATGTGAATGAATGGGATGAAAGAAATAGAGACCCAAACCACCTAAAAAGATGAAAAATAATACTTACCTAACTTCATGGATTTGGACCTCGAGGACCATGGGGACTAAGGAAAATGTATGAAGAGTAAGGAAACCCTAATATCCCAAAATATTGATAACAGAATTAGGCAAGAATACACTTTAGAATTTGAGGATCAAATATACTTAAAAGAGGCAAGAGTGTAAAGGAAATGCCTACGATACAAATGGTTAATAAATGAAGCAATTAGGAAAAAATAAAAGGCTTCTAGGCAAGGTTTTGAGAGCAATAGGGAAAGCATGTAGGGATGGATAATCTTGAAAAACTCACACTTAACCAAATTTTGGTTTTTTAACATGGCTATTTGGCTAAAACGTGAAGTGGGAGATTAATACGACATCCAAAGGCACAATCAAGCATCATTGGCCCATTTGGATATATTATTTCACTAATTAATAATGATTTAAAAAATATTAAGATGTACAAAAAGGAAAGGACTAAATTAAAATTGATTCTAAAAAATTGAGTCCCAATAGGGACTCTAATTAGGAATGTGTGTCTCATGTAGACACATTGAGAATCTATATCTCTAAGATTGGACCAAAAGTTAGAACAAAGATAAATATTGGCCCACACCTCATTATGAAAAATAAGGGTCGCAACTATGTAAAGACAATAATGCATACAATACAATAGGATATGTAAAAGGAAGGAAAACAACTTGCAACTAGTGACACAAAGGCACACAACTTTGAAAATATGGCTACACAAAAACTTACCACTTCATTTTGCAGGTTAGACTGTGCATGAATACCTGTGGCACATGGCAATGAACAACTTGCTACATCCATTTGCCTCTATCAAATACGATCCTACTGAAGAAGATGATTTCCCTCAACTTGACATCTTCTTAAACCAATTGTAACAAATGTAGCTTTCTAATTTCATGCACAAATATGTGGATTCCTCTTAAAAAGTGAATAATAGCTCCACTATTAAACTTGAAATTGTATGACAACCATAGAACATAGGCTATCATACTGCCATATATTACATAATTTATTTTTATAGCAATTTGGGGCAAAATTTTAAAACTTAGGTTAGCACCAAAAGAATCTATGGTTTTTTTATCCCGTTGACCTCCTCAAGTAACTTAAGGCAAAAATATAATGCATCTAATTCACACTATAATGCAACATATGCCTCTCCATCCTATGGACTTGCAAAAAGAAACTCATCCTCTAAAAACTCAAATTAAAAAATTAATGCTCAAGCATATATGAAATTTGAGTAGTTGATTGATCATCAACCTAGAAAACATGCATTTCTCAATACCATTATAAGATATATGCTAAGACCAACTGAAACATTTAAACTCGGGCACAATGTCATCCATACAATGAGAACCTACATCCTCATCATAAGGAAGTTTTTTATATTCAATTTCATTCACCTCAATGATAATAGACAACCAACGTACCTCATTGCCATTCATAGTAATGCAATCTTCTTTAGAACAACAATTGGATCACAAGATGCCTTGTGTGAAGAGTTGTACTCTTTAGATTATCTCACTATTTCATCTCTACCTTAGCAACTTATGACACACGTGCTACTAAATCAAACTTGTGGCACACATATCCCTATATAGTAATTTTTATGGTAGAAATGTCATATAACTCTATTGAAGTGTACTATGCATGAGGAAGACAACATGTTTCACACCAAACAAATGAGTTCTCATATAAATCCATTTAAAACTCCACTTCATATTCTCCAAGTGTAAAATTAGAACATTTTAGAACATCTTTAAATGCATAAGCACTTAATAATGCATTATTATCATGTGTAGTTGTACCTATGTTATCCTTGGGTAAGCCATTAGTAGCAAATTTAAAATAAAAAATAGGGAGATAAGATTAAGAGATCAAACAATAAATTATTTTCTCATTCATCATTTGCATCGCCAACATGTGCATGCGTTGCATAATCATCTACTTTGGCTAATTCATCTGATGACTCTCTTGCATACACATCTTCCTTGTTGTCCACCTTGTTACCGTTATCACCTAGATTTGCACCCTGTTGAGTAAACTCAATAATCTACTGATACATGGGAACATTCTCAGGTTCAGGGTAACCTGCAATGAGAATGAACCTCCAAAGAAGGTCGACTTCCTCTTGATACTTCACCTAAACTAACTTTTGCAGAGGAAAGGGTGAGAAGGATTGCATGAAACTGAAACTCTAAACCTCAGGTGAAGCACCAAAATGATTCTTGAGACTTTCATAACAACTTTAACACATCATTTTATTAGCAACAAATCTTATCCATGCACAACTCAGATACCTATATACTATTTCATTAACACTTTATAAGAAGGCTATGATAACCTCAATCCTAGTAGGAAAACACAATTTTCACAACTAGAGACTGCTTTAATCAGCTACACAACTTATAACCCGCAACACATATGAATTTATACATAAAGGTATTACTTAATGAGACACAATAACAAGGAAGAAAACATACTTCACAAGAAACTGCATCAACCATTCAACACACAATATACCAGATTGTAAGAAGGCATCACTAACTTTATTGCTCTCCAAAGGTGTACAATGTTGTGTAAATCTATGAAAATTATTACAAAAAACAACATGATCATACTCCTCATTATTAAGTTGGAATCCATAATTAATTTATTCATTGTGATCACCCATACATTATTGACCCCATTGAATTTAAATACAAACAAGTTGTCACCATCTTTTGTATTTCTATAACGTAGTGCACCAACACCTTCATCTAATTTCATATAAATAGAATCATCATTTGATATTTTTCTTCTACTAGATTCCGATTCCATACAATCATTGTCTACAATAGCTTTATCACCACCAATAACTTCTATTCTCAAGGATAATGATTTTTCAATAATATCCCTTCTCAAATTATCAATGAAATCCACACACTTGTATGTCTATTACATATCCACCAAATATAACTCTTCCCATGTTGAGCCAAAACCTAGATTAATGTTGTAGGATCCAAGAAACATATCAATATAGGTAAGTGTGATACGTCTAAACAAAACTATGATCATGAAAAGATAAACAATAAACCTATGACGAAATTCCATACTAGACTCTCCCTCTTGCCACTTGATGTTTTCTAATTCTTCAAACAAAGACAACAAGCTCCATATGCAAAGAATTTTTTTCCTCAAATTCAAGCACTAGATGATTCCACAATGAAAATTAATGCTCAAGAAAACTTTCATACCAATCCCTTACCTTTCCTTGTAGTGACCCAACAAAAAATTCCATCCACATCTCCTCATCTTCAAACTGATATATTTCAATGAAATTTGAAAATACATCAACATTTCCAACCCCCTCCAAATGATCATATAAATTATAGCTATGCATTTATATATAGTTTGAAGTCCTTATTTTTTTAATTTCATTGTTGACACAAGAAAGGTCAAGATACATGTAAATGGAATCAAGTGCAACAACAGGGGATGTAGACACCTTTTTTCTTGGAACAGTAGGGTATCTCTTTGATTGTGGGGCCTTCATTCTTTTATCACATTGATTTTCAAGCTCCTCAAACTCTTTTGTATTTAACTTATTTTCAAGTATGGATGGATTTAAATATAAATATAAATTTGCATTTTGTGTTGAGTTATATGAACATCATGGAGGTTCATCCTCATATTACTCCCGAACATTTTCTCTATTATAGTATCTAGAGTTTTAATTATATGCTACATTTGATAAAATAACCCTATGGTAAATACATCAATTTCAACTATCCATGGCCGATTATTATTATTTATGAAGGATAGACCAGAAAGAGAAATAAAATATTTCTTTACCGAGAAAGAAATCATACTTCAAATTTTTGAAAGACAATGATATACCTTATATTTAGTTGTAATAACTTTGATTTATGTTCATGAAAATGAACAAAAACAAAATCTTTATTCTTTTCCAATAGAGATTTCACCTTACAAAAGAAAGGAATCCTTTAAGTACCACATACCTCTAAAGCATGATTTTGATTCAGGGTCATAGTCACTAGAAAACTTCAATATCTTCTTAACCCACAAACCCTTTCCATCAACAACATGATTTAGTTGAGTCCTACAGCCATTGATCCACTTTCTAGAATAGATTTCTACTCACAAGGATATGTTTGTCATGCAAGTAAAATTGACCCATCAATAGAGCATGGAGATGTAAAGGTAAACTCTATGATAGTGGGGTTTATCTCTTGCTCTTCAAGTTCAACTTGGACTTGGGAGGGTTTTCCTTATTTATACCTTAATAGGTTTTAAAATCACATAAAATAAGCAATTAAACTAATTTATAGTTAAACCTAATCCATTGGCTTCAAACCTTGTCATTAAACCGAGTACAAATAGCTATCCCAAAACCCCTATATAGCTAATAAAAATGTGCAAGCCCAACCCACATGAGATAGATTCATTTCGACATCTCTCTTGAAGAAAACTATTTGGTCATATTACTAGGTTATAAATGCGTAAAAGGACCTTATTCCTAAACTATTGATTTATTTTTTTGTTTTAAATGTGAGATTGGTGCTTGGTTCTAGGCCAATTCCTATTCTCTGGAAAACAAAATCACAACACACTGACAAAAATAATAATTGAAAAAGAATATAGAGATTTCTATTTGTACACAACAATGATCATGAAATATTTTAATAAAGCATACTTAGTAATCCATCATATAATTATATATATTAATTGTAGTGTCATAAAGTTGCGACTCATGCAATTTTAACCACATTTTGGGTCCTCACCTTGGCGACGACATCTCCTTCCCTAACCGAGACCTATTTCTGCATTTCCAACCCTTCACTCTTCCTCCTTTATGTCTTGTGTCTTCTTTAGACCCTGTCTGTGCCCCAAAATAGGGTAGGATAGGGGTGTGGTGCCCCTGTCCCCACCTCTTAGGGTGGCCCTATGTTCGGTCTTCCCGATCTCCTATTCATTTCTTGTCTTCGGGGTTTGCAATTCCTCTTTGTCAGCCTTTGGTGGTTGAAAATTAATCCTTGAGGCATGTATAAAAAGTAATTCAATACCCTCATTCATGGATGGATGGACAATGGAAAGACAGATACAAAGAATAAGGAGAAGATACAAGGTTTCAAGGTCATCATCAAGCATTCAAGTCTTCTTCATTCATCCATTGGAGCAACATTACAACATTCATTTGCAAGCATGTGTGTGTTAGGGTTTTGCCATGTTACATGCCATTTCATACAACATTTGTGGTTACGTTCAAGAAGCAAAGCAATCATCATCAACAAGTTGCATATCTATAAGGTATACATCTCCATTATTTACATTCAAGCATTTGCAATTACTTTATTTCTAGGTTGATTCCTCAACTGGGGTTTGACTGAGGCAAACCCCTATCCACAACCCCCCTTTCTTCTCTTTTATGTGTGTAGGTTGCAGGTGCGCAGCTGTAATTGCAGGTTTGGGCTTCCTTTGTAGAGACGGAAGAACCCTTTTCATTTCGCGGATTTTATGGTGGACCATATACATTCCCACCACGGTCCCGACGAATTTTATCCTGATTTGCAAGGCAGATCCGCATCAATCTAATTAGCTCATATCTGAAGTTACAGCATGATCCCTAATTGGTAGCTCCCCATTTCACTCATTTCCTCTCTCTTTTCCTCATAGTCAACAAGTCAACTTTCTCATTTACAAAAGAGGGTAAATCACACATCAACCGCTTGCAATCCACTTAGAATTCACATCCTTGTTTCCCTCGGATTTAGATCTGGCGGATTCAAGCCCCTCTTTTGAATGTAAAGTATCTCCCAAGTGAAAATCATCCTAGTGGCTTCCTTTCTGTCTCCTAGGTGGGGAGTCACTAGGATACAATTTTCCACTTTACATTTTGGTAAACCCGACATCTTACACATTGATTCTGATTTCTCATTATTAAATCTAATTAATTGCAATTTGAATTTCAAATTTTCATTTTCAAGTTTGATCTATTTGCAAATTTAAGAGGTTAATTGCATTAAAACCCTAATTTTTCATTTTGAGAAAATTAAGCTTATGAAGTGTGAAATTTTAATCAGTTGTTTCAGATCTGATTTCTATTTCAAAATTGCAATTCAAATCTGTCTCTTTATTCTGAAAATTCAATGGTTAAATCATAAAACCCTATTTTTTAAGATCTTTTCATTTTTGACCTTTGACTACAATTGTGACCAATCTAGACATCTGCAAATCAGCTATTTTTTTGGATTCTGCATTAAAATCATAATCTTTATCATCCCTAAAATTTTCAAAAAAAGTTGGTCGAACTGTGTGCGTTCCCGCGACGGTCCCCGGTTTTTTTCCCGAAATTTTGGGAGATGAAATTGACTGTATTTTTCTGCTCATATTCAGAAAATCAGTGTACTTTATCAATTTTAACACTCTCTAAGGTCGAACACAAATTCAAATTTCATCAAATTCACATCTTAAAAATTAATTTTCATAAAAAGGTCCTAATTTTAGATCTGTTTTTCCAACAAATTCAGATTTCATTTAAGAGACTTTTAATGGTAATTAATAAATTGGATTTACTTGTTCTTTCGCATATGATTACATTGCTTTTTGCATATATTTACTACAATCATGTGTCAGATAAGAGTTTCTTTCATTTCCTGTTGCTTCTCTTTCTTCATAGCACTTGGTCATATTATGTTGTTAGGATTTCCAAATTATTTTATTTTCGATTAGATCTCAAATCTTTCATGTATCATTTATGTGGCATTATGGTGATGTTGTTAACAAAATGCATTTCATATGTTAATCATCTTAAAGTTTTTGTAGATCCTAACCCTTGTACCTCTCCTAGGGTATCTTGTGTAAATGAGATGAGATCTAATGCTTTACCCAATGATCTTTCTACAAGAGATAGAGCATTGGAAAGTAATATGGATCCTTCTTCTTCTTCTACACATACACTTGGGAAAGGGGGCAATATGAAAACATCACCATTCTTACATCTTTAGATCCTCCTAAGATCTATCTTCAACATCAAAGTCTATGTAGGGGGGATGATGTCATGCATTTTATTCATGACCTTTCTCCTCGCATAGAAATCACTAAAAATGAGCTTTTAGATGATGAATATGTTCTTCCCCAATCTTCCAAAAAGGATAAGTTTGATAAGGGTATAGAGATTCTCATTTCACATGATAATCATCCTTCATCTACAAATCCTTTTCTACCTCCTTACACATCAGATTTCAAAGAAATTCATGATCTTGTTCCTCCATCTAGTCAATTGCAACATTCTTATAGTCGTGACTTTCATATAATTACAAAACAAGGTTTTAAAGGACAAGGAATTGGGAAATTTGAGCATGGAATTCGTGTCCCTATAAACCCTCCTACACAAACTACTACAAGAGGCCTAGGAAGTGGTACCCCTCTTTCTATGGATGAATTCCTTAGACTTCAAAATTTTAATTATTACATTAAAAAACAACAAATCAAGAGAGCCCACAAGAATGCTTCTTCTTCAAAGCGTCCTTTTTGTTCATTTCATCAAACCCATGACCATAATGCTGATGATTGTCCTCATTTTCAAAAATCTATTAAAGATGGCATAGCAAGTGGCAAAATTAGAATTGTGGATAATGAAACTCCTTCTAACAAACCTTCTTCTTCATGGGAAGATCATATTTACCATCTTGGTAGATTAGCTGCAAGAATCTATTGGAGATTGAAATATGACAAGAATATTTCCTTTCCTTCTCAAAATCAAAACAAAAATCTTAAGCAAGTGAAAGGTATTGAATATTGTATTTTTTATGATATATATTCACATTCTATTGGAAAATGTTATGCATTTAAGAAATTTGTTCAACTACAATATGATCTTGCACACATTTGTCTCACAGAAGATCTAGTTGTATTTCTTGGTAAAAACATTGTGCCTTAGCACTTCTTTTCCCTTCATATTGCTCTTCACCCTATGGCATAATTAGCCCATTTAGCGGGGGCTCTTTATCATTAGTGGTGGTATTGTTTCACTTTAACATACTTTGGGGCAGCAACATGAGGTCATTTTTTTCTTCTTCTTTCTATACATTTATCTCTATCTTTGTGCATTATAGAATATTAGATATCTTTTCTTACATAAGGTTATCCTTATGTGAGCATATAATTGTTCTTTGGTTTCACTCTTTTCTTGGAAAGGGACATCTTTAATGAGTATTGCACTTCTTCTCTTTCCTTCATTCTCTTGGAAATCTTACCTCTTCTATCGTTTCAATTATTTGCAAGTATGATATTCCCCTTAACAGGGAATGATCTCTTGAGAAGTATGTATCCCTTCCTTAAAAGGATTTGTTCCACTAGGACAACAAATCACTTGAAACTAATCACCATCATAAAATGTGTAATGTTTCTCCTTGTTCTCCTCACTTGGGGGGCAAGGATTTTCACTCCTTTCCCTTTCTTTCTTTCTCATTTTTCATTATTTCCTTTTGGGGCTGAATCTTTCATATGTGATTATCATTTCTTACAATGGTATGCTTTTATGGTTAATCCCCCTTGGGGAATATATGATGCTTTTTCTCTCTTCCTTTCAAATATTACCACTTCTTGATACATGTATCTAACATTTACTAATATCTTTTCTTGCATGTGGTCGTGTAAGTTCATTGCACATTTGCTTATGTTTAATCTCTCTCTAGTAGATTGTGTGAGCCCTTCTCATTGTCCCTTAGCTTGGGGGGCGATGATCATTCTCTCTCTCTTTCTCAAGGGATCCACTTTTTCCTATTAAGTGGATGGTGTGAGTTCTATTACTTGGTGTCATTCCTTGTGTCTAATTTTTGTTGTTCACTCAAGGATTCTCTCTTATACAAGAGGTGTTAGTCCTTGAATACAACCTCTTTTACATTTGGTGATGTACATCTATGATAAATTCAACCATCCCTCTGGGGGCTAAAAGTGAGTCATCCCTCATCAAAAATCCCTTTCACCTAGAAATAAGAGGAAGGATTGCATTCTTTTTCTTTCCTTTTCTTGTTCTAGAAGATGTTATATTTGTCTAAGACAACTCCTCTTGGGGGTAGATGTCTTTTGAACAAAGATCGCTTCTCCTCCAAGGATCACCTTTACACTTACATCAAGATATCTCATTTCAAATATATTATCCTTATTTGAAGAGTATTCCCTCTCTTGCTTGGATTTATGACATTGTTGCATAGTGGATATGTTCTTTGTGATGAAGGTAGGTATCCTTGTTCTACTTTCCTTAAGATATCAACATCAACCTATGTTGACATCTTAAGGGGGGGGGCACCCACACTGCTCCTTTGTACTATACTTCTCTCATACATTGTACAATGGGACATTCTTGGAACTAGAGGTAAACCTCTTAGACCAAGATGTCGTCACTTTTCTTGTATAGTGGGAAATTCTTGGAACCAGAGGGAAACCTCTTAGAGCAAGATGTCATCACTTTTTGTACAGTGGGTCATTCTCAGAACCAGAGCACGGTCTCTTAGAGTGAGATGTCTTCACTTCTTCTTTTCTTGTACAATGGGACATTATTGGATCCAGAGGGAAACCTCTTAGAGCAAGATGTCATCACTTTTCTCTTGTACAGTGGGTCATTCTTGGAACCAGAGCACGGTCTCCTAGAGCAAGATGATGCCACTTTTCTTTTATGCGGGATGATTATTCTCAGAACCAGAGCACGGTCTCTTAGAGTGAGATATCACACCTTTCTTGACACTTGTAGTATACATTCTATACAGGTTGTAGCGTACTCATGCATAGACTCCTATGAGGTTCTTTGAACCTCATTTCCACACACGCACATGAGGTTGAGTGGAACTAATGATGTTCTCACTCTCTCTCTCTTTACATGGATCACCTAGGAAAGCTCTAGGGGCAAGATTTTTCATGTCCTTCTCTCCATGGATCACCTAGTTTTAGGGGTGAGACATCCATGGTTTCTTTCTTCTTCTCCTTTCATCTCATGGATCACCAAAGTGTTTATTCATGTTCTCTCTCTTCTTCCTCTCATGAACTCATAGTTTTACTATTGATAGTTCATGGATGGTGTCAGCTTTTCTCTTTTATGTGGCCGCTCGTGTTTATGTGATGGCATTGGTCTTTGTGTCTTGATTAGTTGTCAAGACATTTGAGCTCGAGATCTCTTCGTCTAGTTAGTTTATCATCTTATGTCTTGTTCTTGTCGTGTGTATTTTTGCACTTTGTCTTTGTTTTTGTGTGTTTTGTGTCCTCTTGCATATGTTGGCGTGAGTTGAGACCCTAAGATTGGGGGCTTTTTTCTCCTCAATATTAGTGGTGTCTTATACTCCTTGTGGCATTACTCCACGTCTCTCATCTTCATATCTCTTTTCTTCTACTTTACCAGCAGTAGTGGTGTAAGCCATACTCCTGCTAAAGTGGGGGCTAGATGTAGTGTCATAAAATTGTGACCCATGCAATTTTAACCACATTTTGGGTCCCCACCTTGGTGACGACATCTCCTTCCCTAACCGAGACCTATTTCTGCATTTCCAACCCTTCACTCTTCCTCCTACATGCCTTGTGTCTGCTTTAGACCCTATTTGGGCCCCAAAATAGGGTAGGATAGGGGCGTTGTGCCCCTATCCCCACCTCTTAGGGTGGCCCTATGTTCAGTCTGCCCGATCTCCTATGCATTTCTTGTCTTCGGGGTTTACAATTCCTCTTTGTCAGCCTTCAGTGGTTGAAAATTAATCCTTGAGGCATGTATAAAAAGGAATTCAATACCCTCATTCATGGATGGATGGACAACGGAAAGACAGATACAAAGAATAAGGAGAAGATACAAGGTTTCAAGGTCATCATCAAGCATTCAAGCATTCAAGCATTCAAGTCTTCTTCATTCATCCATTGGAGCAACATTACAACATTCATTTGCAAGCATGTGTGTGTGTTAGGGTTTTGTCATGTTACATGCCATTTCATACAACATTTGTGGTTACATTCAAGAAGCAAAGCAATCATCGTCAAAAAGTTGCAGATCTATAATGTATACATCTCCATTGTTTACATTCAAGCATTTGCAATTACTTTCTTTCTAGGTTGATTCCTCAATCGGGGTTTGACTGAGGCAAACCCCTATCTATAATCCCCCTTTCTTCTCTTTTTTGTGTGTAGGTTGCAGGTGCACAGCTGTAATTGCAGGTTTGGGCTTCATTTGCGAAGACGGAAGAACCCTTTTCATTTCATGGATTTTGTGGTGGACCATGTACGTTCCCGCCACGATCCCGACGACTTTTCTCCAAATTTGCAGGGTGGGTCTGCATCAGTCTAATTAGCTTAGATTCGAAGTTACAATGCAATCCTAAACTGGTAGCTCCTCATTTCACTCATTTCCTCTCTCTTTTCCGCAGAGTAAACAAGTCAACTTTCTCATTTACAAAAGAGGGTAAATCACATATCAACCGCTTGCAATCCACTTATAATTCACATCCTTGTTTCCCTCAAATTTGGATCTGGTGGGTTCAAGCCCCTCTTTTGAATGTAAATTATCTCCCAAGTGAAAATCATCCTAGTGGTTTCCTTTCTCTCTCCTAGGTGGGGCGTCACTAGGATCCAATTTCCCACTTTACATTAATATATAAAATGAGAGAGATTGTCACAATGCTTATAATTTTTTTTTAATGAATTGTCACATTCATATGACCACATTACATTCATAACAACAAATGTGGCAAATGAAAATCCTTATCTACAACTAATAAATCTTCATAAATAAATACTTAATTCTAAGGAGACATTCTAAAATAAAATCCACCTGTAATATTACTCTTGTTTGAGAAGAAGGTGACTCACTCTTCTTCAATTACACTATAGCTATTTGAGCTAGCTTATCTAGCCATTTACCCTCATGTTGATGAATTCTCAATTATGTTTATAAGTCCTTGACCTTCCCCTATAATCCCATCTCATTCTCTTAGTATTTCTTTAACTATTATTCGAATACCTGAATCCTCTTGAGAGTTGACTGTGATTCATTGTTCTCATATTCACTTATGAGAAAAAAATCACTTGTTTTATCTTCCACTCTAAAACCCTCATCAAACTCAACATGAGAAACCAAGTCCTTTTGTTGCCCTAGGTATTGTGGAGCCTTAGGTCTATTTCTAGTTACGAAAGGGTCTTCTTCTAATTCATGTTCTGAGCTAGATGATATATGCACCTTTTCAATTTTCTCTTTCAAAATTGCATATACTTTGTCTCTAACCAAATTTTCCCTCTCTTAATTAGTTTCAATAATGAAAATATTTCTCTTTTTCTGAGATTTTTATTATCCAGTAATACCCTTGTCCTTAAATAAATGTGAACATCTTTTTAGTTGCTTTTGTTTTTCAATCTTCTACTTTTTAATCTTTTGTTTCTGAAGCTTCCTCTTAATTGGAGAGGAATAAGCAAGGTTTTTCCTTTTTTTGGTCTTAGGATTAGGTGGATAACCAGGGATATATGGTTGAGAAAAAAGGGTTTTTGGATGATATATAGGGGGTTATGGTTTAGATGATACGAGCAAATTGGCAGATGCTACAGGTTGGTCCTTTGACAATTCTTCATTTATGTGCTCTTTAGGGCTATTTGTAGGTGATGAAGGAATATGTTAATCATCCCCCCAATTCTTCTTCTATCACATTCCCTTTGGAGGATTCAATTTCCTCATCATCACCCAATTGATTATCATTATCTTCAGCCCTAACATGTTCAATTAGAGGGGGTCTTAGGGGTCTGTCACAAATGTCATTACAAGCACAAAATTATTCCCAAGTATTGTTGGGAAACTTAGTAGCTAAACTATCTAATAAGAAAAACAACCATGTAATTATGGGATAAAGAGAAGTGGATCCTCTTCCTTCTAAATTGTGTGGTCATTCTCTTGAGTATGTGATGCAGGTAATTAGGAACATTTAGTAACCCGTTATGGCATAAATGTCTTGAACAATTTAAAATGTATTATCTAAATAATATAATGTATTCCATCACAATTAAATCACCTCATTACATGGACTGCCACTTCTCTCCATAACTAAGGGTGATGTGGACTCAAAACTCTATCTAGGCCTTGCAAATTTTGCTTTGGCTGAAATTGTGTTTGTATCTGTAGGATACACTTCTCCATCATGATAGTGTAGATAGTTCTAAAATTGTAGCCTCTGAAGCTTCTACTCTTAGTCCCTTAAAAATGGCTTCATTGCTTTGGAATGTGGTTGCAACCGCTCTAGCATTTTCTCATTAAATTCTATTAACTTTAAGGAATAATGGATCCATCTTGAACTTTCAAATCCACAGAAGACTAACTTCATCCATTAGCAAAAATGTATGATTTGATGGTTCTCTTCTGATAATGTTGCCACCCATTGTTATGATTTCTCAAAATTCCTTTTGCTAACAATTGAACTTTCAAATTATACTTTGAATTTTACTCTGTACTTCTAAACTTCACACTTAAATCTCCCAAATTGCGGACTTTAAAGCTCCCAAATTACTAGTAAATATTGCAATTTCTTTTTTTGTTCTCCTTTCCAAGGACAATTGATGAATGAAATTCCTAAACCTTTAACTAGTGGTGACTCTAAATCAACTTGCATAAAATAATAATTGCAATTTAAGTTATCTTTAAAAAAATTAACAATCAAATTAGGCATCACATAAGGCATTTAATCATTATGAAAAATCTAATGCCCTCCCCCAAACTAAAAGGTTCATTTATCCTCAAATGTGTTAGGAGGTGGCAAGAGGTATGGAAGATATCTTGTTGGAGTGAATAAGATGATATATGAAAATATAATAAATGATATGCATGCGAAATTCATATAGGTAATAATAAAATATGTTAATAAAAGTTATTAATGAGAAGAATACTTGTTAATATGGTGTTATGGAAATGTGGCATGTGAAAACAAACCAACAAACAAATTTGGAAAATCAAACAGAGAGATGAAAGATTGATGTATTGGAGTGTAGTACATGGAATAGTCTATAAATTTTCTGATAACATCAAGTGTTTCGTGAAACAGTATTGACAATGAAAACTATGTTGCATGTTGGGAAAGGAAAAAGTGTTATGTATAGTTAGTTGAATATTTGAAATAATTGCATGTTTATTGCTATTAATTGTTGTTGCATGCAATTAGTTGAACTAATGACTAAAATGAAGGCAAGTGCTGCTATGTGTTTGCATGAACAAACCCCTTTTGAAAATAGATGCTACAGGTCACGATGATTTGTGATGTTGTGTGCTCATCGATGCACACTAGAAATTGAATGTGGATGATGTATGTGCAATGTGTGTGTATGTGAATGTGAAGCAAAATACTTATCCTGGTGAAATGGTTGGAGATGAACCTTTAGGCACATCTATAATAAGTGTATAGAATGAAGGTGAAGTTGGTGGTGATGGAATAGTATTGTCATATGGAATGGATGAGATTGGTTATGTAGGTGGTGAAATAAATTCTTGTCGTTGGTGATGTAATAATTCATCTTTATTATATGGATTCTTATATAAATTCAAGTGATAACCATTTACCATTAAGGAGAAACAAACTTGATCAATGGTTGTAAGTTGAATAGCTCCATGAAAAACACTTTTTGAATCTCATAAGGACCTAACCATCTTGTTTGAAATTTTCCTTTGTGGTCTTTGTATCTCAAGTCAAAGAGAAAAGTCATATATTTTCCTTAATTTCTTTTGTTTTGATAAACTAACCATGCCACTTACTTTGTTGTTTATGTATGATTTATGTATGATGGACTGCTTCCATTCTCATTTCATCCAATGCATTTAATTGGTGTACTCTATGTTGTAATGCTTGAATAAGATCCATCTCCAATTCCACTACTGTGTGGGGTGTCTTGTATTCAAATATAATTGGTAAGACTACCTTTTTGCCATAAACCAGCTTGTAGGGTTTGAAACATGTAGTGGTTTTCCATATTTTTTTATAAGCCCAAACAAATTTAGGTAGTCTAGCAACCCAATCCCATCAGTGAAGTTGGGTATTCTTTGTGATCATTGCCTTAATCTCTCTGTTGATCACCTCAATTCAGTCATTAGACTGTGGATGATAAGGTATAGACTTCTTTTGTCTAATCTCGTATTCTTTGACTAATTGAGCAATTAAATCTTAGGTGAATTAAGGACCTTGGTCTATAACAATTTCTCTTGGAACACTATACCTTTTAAATATTTCTCATACAAAAATGTAGCTACCTTTGTATCTCTAGTAGTTCTCAAGGCTTTGAATTCCACATATTTAGTAAGCTAATGAATAATACAAACCAATATGTAATATTTGGTGTTTGATGTTATCTCCATTGGAGCAATGAAATCAAGGCCCCATTTATTAAATGGTGAAATCAAGGTATCACATCACACATAGTTGTTTTTTCCATTCTCTTGCATCAGTCACATCTTACGGTGTATTGAGCTACATATTTATATATAGTGGGCCAATAGTACCTTGTATTATCTTTATTGTTGTTCTTTTGGCTATAAAATGTCCACCACAAGGCTTGTCATGATAAGCCTTGATAATGTCATGTGTTTAATCCTCCCTGATATACCTTCTCATAATATTATCAAGTCTTGTGTAGAACAAATAACCAACTATCCATGAATAAGGAAAGCTATATTGGACCAATTGTCTTTTCTCATTTGGTGAGAGATATGGACATACTTTTCCTGCAACCAGAATTAGCTATGTCTGTATACCAAGGTATATTTAATGATAATGTAAATAAATGTTCACTAGGGAATGAATCACCTATCATTAGATCCTTAATTAAAGTTGTGAGTCTGGATAGAAAATCAGCTACTACATTGGCCTTACCTGGCTTGTCAACAATGGTACTATCAAATTATTGTATTAATAGTATCCACCTAACAAGCTTGCCACTTACCATTGGCTTATTGATCAAATAACAAATTATTGCATGATTAGTATAAACAAAAATAGAGTAACTAGTAATATTGTGCCTAAAATTGTCTATTCCATAAATGAAAACCAAAATTTCTTTCTCAATCACTATATAATTGAGCTTAGCTCCCTACAAATTATTATTGATATAATAGATGACATACTCCAAATTGCCTTACTTTTGTCCCAAAATTGCTCCTATTACAAAATTAGAAGCTTTGATGTGAATATGGAAAGGAAGATTCCAATTAGGTCCTCTTAAAACAAGGGCTTGCATGAGGGATTATTTTTATGCTTCAAAATATTGTTGTTAGGCCTCTATCCAATCAAATTTTACATCCTTAACTAATAGTACAAATAGAGAAGCAACAATCTTATTAAAATCATTTATAAATCTTCTGTAATACCCTGCATGTCCAAGAAAACTCCTTACATACCTTTTCTTTCGTGGTATTGGAAGATTGGAAATTATCTCCATCTTAACTGGATCTAATTGAATTCCAATATATGCACAAAGTGGCCAAGGACAAAACCTTCTTCTATCATCATATAACATTTTTCATGACTAAGGGAGAGGTTATTATCCTGAAACCTTTGAATAACCTTCTCCAAATTTTCCAAAGCTTCCTCATAGTAGTTTCCATAGGTGGCAAAATAATCCATATATATATATATATATATCCATTGAATCATGATAAAAATTTGAGAAAACACTTAAGACAACTCTCTTTTTTTAATGCAAATCACTACCTAGGGGTAGCTACCTTTCATTACTTCATAAAAATATTACATTCAAACTCAGAGAGAGAAAAACAAGATTCTAAGGGCCTCTATGACCTCCTATGATCTCTCAATTTGTTTAGATCAGAACATGCTCCCATTTTTAGACATCATGTATTTATGGGTCTCCAGATTGTTCCTATTGATACCATCCCTTTGAACTTTAATCGTGTCCACTTTGTATCCATCCTTAATCGCCTCCTCAATGATGAAAGTGTCTACAACCAAACCTTCATACATCATGCTTTGAGGTCCTCCAAAGCATAAACCATAGGCTCGATCATCTCTAGAACTACAATCTTCCTAATCACTCACTCCATGCCCTTGAAGTCTCTAGTGGTTCAAACCAAATTATAAAAAAAACACTTGAGTCATTCCCCATTATGACAATGCACTCCCCCCATAATTTTTCTTCCAATAATGCTCCTTACTGCTTGTTCGACAAAATCTCCTTCTAGCACAAAAATCTCTTTCAGCTACATCTTTATAAACTCTTGTCCAGACTTGCATTTGCACTCTGAAAAACTCAATATATTGTTCAACCATATTTTCTATGTTCTTTTTGTTATGTGAATATCAATTGATATGTCGACATTTATAAAAAAAACCTTTGCACACTTTTTTACCAAGTGAACTGTTAATCCTAGATTCTACTATTAATAAAGATAGTAATCTCTAAGCAAATCTCAGTTCAAATCTTATCTCCCTTCCTATCTTGTATAGTCTTATCTTTCAAACATCTTTCAAGGACCTTATTACCCTTCTGAGTTTGCCTCAGGATTCGACGAGAGACCTACACATGTCTTGGGATCATCTTAAATGATAATGTAGACACCTAAAAATGTCTCATTAATCATGTACTAATTATTTATCTAATTAATTATATAATTATTTAATTAAGCTAATTAATCTTATTCTTCTAAATTTACATTTCTTCACCATCTTACTAATTATCCTATTTCAATTTCTATTCCTCATAATTATTTAATTAATTATGATTTAATTCCTTTGATTAAATAATCTTTATTATTTAATTAAATTCAATTTCTAATAGTTAAATAATTTCTTTAAATTATTTAATTAACTAATTTAATCTTCTAATTCAAATTCAAATTCCAAATCCCCAAATTCTAATTTCATCTAATTTCAATTATTCCTCCAATTCAAATTCAAATGCTAATTTCTCCAAATTCTAATTTCAATTAATTTCAAGTTACATGTGCATTTCAATTTCATGATTTTGAAAATAAAAAATTAAATATTATGCAAAATCAAATTGAAAATCTAAATCAAGTTCAAAAGCATGCAAATAAGAAATTGAATTTCAAATAAAAAAATCCTACAACACATGCTAAATTAATAATTAATCGATCAATTCAATTAATTGATTAATTAAAACATTTCTTTAATGTTTCCTCCAATCATTCTTTTTCTATCTCTCAATTAGCTTTTTCTCAATCAGTCATCAATCAGTTAACTCTTTTATTTATTCAATCTATTCATTTATCAATTGAATCAATTGAGTTCCACCTCTCAATCATCAGTTCCACCTCCAAATCAGCAGTTCAACTCTTAATCAACATGCGAGCTCACTTGAATTTCACCTCTTAATTAATCTCACTTAAAAATCTATAAATTCAACATCAATTCTCAATTTTCAACAATCACAAACACTATGACCAATACTCAAGGAAGAGAAGGACAAAGGAAACGACATGTGATCATAGAACAAGGAGTTTTGATTGATTTATTTATAGCCCTATTTGTTGGCATTATGTTGTCATTGGTATCAACCAGTATGGAATGGTCATCGGTGTGTAGGTAGTGGTGACCAGTATGCGTGAAGTAAGTAATGATATCATCCGGTATATCTGAGAGCCAGCATCAATACTCAAGGAAGAGAAGGACAAAGGAAATGACATGTGATCATAGAACAAGGAGTTTTGATTGATTAATTTATAGCCCTATTTGTTGGCATTATGTTGTCATTGGTATCAACCAGTATGGAATGGTCATCGGTGTGTAGGTAGTGGTGACCAATATGTGTGAAGTAAGTAATGATGTCATCCAGTATGAAGGTTGGAGTGTGTAGGTAGACAGTAAAGATATGTTACTGGGACACATGGAGTGAAGCATCTACCAGTAAAGAAGGACCACTGGCAAGCAAGCAAAGAAGTAAAGAAGAATAGAGGGATGTGATCACCGATAGATAAAGAGAAGAATAATGCAATAAGTAAATGGATTCAGTGGATGGACCAATATGTTTGATGGAAGGCCAAGTTGATCCACCATCAGAGAAGAGGTCAGTGGGTATGAAGGTCCACCGGTGAAGTTAGGTTATACCGGTAAGGTGTGTTGAACCGGTAGTGTGCCTTGGTCGGTGAAGGATGTCAAACTGACTTTACAGTCTGAGCAGAGGTGGATGTCGACAAGGATGACAGGTGGACACCAGGTGGCGAGCACACAGAGATCGATGAAGTATTCATTGACGTAGTAGTCTGACGAGCAAGTCGACATTAATGAAGAACCCACCGATCATGGGATGATGGCAGGATATTGTCGCTCGAGGAAGACAGAGTGGCAAGGTGATTGAACTAACCTTGCAGGACGATCTAATCCTTGTACTCGTTGGCTGAAGGACACAATCGAGCCATTAATGGCGATTGATAGAGCATCACAAAAAAGCATGTCGTAGACATCCAAAAATAGAAAACACACATTGAAAAGTGAGGAGATGGCGGTGTTGTTTGCTATGATGCAGATCACCATTCTAGAAAAGCATATCAGATCTAATCTGATACGGATTGAGTTTGTGAAGGAAAACCCTAACACGCCACCGTTTGAAAGTTGCTTTGGCGGGAACCCTCATAGATAAATATGTCAACTCGAGACTGGAATTGATTGATGTTGGATGCAAATTGAGAGGAAGAACAGAGCCTGAGCAAGAAGAGAAACTATCTGCCTAGGAGTTCTTTTACTAATAGTTAGAGTGTGTGTTAGCAGGATAAACCAGTGAGAGGTTCTAACCAGTAGACACAAAGTAACCGGTGAACTGTTATAGTCTTAACAGTCAAACATATCAGTAGGTATTGAAAGGTTAGGAAGGCATCCAAGTGTGATATTGTGTTGTGTGAAGTTCTAAGAAGGAGAAGAGAAGCAGAGAGAAACTGGTAAGAGATTAGAGAGCACGATCTGATAACCGATAGAAGAAGGACTGGTGAAACAAAGGAAGTTGATAAATGGTAGACATCCATTGACCAGGTGTTGCAGAACTCATTTGCAACTAGGTGCTATCATTGCATTAATTGTATTTCATTATATTACACCGAGTTGGTGCTTGGTGCAGGGGTTGGTGCTCCTTGGGTTGGTGCCCTAAATCAGTAGGGGTTGGTGTCCTAAATCATTGTAATATGTTATTTCATTGTGAGGTTGGATTGAAGCAGTAGACTCCAGCAGCATTTCTCACTGATGTTTTCCCCATATTGGGTTTTCCTCGTACATCTCGTATTGTGGGTTATGTATTTGTGTGTTTGCCTCTTTTGATATCCACTCCTATCTTATCGGTTTGATAGTTTAGTATTTATGTTGTTAACCGGTACTCGAAGCTTGGTTTAAAAAGAAAAGTTTTTTAGGAACCACTAATTCACCCCCCTCTCAGTGGTACATTGTGTTCAACACTATTGTCTTTAATTGCATACTTTCATTGATTTATTAAAATTCGTTAAGTAGAATAGGATTCATGATTTCCTATGATTCTAGTTAGCTATGTTGAATTTTACTGATAAACATTTGGTGAACCTACAACTGATTATCTTATGTTTTTTTTGTTTTTTCATGTTTTTGTATACTTGTACTATTTTTTTTTTGTAGGTTTTGTATGTATTTTCACAGATGCAGTTAACTATTCCGCATTTGTATATACACTATGTCATATTGTCCTGACAAAAATTTGCAATCATCCATCATTCATGTCGTATTTGTTCTTATAATGATTCACATTCGTCTAGATTGATTTTGCATTTGTTTAGTTTAGTCATCTAAGGTCATAATTTTATTTTCTGTCAAACCCATCAGTAATTTCTCAATTCTGAAATCATTCCTTTTGTATGCTACTTAAACTACATGTAATCTTATGGCAGGCAAAGTAAGGTTTAAAATTTTAGGTTCTAGAAGGACAACAAAAAAGAGAAGACAAACAAAATATTATCAAAGAATCTTCAAAGCGGAAAGGAAAATCTAAGATTTGGAAGATCAATTTGCCCTTACTAAATTCGAGAACCTTGTTCAACCTTATATTGTCAAATATGATATGATCAACATAGGAATGCTAATGATTGAACTGATGAGGGCATAACTTTCTATTTGTAGGGTTATTCATTTTTTTTAAGGTTTTTTGTTATTCATGACACATTCAACTAGACAGTAATTCACATTCATGTATACAGTAATTCACATTCCTGGTTAATGTGTGTCACAATTGTTCAATTAGGGTCTCGCAGTCATTCAAATAGGGTGTCACATTCATCTATTAGGATAGGAGATTCATTGTCTATAGTTTTTCTATTCTTTTTGGGATTTTTGATATTACCAATAATCTGTTTGCAACATGTGGCGAGGAAAACGGGGAAGGCTTTGATCAATCCAAGATTTTTTTTTGTGAAACTACTAATGTATTTAATTGTAGGATCTTATGAATTTTAGTTCATTTTTGGATTTGATGCTTAAAAATTGACATGCATGATCTCACTCTTGGATTTGGTGCTTAAAAATGGACATACATGATCTCAATTTTGGATTTGGTGCTTAAAATTGACATGAGATGCAAGTAAAATTGACATGAAATACAAATCTCACATTTAGACTTTGGTTCTTAAAATTGACATGAACATGCATATCTCACCAATAAACTCCACTAAAGCCTTCAGTGGCTTGCTCCGAAAATCCATCATTGGATCAGGACCCCTCAAAATTACACTAAGAACCAAATTAGTAGCCCAAATCTCTCATTTGATGATTTAGGGAGTGTGTATTGTACCTCATAGATACCCTTCATGTGCGTTGCATTATGAGACACAAATTCCTTGATGATAAGATCTTTGTATCTTTGGCGTAAGAGAAACTGGCATGCCCGAGAAGTGTGTGCCATGGAGTGGAGCCAATGCTGCCAAATTCTCTATTTATCCATCTTGTTTTGGTATTTCGTAAGGGTCTCATTGGATGGTTTCAAATTTCCAGCCTAAGTTTTGTTGACTGTGTTTTTCTATGTATCGCTCATGTTGAATCAGTATTGAGTTAGTTCTTGGGCTCATTTAGGCTCTTCATCTTGCATTTCCTTGATTCACAAAGTCTATCAGAAAAAAAATTCAATTGGTCATACTTATTTGTACACAATATTCACAAAATCAACAAAACTAGTTAGTCCAGACAAAGTTACCTCAACAAAGAGTTCATTCAAAAACAAGCAAACATTTCAAACAAAGGTCCCTGATTACAAAACAGAAACATTTTTTTCTTTGCAATCATAGGTCCATTGTCCTTACATAGTTCTTGCATATTCTTCATACTAGTCCTTACATAGTCTTTCCATAAGTCATTGCATGGTCCTTATTTGCATCCTCATTATCGTCTTCAGTATAGTCCTTACATAGTCCTTCATTTATGTCCTCATTTAAGTCCTCATATTGCATAAGCCCTTACATAGTCTTTGCATAGTCCTCATTTACGTCCTCATATTGCATAGTCCTTACAAAATCCTCATTTACGTCCTCATATTGCATAAGTCCTTACATAGTCCTTGCATAGTTCTCATTTACGTCCTCATATTGCTTAGTCCTCATATTACGTAGTCCTTACAAAGTCCTCATATTAGAATCAAGTCTCAAAAGTCTTTGCATAGTCCTCATTTTAGACATGCATTGTCTTATGATCGAGTCCAATTCTAGGGTTAATCATAATCTATCAACTATTGTCCAAATCATTTCAAGCCTTGTGATCAATCAAGCTCCTAGAATATATAGGTGCATCTAGTTCATCTTTATAGAGTCATCTTAAGTTCCAAAAAATATAGGTGCATTTTAGTTGCATTATCATCTAAAATCTCAAAAATCAAAACAATTTGTCAAAACCAACTCTAATGAGTACCATTCTTATCGTGCCAAAGTGTTGAATCTTTCCAAGAATCCTCTATGCATATCCAGATTCATACCCCGTATCAAGAGGATAATCCAAAGTCAAAAGAAGTGAATCCTAAAATAAATCAATATCCAGAACAAACCTTTTCATCTAATCCAATTTTTTATCAAGATCCCACCTACCAAGAATCTTATGAAGACCCCCTCATTCTTTTGTATTCCATTCACAATGACCCCCTTTCATCTCAAGAGAAAAGTGTCCTTCTGATTCCCATTCAACACCCACCTCCTAAGTAAGATCATGATATCCCTTCCATACCCTCTGATGATCCAATTCAAAATAAAGAGCCAAGCACGAATTCTAATGATCTAATTCCAAGTCAAGATCAGATATTCCCTTTACCTCCATGTCATAATCCTCATAATATTCCACCAGATCTCGTTGCATCTACCCAAGTTGTTGGTGAATCACTTACTTATCAAATGGGGTCCTCTACTTTCATTCGAGCAGGTCTACTTCATGATCCTCTTCCATGTCAAAATCAAAGGATCCCTTCTTCTAAATCCCAACATAAAACTCCCCCTTCATCCTTCAAATCCATTTTGGATCCTTTTATTCCAAAATCAAAGTCTTCCTCCCTTTCATCCATATTAAGACCCTATGTTCCTCCATCCACAATTCATATGATTCTTAGCTCACAATTCAATTATCCTACCATTAATCAAGATCAGCAAAGGTACACATTTTTTAGCACCTTCCAACCATCTACCTACATCAATCCATCCAAAAGACCTCCATATCATTCCTATTCATCCATGAATCCCATTCCCTTTGGAAGAAATTTTGATGTCAAGAATAAAATCCACAAGTCCAAAAATCCACATACATCCAAAGATCAACGTATCCAATCTAAAATACGTGTCAAATGCATGAAAAAATCTGATCCACAAGAAGAAAGCAATATCCAAAAGGCTACAAAGGCACGTTATGAGAAAAGAAAAATCAAAAATTGTGTGCATTCCTAAATCACTCATAGAAGCAATGCATTCCAAAGAATTAGAAGGAAAAGAGAAATCAAAATTGATGTAAATTCCCATAAAAGCATTGCAATCCAAATAAAAATAAAAAGTTGGCATCAAGACTTAATATTCCAAAAGCTTCCCTCAATTGTCTATCTACACTTCTTCCACTTTCCAAATCTATTATTTCATCACCTCCTTTATCAATTTTGGGTCCTTATGTCCCGAATTTCACATCCACTCCATCAAATTCTCAAGATCCAAAAACAACTTTTCCTCCATCACTCCTCCACCTCTCAAGGTGTGTGCCAAAATTGATCTTGAAAACATTTCCATCCATCCTTGCACAAATATTCCAACATCCTATCTATTATCCAACACCTATTTTCCGTCCTTCAATCCCTCTCATTCAATCCTTTGCATAAATCCTTCATTTGTGAAATAGGCATTTGTGTCATTTTGTCACACACTCACCCATGCTCAATCTTATGTCCTGTTCATTTCCTATATATCTATTCATGAAATGCTTCAAAACCCGAGGTTGTTCCTCTTTAACACTATCTTTTGGTTGGGATGCGTACTCGATCCGGAAAAAGAATCACTTATTGTATCTTGATACCAACATCTTCTGGTTACTATATCTCACACACTTAATCAATTGCTCTAAATCATTGTGATTTCTTAAGTGAAGACATGGCTAATGAAAAATCTAAAATCCTTCTTCAATGCCACTGTAATTCTCTAATGCATGTGAGCTTCCTTTCTTACAAGCCAATGCAAAAAGAATCAATGCCAACAAAAAAAGCAATATCAAAATAAAAGAATGAGCAAGAAAAGAAATGTCAAGAAAAAAATCAGCATGAAAATGCAATATCAAAATGCTTGGCTTTGGGAACATGCGAGTAACTCCATCGGGGCTATGGATGCCTAGTTGGCAACTGGAGCAATATTCATGAGATTACAGTGATAACCTCGTTGGAGCTATGGACATTCGTTGGTAGCGAGGCTCTATCCAGGATGCTTTTGAGATTAGGATAACTCACATAGCTATTCACATCAGATTCTAAAATTTACAATGATCATATGAGCTAGAATGAATGCACTTGCTTCCTAGTCACTATGTTTGGTTGAATTTTTGAAAGGTTCTAAGTGTGGGTTGGGTCTCTATCTTTGAAATGTTCAAGAACACTTATTCGGGTGGTGCTACATGTTCTAAAGATTTCACACATTGCTTTTGTGCAAATGGAAACCTCCATACTTGGGGGAAACTTTCATCCACTCTATCTTTCCCACTACATCGCCCATTATCTCTCATCCACTATTCATCACCCTATCTTCATCCATCTTGTTTTTCCATCTTTGATCTTGACAAAGCTAAGCATCATCATAAGCATTAGGCATCCTCTTTGCTTCACCTTATCAATACCTTCTAGTCCATATGTCATATCATATCAATTCCTTCCATCCATCATACATTGCTACCTATGATCCTACTTCTCCTATCCATATCCTATATTCATCCATATCCCCTTTTCCATCCTTAATCTTGATCAAAACTAAGGACAAAAAAATAACACAAAAAAAACATGGCTTCAAAAAGCTCTTCATATGTCCCTTCATGTTCCATAATAAGCTACCTCTATCTTTCTCCTATCCATCTCCACCTCACCATTTCATTTGTCCATTCATAATATTCCTTGCCATGCTAGACATTGGGGCAAACAAATGCATCTTTCTTGTAATCCAAAAATCCAACAAAAATTAATAAACAACATAAAATGTCCTGAAAAAATCCAAAAAATCACAAAAAGTACTGAAAAAAATCCTAAAAAATCACAAAAACAAACACATGAGAATCAAAGCAATAAATTATCCCGCACATATCAAATACCTAAGCAGATACAAAGAAAGCATAGACCGTGCATCAAATCAAATCAATAGTAGACAAACTCTCAAAGTCTGCAATCAAATTGATCACATGTCTTGTTAATCAATTCATAAATCAAAGTCAATCAATCAATCAAGATGTCTTATACAATGAAGGGTACACTCGAAACCAAACATATCGGTCTTACATGGGGTATTCACTCTTGCAAACCAAACATTCCTATCAATCATCAAACAATCAAAACAATGCCATAGATTAGTATGGTTGTTGCATTTTGTCCTAGTTAGTCTTATCTTTATCAATTGATGGCAGGTCATGTTTCATCAAATCCAAAAAAACCAAAAACATTCAAATACGATCTTGAAAAAATTAACCAAAAACATTAAAAAATAATCCCGATAAAATCTTAAAAACATTGAAAAATCTCTTGGAAAAGAACTAAAAATTAAAAAAACAATGAAAAACTTGCAATAACATGTCTCACAAGAATCAAACATCCTAGCAAATATCTAGCAAACACTTCACACAAAGTTCACAAAAAGATACTATCTAATCAACATTTGCAATCAAACTGATCAAGATGTCTTATCAATCGTATCAACTATCCATATCAAGTGATCATTATCTTCTCTTAAACAGAGAAGGATACACTTGAAATCAGACAGGTCAGTCTTAAATGAGGTCCGCATTTTTTGACATCAGACATTTTCAACCATCACATCAAGCAATCAAGAACGAAGACATAGATCAATATGGCTGTTGGATTTTGTCCTAGTTAGTCTTTCTCTTTTATCATTGACAATCAGATCAAGTTTCTATGCTACTCAAGGATGTCCACAAGTGACTAGAGGAGTTGTGATGGGCATTATCTTTTTCTTTGTTTAATGTTTGTGGTGTGGACCAATGAAGTTCTAGGGCAATGGTACCTTGGGTGTTTGTGTTGGTACATTCATTCAACAAATATCTCATGCAAAATATCATGGATAGTTATGCTTGTGACTATCACACATACCTCGACCCTTGGCGGTATTCCCAGAATGGAGGGTTCACTCCTTATCTGCAACGTATTTGTTTCTGGAATGAGATATTGTTTACACCTTGGTTCCTTATACCCTGGTGTGCAAAGCTCCATTGTTACATAATAAGGCTCAGTGATGAATATATATTGCACTATGAATAAAGGCACACAAGTTCGTGAATCTATAATCATACTTTTCATTTCATTTTCTCATCATATCATGCTCTTATCAAGATCATTCTCTCATCCAGCACGTCTCTTTTCAAATCAATTCCATCAATTATCTCCAATATTTCATCATTTCTCTCTAATTCTTACTAACATCTCTTCTTAGTTAATTGAGTCAAGTGGTACTACCAATTCTTCTATTGTTCACTACCATGGTATCATTAAATTGTTCTCAATTCCATAATTTTTCGACCAATTTTCTAAGGGGGCATATTTACACCCTAAGCGTCACCGGGGCATACTGGGGCAGATTTTTTTTAATTTTCTTTGAAACAATATTGTTCTGACATTGTATCAAAGAGGGGCAAATGTAGTTACCTAAAAATGTCTCATTAATCATGTACTAATTATTCATCTAATTGATTAAATAATTATTTAATTATTTAATTAAGCTAATTAATCTTATTCTTCTAAATTCACATTTCTTCACCATCTTACTAATTATCCTATTTCAATTTCTATTCCTCATCAATTAATCATTTAATCCTTTTTTTAAATATTACTTATTTAATTAATTATGATTTAATTCTTTTGATTAAATAATCTTTATTATTTGATTCAATTCAATTTCTAATAGTAAAATAATTTCCTTAAATTATTTAATTAACTAATTTATTCTTCTAATTCAAATTCAAATTCCAAATCCCCAAATTCTAATTTCGTCTAATTTCAATTATTCCTCTAATTCAAATTCAAATGCTAATTTCCCCAAATTCTAATTTCAATTAATTTCAAGTTACATGTGCATCTCAATTTCATAATTTCAAAAATAAAAAATTAAATATTATGCAAAATCAAATTGAAAATCTAAATCAAATTCAAAAGCATGCAAATAAGAAATTGAATTTCAAATAGAAAATCCTACAACACATGCTAAATTAATAATTAATTGATCAATTCAATTAATTGATTAATTAAATCATTTCTTCAATGTTTCCTCCTATCATTCTTTTTCTATCCCCCAATTAGCTTTTTCTCAATCAGTCATTAATCAGTTAACTCTTTTATCTATTTAATCTATTTATTTATCAATTTAATTAATTGAGTTCCACCTCCAAATCAGCATGAGAGCTCACTTGAGTTCCACCTCTTAATCAATCTCACCCGAAAATGTATAAATTTAACATCAATTCTCTATTTTCAACAATCACGAATTTCGAATCTTTCTGCCATCTTTATGCAGGTTAGCAGCGCAATATCTGAGAGACAACATCAATATTCAAGGAAGAGAAAGACAATGGAAGAGGCATGCGATCATGGAATAGGGAGTTTTGATTGATTTATTTTATAGCCCTATTTTTTTTAATTGCATACTTTCATAGATTTATTAGAATTTATCAACTAGAATAGGATTTGTGATTTCCTATGATTCTAGTTAGCTATGTTGAATTTTACTAATAAACAAATAGATTTTTCCATCTGATCCAGTGCATATTTTGACAAGAAATTTGCTTTTGTGTGTTAATGCATTAGTAGCTTCTGCAAGATAAGACTCTCCTAACTCTCTACTCTATTATTAGTTTACTTATTCATGCTTTATGTTTATCGGACTATAACATTGATCATAATTATGCTATTGATATTGGATAATAATGGATTAGATTGACGATCTACTTAACTATGTTAAGCATCAATCTAAAGGGCTATCGGGCTACTAACCTGATAGCATACTAATGTTGATTCATATATGAATCGACATTAATATGCTATCGGAGTATTAACCCGATAGCATATAATGCTAACCGTAATTGTTACTATTTACTTTATATTATATGCTTTGATACCAATTCATTATCGGGTATGTTTTATCTGAAACAATTAACAAATACCGATTCATGATCGGATGTGTTCATAAGCATTAATCGATTCATGATACCGATTCACCATCAGGTATGTTCATAAGCATTAACTGATTCATAATACCGATTCATCATCGGGTATGTTCATAAGCATTAAACGATTCATTATCGGGTATAAGCACTGTTATCACTATATCGATACATTAATGTTTGAAGCACCGATTAGTTATGGATCGGTTAAAGATAAGAGTCACGACCAAGTGACATCTTGGTCGGACATGTCTAAAAGACATGTCCAATCAAGGTGCCACTTGATCATGGTCATCCTTCTACTTATACATCATTCAAACCAAAGGAAATGACATTGAAATCGATACATGTTCATTCTCCTAACCTGCAGTAAAAGAAAGATAGCAATATTAGTGTCATAGCCATAATATCAAAATTAAAATACACCATTCTGCATATAACCTATTCATCAAATTGGAAATTACAATACTTTTACATGGTATCAGAGCCAAGTTGACCGAACTTGAGGCTATTTAATTTCGTGAAACAAATTTAAGAACAAGTTTATATACTACATCACATTTCTTCAAATGGCCAGTGCTATCAGATTCGAAGACAGACTCGGAGGTGGCAATGATTTTTCAGCCTGGAAATTTAGAATTCAAATGATCTTAAAGGAGAACAAAGTGGATTCGTTTGTTCAAACCAAAAATGTTCAACCCGAAAATGGACCTGACAAATCAGCATGGATTGAGGGAAATGAAAAGGAAATAAAAATAATAGTTGATGGGGTAAGAAACAATATAATGCCCATCATAAGAAAACATCAAACAGCCTATAAAATGTTTAAAGTTCTTGAAAGCACATTTGAGATATCGAATGCAAGTCGAACTCTAGCATTAAAACGAGAAATAAATCACATCACCATGAACAAAGGGGAGACAATCAATGCCTACTTTATGCGGATATCAATTCTAAAAGATGAACTTGCAACTCTGGACTATGAGATCCAAAGCAAAGAGTTAACACTCATTGCTTTAGATGGGTTGCCTAGTGGATGGAGCACATTCGTCCAAGGCATCAGTGCAAGGTCCAAATATCCCAAGTTTGAAAGATTAATGGATGACTGTCTCCAAGAAGAATCAAGATTGAACAAGATGGGAATGAAACACAAGAATATAGATGAAGACCTACAAGTTCTAAACACCAACACCACCAAGCATAACAAGAAAAGGCAGTTTAGAAAGAGAAAAGGTCATCAAGGCAAGAATACTTCAAAGAAGGACTTATCTCACATTCAATTATACAGATGTGATCAGTTCGGACACTTCGTTGCAAAATGCCCAGAAAGAACAAAGAAACATGCTACATTTGTTAAAGCAGGAAAGACTAAAGGGGAAGATGACTCTAGGAAATACGTATTCTACTCAGCACTCACAAGTCAAACTTCTAACAAAATCAACTCATGGGTGATTGACAGTGGTTCATCCAGGCACATCACTAGGTTTAGAGAAGTACTTGATTCCATGACAGAGGATAGTGATGAGGACGTAACCATTGGAGATGACTCCACACATCCAGTCAGAGGAGTAGGAACCTGCACCATCAAATTGAAGACAGGCATAACCCTGCAGCTTGAAGGAGTACTATATGTCCCTGGCATCAAAAGAAATCTAGTCTCTATATCGACACTAGAAGATAACGGATACAGAGTGACATTCATGGACAACAAAGTATTGGCTTGGCTAAAGAACTCCTCCATCAAGAAGGCAAAGACCATTAGACAGAGACGGGGCTATCTGTATGAATTGTGCACAGAACCTAATCTAGCCCTAATCCATGAAGCCACTAATGCAAATGAAGTTTGGCATAGAAGATTAGGTCATCTAAATTTTAGAGCTTTATCTTCGATGGAAAACCTTGTCATAGGTCTACCCAAGTTAAAGCAAGATCATTCAGGGGCATGCAAAGGATGTGCCCTAGGTAAGAATACTAAAGGTGCATTTCAAAATAGTACTAGGAAAACTAGCAAAATTCTAGAATTAGTTCATTCTGATGTATGCGGACCTATGTCTGTATCCTCTCTAGGGGGATTCTTGTATTATGTAATATTTGTTGATGACTACTCTAGGAAGACTTGGATCTACTTTCTAAAAAGTAAAGAATCAGAAGAGATCCTCTCTAGATTTAAAGAATTTAAATCACTAACTAAAAACCACTCAAGAAACAAAGTTAAAACCCTAAGAACCGACAATGGGGGAGAATACACATCAGATTCATTTAAAGAATTTTGTAGAGATAATGGGATTAAGAGGGAGCTTACTATACCTTATAACCCTCAACAAAATGGGGTAGCAGAAAGGAAAAATAGGACCATAGTTGAAGTTGCCAAGGCCATGATCCTAGATCAAAACCTTAACACAAATCTCTGGGCTGAAGAATCCAGCACCACTGTATATATACAAAACAGGTGCCCTCACTCCCATCTTGAGGACAAAACTCCTAAAGAAGTATTCACTAAGATTAAGCCTGATATTAGCCACCTTAGGATATTTGGATGCCCTGTCTATATCCATATACCTAAAGAAAAGAGACTAAAACTAGAGCCTTCTGGAAAAAGAGGATTACTTGTAGGATATAGTGAAACCTCCAAAGCCTATAGAATCTATGTACCTGGTCAAAGAAATATTGAACTAAGTAGGGATGTAATATTTGAAGAGGATCTAGCTTTCAAAAGAGCTCAGAACTTCATAGAACCTGAAATCTATTTACCCACCTCTAACTTAGATGAAAATCCTACCCCTAAGTTTCAGAGGGAGAATCTAGATGAAACTGAAAATGAAAATGAAAACTCACCTAGAAATCTCAAGAAAAGACCACTATGGGCCACCAAAATAGTAGAAGAAGCTCAGAGGTTTGCTACTCCTTTTGGAACCTTCAGAGAAAGCAAAAGACCTAATAAATTTACTAGCTATGTTGCTCTTATGAATGATCTATCTAAAAATGAACCTGACAATGTGACAGATGCCCTTAAACATCAAGTATGGAAAGATGCTATGTCTGAAGAGTATCAATCCATAATGAAAAATGATGTATGGGAGATTGTTCCTAGGCCAACTAAGAAGTCTGTTGTTTCTTCTAAATGGCTTTTTAAGATCAAACATGCAGCAGATGGCAGCATTGAAAAATATAAGGCAAGATTTGTAGCCAAAGGATTCTCTCAAAAGGAAGGAATAGACTATGAAGAAACATTTGCTCCTGTAGCCAGATATGCCTCGGTCAGGGCTATACTAGCTATTGCAGCAGCTAAAGGATCGAAGGTACATCAAATGGATGTAAAGACAGCTTTTCTTAATGGAGAGATATCTGAAGAAGTATACCTAGAGCAACCTGAGGGGTTTGAGATCCATCATGCAAAATCTCATGTGTGCAGACTCAAGAAAGCTCTATATGGGTTCAAACATGCTCCTAGGGTCTGGTATGAAAGAATTGACACATATCTATCAAAACTAGGCTTCTCTAAAAATGATGCAAATCCTAATCTCTACTACAAACAGAACAAAGGTGATATGCTAATAATAATTTTATATGTTGATGACTTATTAATCTATGGAGAAGATCACCTTATAGATCAATGCAAGAAAGAGCTATCCAAAGAATTTGATATGAAGGACTTGAGATTCCTTCATTATTTTCTAGGGTTGGAAGTATGGTAGAATCCAGATAACATTGTTCTAAACCAAGGCAAGTATACATTAGACATTCTGAAGAGATTTGGAATGCTTAACTATAGACCTGTGACCTCTCCAATGGAGACCAATCTTCATAAACTCAAAGAAGCAGCAGCAAAATCACCTTCTACTGACCCCACTCTATACAGGAAAATGATTGGGTCTCTTATGTATCTAGTAAATACAAGACCAGATATATGCTATGCAGTAAATGCCTTGAGTCAGTTTATGTGTGAGCCAAAGGAGATACACTTGGTAGCAGTAAAACACATTATGAGATATCTACAAGGCACCTTAAACCTTGGTCTCAAGTATAAGAAAATTGATCTTAATCTACACGGATTCTCAGATTCAGATTGGGCTGGAAGTGTGACTAATCGGAAAAGCACCTCTGGGTGCTACTTCAGTTTGGGATCAGCCATGATATCCTGGATCAGCAGAAAGCAGTCTTCTGTAGCACAAAGTTCCACTGAGGCCGAATACTGTGTGGGAGAAAAAGTGACACTAAGCAAACATGCCCTAATCTCACTGTCAACCACACACTTGTGGAATACGAAAGAGCCTAGAGGTATCACACAATTGGCTACTTCTTCTTGTGGAAGAGAGAGCCACGGGCTACCTATTAGGATTTCTATTCCTTTGTTGTAATTGAAAGATAAAATGATGCAAGCTCAATCCCTAACCCCAAAGTGCAAGTATGAACTAATAACAAGATTACAGAATTGAACTTAAATGATGGAAAGTTGTAAACACAAGGACAAGACAAGAATGTAAATGCGTACCCAGAGTTAAAATCTGAGTGAAAATGTTTGGGACGGGGGCGCGGGCGCCACTGTCCTGATTCTGCCCCTGAAACTGCTCCGGAAACTGTTGTTTTGCACTTTGGAAAAAGCTGTCAAAAATGCTGAGAATGTTGTCTATCAGGAGGACCAAGGCGCCCAGCGCCCCTGTCTTGGCAGGACCAAGGCGCCCCATGCCCCTGTCCTGGTCTTTTGCTTTGAGATTTGGTGGGAAGGTCTGTTTCCGTCTGCTTCTTCCGGATCTGCAACCTGCGGCGTCGTCCGAGTCCCGAAACCTGCACTTATATCTGAAAAGGTGTTTGGGTGGCTATATAGGGTTTTGCCTTAGTCAAACCCCCACTTCGGTGATTTCCACCTCCACGAATAGCCAAGTTGTATTGTAAAATGTATTGTGTGTGCAGACCTAGTGTGTGTGCAAGGTCCTAAAATGCAAGAAAGCAAACTAGAGCAACCTAGAAAGTAAACCCTAATTGCTTGTAAATGATAATGTAAATGCTCTAAATCAAGATGCAAAGTGATCTAAAGCATTAATAAAGGATATATTGAAGCTTATGCAAAGACATGAAAACAACATGAAATCATACCCAACCCTCAAGGGAGGAGTACAAGCCAATCTTTAGTCGGTAATTTCCTATTGTTCTTCAATGTCTTCCAAGCCCTAAGTGGATGAATGAATTTGATAAGTGCTTGATAGAGGAATGTTGAATGTTGTTGAAGTCTTCAAAGATCTACTCTTTCGCTGCATATGAGGTTCCTGAAAACAAAAATCGGATCTCTTCAAATGAGGAAAGAGAGCTTTTATGTATGAAACCCTAGGTCGTAAATTCGTATTTTGGCCGACCTAGAGATTGAATATCCCGCCAATTTCTTGGGGTTAAGCTTTATTTTATGATTGGATCGTGCTCCCAAAATTTCGGGAAAAATGTCTGGGACCATGTGCACCGGGCGCCATGGTCCCGACAACTTTTCACCAAATTTTCAGGGCCGTCGGATATGATGATTTTAGAGAGAATCCCGAAGTTACAGCTGATTTCGAGATGTTTTGACCCCCGAAATCAAGCCCCCAAGTTCAAAATAGGACCTAATTAGGGTTTTTGATTAAATGATGTATAGGAGGAATAAAATGAAAAGGGCACACTTTAATGAAAGGGCCCAACTTTATGATGTGGGAAATGATAAAATAGGACCTTAGACCTAATTAATTTAATTAATTAAGTGCTAAAGGGGAAATGCAATGCAAGATGCAAAATGCGCCAAGGCGGGTGCTAAACTAGGTGTGAAATTGTACCACCCTAGCAAGTGCGTACAATTTACGACGCTACAAATACATTGTAGCCTCCATGGCCGCCTGAGAAGCGGTGTGGCTTAGAAAGTTGCTTGTGGGATTGTTTGGTGATCTAATGAAACCTACAATCATCCATTGCGACAATCAAAGTTGCATAAAACTTTCAGTGAATCCAGTATTCCATGATAGATCCAAACATATTTAGATCCCATACCATTATGTACGAGACATGGTAGACAAAATGTGATCAAATTAGAATATGTTAGTATGGGAGATCAGATTGCAGATATTCTGACCAAACCACTTTCCAGAGTGAAGGTTGATCACTTTAGAAAAGGTTTAGGTATGATAGAAAGGTAATCTGCTTTGTAAATAAGATGTTGAAAATGTAAACTTCTTTTGTCATGTTGAGACATTATGGGTTTTACCCCCTGTGTTCATATCTAAGAGGTGACGATTTCTCAGATTATGAACACTTGTATGCAGACATCATAAGGTGACGATCTTATGATTCTCAAACCAGTTATCATGTTGGATCTCTGGTATGTCATGGATGTGCCATGATGGTGTTGTGATAAAGCTTTTGAATAAAATGTTTGTGCACATATCACAATATGGATAAGATGAGAATTTAACCATCCTCATATGTTTATCCTCAGTATTGCGTGTTTAGGCAATACTAATATCACGTGTCTAGGTGATATTTTGTTATAATAAAATGATGAATTCTTTATATCACATGATTGGGTGATACATACTTAGAGTAAAATCTTATATTTGTATCCTATGTCCTGATGATACTTCATATCATATGTATAGATGATATATATTCTTGGACACTGACATTATGAAAAGAAATGTGATGCAGGTTACTTTATCTATCTTCCAAAAGCTAAGAGGGAGTGTTAATGCATTAGTAGCTTCTGCAAGATAAGACTCTCCTAACTCTCTACTTTGTTATTAGTTTACTTATTCATGCTTTATGTTTATCAGACTATAATATTGATCATAATTATGCTATTGATATTGGATAATAATGGATTAGATTGACGATCTACTTAACTATGTTAAGCGTCAATCTAAAGGGCTATCGGGCTACTAACCCGATAGCATACTAATGTCGATTCATATATGAATCGACATTAATATGCTATCGGGGTGTTAACCCGATAGCATATAATGCTAACCATAATTGTTACTGTTTACTTTATATTATATGCTTTGATACCGATTCATTATCGGGTATGTTTTATCTGAAACAATTAACAAATACCGATTCATGATCAGATGTGTTCATAAGCATTAACCGATTCATGATATCGATTCACCAACGGGTATGTTCATAAGCATTAATTGATTCATAATACCGATTCATCATCGGGTATGTTCATAAGCATTAAGCGATTCATTAACGGGTATAAGCACTGTTATCACTATACCGATACATTAATGTTTGAAGCACCGATTAGTTATGGATCGGTTAAAGATAAGTAAGAGTCACGACCAAGTGACATCTTGGTTGGACATGTCTAAAAGACATGTCCGATCAAGGTGCCACTTGATCGTGGTCATCCTTCTACTTATACATCATTCAAACCAAAGGAAATGACATTGAAATCGATACATGTTCATTCTCCTAACCTGCAATAAAAGAAAGATAGCAATATTAGTGTCATAGCCATAATATCAAAATTAAAATACACCATTCTGCATATAACCTGTTCATCAAATTGGAAATTACAATACTTTTACATTGTGTTCACCTCCCTGAACACATGTTTGATCTCATACTCAAAATATTAGAGGATCTCCCTAATACCTTCTATCGACATCCTCGTTTTCTAGCTAGGTGCAGTACCTGCTTAAGACAGCTCTTTGAAATATAGTTGGGGCATTGCACAGTCCAAATGGTAATATTGAATATGCACATGTACCCTAGGATCATGTAAAAGTAATTTTATCTTGGTCCTTAGGAGCTATCTTAATTTGGTTATAGCTACTAAACCCATCTAAGAAAGAGAAATACCTTTTTACAAGCAATGAGACTAAAACTTGATCAATGAATGACAAGGGCAAAATGTTTCTTTATGGCTATCACATTTAATTTTCTATAATCAAAACACACTCTGTTGAGCACACCACGTGATTGGGAGGGGGGGTGAATTAGTCCATACCTCAAAATACTTTGCTTTTGATCAATTAAACTTTAAACCACAATTAACTTATTACTATAATTATGAAACATGAAAGCACAAAGCATAACAATAACATGAACACCAAATTTATGTGGAAAACCCTAAATAAGGAAAAACCACAGTGATAACTATCTCCCTATATGATAAAATAATTACAATGTTTAGGCTCAATGCTAAGGAGCTCACTGCCCCTGGTGGACTTGCAAGACTAAGGCGCACAACCTTAAGGCAATATATAAAGGAATTGTAGTATTGAGACTCATTGTCTCAAGGCAAGATACAGATGATTGCACAAATTGCCAAAAGGAACTTTCCTTCTTCTAGCAGGTGCAGAGAATCAATAAATTAAAATGAACAAGATCTTCTTGTTGTCACGGAGCAATTCAATATGTATATTAGACATAAAGGGTAACCACCAAACCTCTAAATCTAATAAACAAATCCAAATGCAACACAATAGAGTAATGCAAATGAAATCAACAAAACAATCATAAAATCATGAAACATATAAGCCCATGTTGACCCCGATGTACTTACCCTCCATTGTTCTCCTTCTTCTTGTGTGGGTGATGGCTCTCAAAGTTACACTTCATGAAAACCTACAAGATGTAAGCACATGAATTACGAAGATAGTGGTTATTGAAAAACGAGCATTAATTTTCAATTTATAGATTGAGAGGTTTGATTTGATGGCTAAGATTGATTTGGAGACAAGATGAATCAATGGTTAAGCTTTAATGAGATAGGTCAATGAGAGACAATTACTTGTTATGATTGAATTTGATTGAGAGAATAACTCACTTAACTAACTGATTAAGAGACTTGATTGAGAGTAGAACTGGATTGATTGTTTAGTTAAGAGAATTGATTGAATTGTTAACAAATTTGATTAATTCAAAGGCTGAATTGATTAATAAGTTAAAAAAAGGTGATTGAAGACTAAATGAGAGTCAGTGGTAGTTGCAGTTAGTAATTTCCACATGTGATGTAGGAAATTTAGGATGAAACGTCATTTAGATTGAATTTGCATTTTTGAAAATATGAAATGAAATTGGAATTAGTGGGAGGTGAATTTGAATTGACTTTGGAGTGAAATCAAATTTATTTGAAATGATGGATAAATGACATTAAGTAAATTTAGGAAATTATTTAATTAAAAGGACATCATTAGATAATCAAATAATTCAAAGAAAATATTTAATTATGGGAATATAAAAATTGAATTTAATTAAACAATAAAAGATCATTTAATTAAAATCGATAATCAAAATTAATTAAATAATAAGGTTCTTTAATTAAAATTAAAAAGGAAGATGATTAATTGATTAAATGATTAAAATTTTAGAGAGATAAACGATGAGGATTATTAAGAGGAATAATTAGTAAAATTGGTGTTTGTAGGCATAGGATAATTTTAGGTGTCTACATTCCTAATCATGAAATTGTCTTTGAACCACTCTATCAAGTGACCAATATCATGGCAAACACATTTGACATCAATCACTATCTCAAAGCTCTTCACAAACTATATTTCACACTTCTACTACACGAAAACTGCTTGTGCATCATTCATATCCATTTCACATCAATTCACACACATCCCATACACAAGTCATACATGCTCATTGTTGTGTATAAGATTTTTCATTGAAACCCTAGTTGATGGTTGACCATAGACAAAATAAACAATGTTACATAAATTCGACCGCTCGGCCCTATAACATTCATTGCAGTCAACTCTAGGAGATAAAAGGCACCCAACCACACCATAAAACATCCTTCCCAAATGATTCCAATGAACCACACATGCAAATACATCCTCCAAGGTCAACATCAAATGAAACATGTAGACAAACAATGAAACACATCAACCAGTTGGCCCAAAAACATCCTCCAATGCACAAAGCTTAATGTGAATCTACACACACTATGATGAGACCCATATCAACATCCGAACTCAACTACCAAAGCATATCTAAAGTGAAAAATTCATGATCCAGATAGGATACACTACTACAATCAACCAGGAACCAAACCAGCTGACAACACAAAACTCAAAAACACCATAACTTCACTTGCCAATCAAACCATCATTGGAAAACTAAACTGAACATTGTAAAAACCAAATGAATATGTCCTCCAAGCCACAACACTGAAAGCCACATATCTGATAACTGTCAGGAATTCTTCAAACCAGTTCTAACAGACACCCCATTATAAAAAAAAAACAACAAAAACTAATGCTACCATCTGAGCAATAGAGGACCTGGAAACTTGATAGTGCAACATACACAAATCATAAACATTGTATCCAAAACTGCACTCCATAAATTTCACATACCTAAGGAATGCAAAACATTCTTCCACTAGGACATTAAATACTCTTTCCTACATATGGAAACTTCCATTACACCAACATTCCAAAAACACCTCATTATCACTACTAGACCACACAACAACATCAAAACACTCACTTATGAACCATCTACAATACGCAGTGACATGAATGACAACACAGGAAAGGTTGACATCAATGACAACACAACATAACAACTCAAGTTTCTAACACACTCTCCACTTGACTCTCTTCTCAATTACAATGACCAATACAGACACCCGCTCACTATCTGATATAGGGTATATGCACACGACATCTAAATTTTTTTGCAATTCAATTTTCACTGTCTCTAAGAGCTAGGTTTATTCTTCTGTATGATTGTCTCATTACTCTACAATCTTCATTGATATAAATATGATGCATACAAAGGCTAGGGTTTATTCCTCTCATGTCATGGTAAAATCATACAAATGCATATGTATGGGCTAGCAACATGTGAAGTAGGTCATAACACTTAGATGAAGTTAATTCATTTTTGACATTGATTATCTAACTAGGAGACGGCAATATAAAGGCTAGATATATTAAGGTTATAGTTATGTGGCAAAATATTATATAATATACTAGCAATGGACTCATCCTCACTAGATAAGAGGCTATGTAGGGGGTTGGTTAAGCATCACATAAATTCATCTTATTGTAGGTCTATTTCATAATAATTGTGTATGATGTGAGCAAGGACTTCATGTTCATCCTATATATTTGTCATGGGAATCCTCTTGATGGTCATGAGTGCTTGGAGAGAGTATCGATCCTCGTCTTTGAGATTAGGCCATACAGATTGATCTACGTCTTCATAAGGTTGAGAGGGATGATAGAGGACCAATTTCTTGGTCACATTTCCTTGGAAATGATCATGTTTCTAGATCCACAGCCAATAAAAGCATCTATACTAGCCAACCATGGTCGTCCAAGAATCAATGGATAACCTCCCAAATTAATTGTTGATTTCAATACAACATAATCAGTTGGGTATTCCCAATAATCCAATGTAATAACTATATCTTCAATCACGTCCTCGATTTTGATAGTTGATCTATATGCAATTTGTAGAACCATCACTATTGGCCTCAAGTTTATTAACTACAAATTATTCATTGTCTCCCTGGTCACGATGTTTATAATCACACTAAGGTCAATTAAGGTGTTTTTAATAAGTGTCCCATTGATGTGAACATCTACAATAGGACTACCAAGGACTGAGTATTTAGGGACAAGAAGGGTTCCTAACATAATATTAGTTAGTTGTCCAATGACATGGACAATATGGGGATCTTTCCTTTTTCTCCCTGATCATTTAAAACACGACTCCCTAACAGTTTTGGTGTAGATTGGCACATCTTATTGTAGACACCTAAAATTGTCCTAGCCTAATTAAATAAATATTTTATCTATTTAATTATTTTATCATAAGCCTTCTATTGATTAAATATATTTTTATATATTTAATTAATTCACTAATCCTCTTCTAGCCTTTCCCCATTTAAATAAATATTTTTTATTTATTTAAATTATCCTTTCCGTAAATTAAATAAATATTTTATTTATTTAACTGACCCCACCTCTTCTATTAACTAAATAAATCTTTATTTATTTAATTAATTCATTAGATTTTTCCCTCTAATCTTAGTCGACCGTTTATCCTTCCACCTATTAATCCTAGCTCTTTGTTTCTAGGGTGCTCTCTATAAGAGAAACCTTTTCCTTTCTCTTTCCATATGAGAAAAGTTATCAAGTACCTAAATTCTACTGAATTACATACACAACCACCATCCATTCACCATTGAGCTCTTGAGCAAGCATACAAATTTGAGAGCAACTACATCAAACAAGATCAATGGAGATAGGATAACAATTAAGACAAGCCCTTGGAGCATGTGAATGGTATAACATTTCCTTATTTTATATTTACATGATCTTAGGTTCTTCATTGGCTTTATGTTGGATTCCATTATAAGGCTAGGGTTTAGTGGTTGAATCTATTAGAATTTACAATATTTTAGCAATCCAATTCCACCATGAATATTTCGGCACGCCTGGTGGGACCCTTGTCCCCTTATTTCTAATATTTTATTGTTGTTTTAGTGTTTTCAGACTTACAGGTCCATGATTTGCGATAATTTTTAGGTGATTCAACATTTTTAGCAAATGCTATTGTGTTTTTGGTTTTGTGAATTTTTTTTAGTTTATGCTGCATTTTTACTTGTTTATGATGCATTTTTGCAGGTTTTTGATGCATTTTTACAGGTTTCTGTCACATTTAGGGTTTTGTAATTTTCTATCTTATTTGCAGTTTTTAGTCCTAACACATTTTTGGTTCATCATAGAACATTTTTGTTAGTTTATGTAGTTTATAGGGTTTATTTCACGATATGCTAGGGTTTTTGGTTTTCTACAAATTTATTTTTTGATGCATATTTGGCATATCCTAACAAATCTATGTTAGCTTCTAGTGTTTTTTGTTGTATTCTAGTGCATTTATATCCTATTAGGTTCTTAAGCAATCTGTATTATTTGGTTTTGACACATTTTTTTCTATTCGTGATGCATTTATGACTCTTTCTGTTGCGTATAGGGTTCAAATTTTATTGCATTTTTGCTAACTCTTGATGCATTTTTTGTCTATTTTGTTGTGTATGTGTTTTCTATAGGTTTTTTGAGCTTTGAGGCATCAAAATCTATTTGTAGGAGGCCCATTGTTATGATTTGTCATTCTAATCCTTGTGGTTGCAGGTTGGGAAAATTTTGAAACTACTAATCCATTTGTGCTTTCACTTGGGTAACATAGGAGTGTGTTTCTTCTTTATATATTAGAAAATATTTTGATTTGGTGCACTTAAAATAAACCCTTGGTTGAATCATTTGGTGCATTTGCACACTATATGTTATAGAATCCTAAGGTGGTTAATGAAAGTATACTCTCCCCTCACCTTCGTGGATCTTGGGTGCAAGAGAACTCATTAAACATCTTATTTTTCTTTTTAGAAAGGCCCGCCTTGGAAACAAGGGGACGACCCTAAGAAGATCTTTCCTTTGGGCAGCTATATAAATTGATTTAAAAGAAAGTCAAGGTCTAACCAGCATTAGCCTTTGTCATATAGTGTCAATCCAAAAGAGACCTCATACCACACATTTATTTGAGGTATTCTATGCTCCAAGTAGAGTTGATTAAAGTCTTAAATGGCATGTTGGATTCTTGCAAGGTGTTGGTCCCTCGAATTGTGACTAGAAACCTTCTTTGTGGCCTACCCTTATTTTGATCAAACATTGTGGTAAATTCAGTCCAAGGGCATAGTTGGTTTTGCCCCCAAGATACTCACCATAAGGTTCCCTTGAGATGAGACAAAAATCTCTAGCTTAGCATAAGCTACACATAGCTTTTCAAGGAGAGGATGATTGGGTCATCCTTCCAATCCTAGAGGCCCCTACCTATCCTCTCTTGCAAAGACAAAAAAGTGTACATGCCCATTTAGGTGTGATGACACTTGAGTCAACAAAGATTCCAAGTCGCAGGATAAATTTATTGTCATGAGACCTTGAACTTAGGGATAAGAAGTGTTTGAAGTGTCTTTGATTGTATTTAGATTGGTGGAAATTGGGTTGATTTTGGCCTATTGAACATACATGTTGCACTCAAATTTTGGACAAAACACCTATAGACATTGTGTCTTCTTGTTTGTTGTGTTTTCTTGCCACAAAAACATCAAACATTTAGATTTGAAAACACATTGAAACTTTGAGAAATTCAAATAGATTGATAGAAAATTGTTTTTCACTAGAAACATATATGTGACACTTTCCAGCGCATATAAGAGCATTCTAGTCATGTATGTGTTTTGTTCCAACGCATATTTAGACTTTTTATTTCATATGTGTAAATACCTAGCACATCTGGATAAAATTTGATCAACATTTGCAACTTTGAAAATGTGTTTCTAAGACTTCTTTCTGCATATATGAAACATTTTGACACATATCTGAACAATATTACTTTGTATTTGGACAAATTCTGAGTAAAATTTGAAACTGTGACAACACATTTTTGGACTCTGTTGTTATGTATTTGAGACACTTTGATGCATCTATGGGTTTCTTACTATGTATGTGGTCATAGAGATTATAAGAGCTTATAAGGCTAACTCCTTAGTATTCCCTTTCATTCAACCATCAATTTCTCATTGTTGTGCTATCCATTTTCATGCATTTTCAAACATCCACTTACATGCCAACAACATTTTCCAAATAGAGTCAACATGTTGTTTTATTATCCCCGCATATCTTGCAACACATTTTGGACATTACTACATGGTTCCCGCATCAAATTTGTCGTCTTGGGTATCATTTTAGTATCTTAAGCTAGGATCAACTTACCTATTGAAATGTATCATCTCCTAGGAAGCCACGCCTTATTTAAGTTATCATTATCAACTTGGAACAACATCTTGGGATGTTGCAAGACAATTTTAGATTATTTTCTATTACCATCATTATCTTAGCTTCTATTGTCAAACATTTCCATCTCATCCTAGTCAAAGCCTTCCATTTTAATGGTTGAAACCCGATCCAAAAGATCTAGAAAACAAGTTGAAGAAGCTCCAATATCTAAAAACATGGACGCATATGAGTATGATGACGAATAGTTTTACAACCCACAATCTTTTGAGAATCTCCACAATGCACAAGGATTTGATAATGAGTCCTTCACGACTATAGAACTTCAAGATCACATTTCTAGCACTACCTTCAATAGTTTGCTTAACACAACTTTGAAAAAGGATCCACAATGGTACTTAAACATGTTGCTAGAAGATGGTGCAAGACTAACTCATGAGCTTGATGTATCACAATTTTGGAACAAGACCTTAATGGCAACAATGGTGGACATGGATATGAGTGTATTATCATGGCCGAGTCACCTTCATCCCTTTCACAAAAACTAGATATGCCTAACACACATACGCATTCAACCTACACTCGACAAAATCATGAACAACCTCATGCTAATACCTTTCATAGTCAAAGAAATACTCATGCATATACCCAACAACAAGATGCTAACCAAGGTCCTAATCATGATAATGCACACACTTGATGACCTCGTGTTATATTTGATGAACATACTCAAGGACATGCCTACAATACAAACTATGCTCGTGGTCAAGATGCTTACACTCATCCAAGGCCTAGTATAGCACGTCAAAATCACATGCCAGGTGGTTCATATAACAATTACATATATCCTCCCCCACCACCTAAAGATACATATGATCATTATCACCCTTACATGCATTAGGTTCCTCCTCTTCCCAGTGGATCAAACATAGGCATAACTTAAAGGAATAGCATACCACCACCTAGTAGTGATTTGCAACAATAGATCAAAGATTTTCAAAAACAAATGGCTAGTATGCGAACTCCCACTAAGAATTACACGATTCAGGACATTTGTCGTGATCCTTTTGATAGGAGCATACCTATGCCACCTTTTCCTCCACAATTTGTTGTACCTAAATTTTATATATATAAAGGAAAAGGAGATCCTAAGGCACACATTAGATAATTTTTCACAGATTGCATAGAGTTGTCTCAAGAAGACTCTTATTTAATGTGTTTATTTCCATAAAGTCTAAGTGGACAAGCCATGGAATGGTTTTCATAATTACCACTTAGGATTAAGTAATGGGGCGAGTAAGTTGAAGCATTCATCCAACACTTTTCATATGAATGTGAGATATTGGTGACAATTTATGTAATACAAAACTGTGAAATAGAGATTCCTTTACATCATTTTTACAACAATGGAGAAGTTTATCTAGTCGTTGCCCTTGTCACAGTCCACAAAAACAAATGGTTGAAATGTTCACACAAAATGTAAATCGAGAGATTAGATATGACCTCACAAAGCATGTTTATCCACATTTCAAGAAGTCATTGAAAAGGGTTTGTCTATTGAAAAGGTTCTCACTGAGCAAGGCACTATCAAGATCTTTAAGGAAAATAAAGATGAGGTTAGTACAAAAGAAAAACCCCAACTGTGAAATAGAGATTCCTTTACATCATTTTTACAACAATGGAGAAGTTTATCTAGTCGTTGCCCTTGTCACAGTCCACAAAAACAAATGGTTGAAATGTTCACACAAAATGTAAATCGAGAGATTAGATATGACCTCACAAAGCATGTTTATCCACATTTCAAGAAGTCATTGAAAAGGGTTTGTCTATTGAAAAGGTTCTCACTGAGCAAGGCACTATCAAGATCTTTAAGGAAAATAAAGATGAGGTTAGTACAAAAGAAAAACCCCAACTGTGAAATAGAGATTCCTTTACATCATTTTTACAACAATGGAGAAGTTTATCTAGTCGTTGCCCTTGTCACAGTCCACAAAAACAAATGGTTGAAATGTTCACACAAAATGTAAATCGAGAGATTAGATATGACCTCACAAAGCATGTTTATCCACATTTCAAGAAGTCATTGAAAAGGGTTTGTCTATTGAAAAGGTTCTCACTGAGCAAGGCACTATCAAGATCTTTAAGGAAAATAAAGATGAGGTTAGTACAAAAGAAAAACCCCAACTGTGAAATAGAGATTCCTTTACATCATTTTTACAACAATGGAGAAGTTTATCTAGTCGTTGCCCTTGTCACAGTCCACAAAAACAAATGGTTGAAATGTTCACACAAAATGTAAATCAAGAGATTAGATATGACCTCACAAAGCATGTTTATCCACATTTCAAGAAGTCATTGAAAAGGGTTTGTCTATTGAAAAGGTTCTCACTGAGCAAGGCACTATCAAGATCTTTAAGGAAAATAAAGATGAGGTTAGTACAAAAGAAAAACCCCAACTGTGAAATAGAGATTCCTTTACATCATTTTTACAACAATGGAGAAGTTTATCTAGTCGTTGCCCTTGTCACAGTCCACAAAAACAAATGGTTGAAATGTTCACACAAAATGTAAATCAAGAGATTAGATATGACCTCACAAAGCATGTTTATCCACATTTCAAGAAGTCATTGAAAAGGGTTTGTCTATTGAAAAGGTTCTCACTGAGCAAGGCACTATCAAGATCTTTAAGGAAAATAAAGATGAGGTTAGTACAAAAGAAAAACCCCAACTTTGGAACAAGAATAAGAACACAGTGAACGATGGGGTTGTTGATGCAAATGTGATTAAACCTATGGTAAGTTTTCTTAGGGCTAGCTCATATAATAATCAAGTTAATACACAAAGGGCACCAAGGCCCCCAAGGAAATATATGCCTTTGGGAGAACCAATTAAATCTGTGTTGAAGATACATATTCTAATAAGCTCATTAGATTACCTGGTAATTGACCATTTGAACCAAGAGCAAATCCTTCATGTTGGAATGCCAACAATTTTTGTGAATATCATAAGAGCAAGGGCCATACATGTTAGTGTAGGTTTTTTATATTTATTTTTCTTACACATTATTAAGCATACTTAGATTATATTAGGATGGTTTATATGAGGACATGTGGCATAGTCCTACATTTACATGTGTCATTCACACCCACTTTTGGGTGGTTGAATGCCACACCCTCTTTTGGACTCATTTCCCACCTCCCCATAACCATTTGTTTGTCCCTACTTGAGTTGGTTTGTCACATGTTTGGCATTTTCCAAGTAGGCACAACTCCCACCTAATTTGGTTATTTTGGAGTTATTATTCCTCTTGGAATTATATGCTCACATTTTCCTATATAATCAACACTCACCTCTCCCTTATGAGCTAATTCAGAGCTAACTCAGATGAGTTCATATCAGCTCGGCCAATACAAGGGAGTGTTGGTCCATATTTTATCTTTTGGAGTGTGATAATATCATCATTTTGTTATTGCACCATGTTTCAGCATTTCATCCTCTATGTTGCTCTTCTGTAGAAGGTTGATCTTGGTTTTGCAGGCGATCCTAGGAGATTGAGTCCATCAATGACTCTGGCATGGTATCAAAAGCTTCCATATCTGCAAGCCCCTTCTCGAATTTGGGAGAAATTCAGCAATGAGCATTTGTTAGGTGCACTTTTAGCTAAAAAGGACATCACAGTCGAGTCCAAAAGGTTGAACAAATGAATTTTGATATAAGACACTCAATATTTTGGTGAAAATCAAAATTGACCTCACCTGCATAATTACGATACAAAGAATTTTTTTGTTAATATATATATATATATATATATATATATGTGTGTGTGTGTGTGTGTGTGTGTGTGTGTGTGTGGATATGTATGTATATATACATATATACATATATACATACATGTATACATACATATATATGTATATGTATATATGTATATATGTATATATACATATATGTATATGTGTATATATGTATACATACATATATATTATTCAAAAAAAATTAGTATAATTTAAAATTTTAATGCAGATTTTTAATTCTTTTCACGAAATATATTTGTTTCAAACTTTATCTTTATAAACTTGTAAAAAAAATTGTATTTTCAAAAAAATTAAAAAATTGAAAAAAAATAAAATATTTTGGGTACCCGATAGGACACCCTTGTCAGGCCCCATCTGCAACAATAGGTTCGTACCTACAGGAAGTACATGGGTATCAAGGTGGTCCCCGCACCCTCTGCGCCCCCACTTGGGCCCCGTGCAACCTGTGTTGTGGGTTTTAAACCCCCACCACACTTTTGCAGTGCTCGCGGAGAGGCATATAGCCCCCCCAAAATTATTTTTTTAGTATTAAAATTTCAAAAAAAAACATTTTTTAATTAAAATTCTTAAAGTCAATTTTTTTTTTGGTCGTACTCTACCCTTTAGTTCATATCAGATTCGTCTTTCATGCTCATGTGAGGTCTTCCCACTAAATTTAGTGGTGATTCTCGTGTGCAAGCCAAATTTGGCGATCTTTGTAATTAGCAGGAGGTTTTCTAATTTTATCCGAAGGGTACAAAAATTTGGAAAAGTCCTAAAAACATTGACAAGGAGACAAAGTTGGCAATTCACAAAATTTAGTAGGAGGTTTGACAAATTGACAGAGTTGTTTGTTTTTTTGTTTTTTTTTGATACCCCTCTCCATTGGAGTTTTGGTTTTTGCATCTCAACTTCGAAGTGTCATATCTTGAGCATACAGTGGAGTTTTACAGAGAAATTTTTTTTTATTTAGGGTAGAATTTTGCAGGCTTCACAGTGGTGGAATCAATTTTTTTCTCAGGTGATCTAGATTTTCCATTAAATCAAGTTTTTCATCAAATCTGAAGGACAATCCTGATTTTTGCAACTTTAAATGGCTTTAACTTTCATATACAACCTCAGAACAAGTTGATTTTTTTATGAAAGTTGATATTTTTCTGAACACTATCCATTGGTGCTATTTTGAGGTTGTAATTCTGACATTCTATTGTACTTTCAGTATTTGGGTCCAATTTTGGACATTGTAAAACACTGGAGAAACTCCAGAATTGCAAACACATTGATTTATAAAGTGCCACCATCATATTTTCTAGGGAAAATCATTGATTTAGTGAATTTGGGTGGGGGGTGGGGGGTGGGGTGATCTTCTGTTGTTTTCTTTGATGTGTGTTAGTATAATGGGGAAAACTCAAATTGAACTCCTAACTCCATATAATTATGAAACATGGAGAAAATTAGTATGGAATTATCTAAGGGAAAAAGGTTTCACTGGCTTTGTCAAAGAAACTATTCCTGCACCTACGAATGCTAATGCTCTGCAAGCATGAGAGATCAATCGTGAGAGAGCTCTTGATTACATTTGTTCACTAGTCTCTTTAGATTTACAATTTCATCTTGAATAATGCAAGACACCTAAGGAGGCTTGGGATACTCTTGCAAATTTGTATGGTAAAAATGACAAGATTAGGGTTTATCAGATTGATAATATGATGAATCTTGATCCAAAAAGTTTCAACAACATCCAAGACTATATCTCCAAGATAAAGCAACTAAGAACACAGTTAACAGATTGCAAGATTACTAAGGAGGATTTACAATTGATTCTGAATGTGTTATCCAAGTTTGGTCCCAAGTATTATGTGTTGTTTCTAGTTTTCATACCAACAGGGTTTCTATGGGAACTACATATGTTCAACCCACTTTTGATGCATTTTCAGATCTTCTAATCCAAGAGGAAGCGAAGCTAATTCAAATGGGCATCATCAAGCCTTCCAAGTCACAAGCATTGATTGCTAGTGAACCTTAGGTGCAAAAAGAATCAGGGTATCCTGATCAGAGATGGATGACGAAAAAGAATAAGTCACAAAAAGAATTTGAGTCCTCTTCCTCAAAAAGGGAATTATCTAAAAAGGAGAAGCCCACTTGTGCATATTACAAGAAATCTAGACATGATGAACATAAATGTTATTTAAAACAAATTAATGAGTTGAAGCATCTTTTGGCAAAGAATAAAATCAATCTACCATCAACTATGTCAAAGGATTCATCATCTTCATCTAATTCAAAGTCAGAGAAACAAAAGGAGAAAGCACTTGTTGCAATGGCAGATTTTGAGTCAGGGAGATGGATCCTTGATTCTGGAGCTTCACATCATATGGCTTCATCACAAGATATGTTCTCTTCATTTGAAACTTCTTCATCACCAAACATTCTGATGGCTAACAACACATATATGTGTGTTTGTGGGAAAGGGTCTATTGACATAGATGAAGGTTCATTCAATGATGTCCTTTTTGTGTCCTCATTGTCAATAAATATCCATTCTATCTATCAAATCACACATGGTGGTTAAGGAAAAAGTGTTGAGTTCACTCCAGATTATGTGATTATTCAAGATTTGCATAGCAGAGATATTGTTGCAGTTGGGGAGGTAGATCATCAATCTCGTGTATACTCCTTCTCACATTTTCCTCTATTGTATCTTCGACAAATGTACACACTCAAGCATCTAATGTGGACACTTTTGAGGAGACTCAATATGGTCAAGTAAATCTCGGTATTCTTTCATCTGAAGTTCAAGAGACATGTGTTGATACTTCATCTCCTACATTGACTGTTATTTTTTATGATATTGCTACTGCTACATTCATGGCTCCTATTGATTCAGTGCAACATGACATTCATTATCTTCCAAACATAGCTACTTGGGATGAGTACTTAACAGACATTGCAGGTTTGCTTTGTGAGTCTTATCTCGCAGACTTGGAGGACACTATTGAGTACGTGCATCTTCTCTTTTATGACATTTCTTTGTCTTCTTCAAATATTGAGGGAGCACCTTTTGACCCTCTTGTTCATTACCCACATGATCATTCCTCATAGTTTGACATGACTATGGCCACTATTGAGCAACATTTGGAGGAGGCACCTTTGTCATCGAAGGAGATACCTTTCTCTTTGGATTTTGTTCTACATCCATCTTCACTGGGTTTTGGATTATCATCTTCTGTAGTGTGGCCTAGAACACCTGATTTGATGGTGACAACTTTCGGCATCAACATGGGGACACCTGAGCAGAGTTTAGAGACATCATACATCTTCAACATTCTTCCTACATATTCCTTTCATGAATGGGAAGATGTCCTGCATTCTTCCTTGGATTTCTTCCTAAGGGGAAGAATATTGTTCAGTGATCTTCGACCATCTACAACTTCTTGTGTTGAGCATTCACTAACAATTCAGGAGATTTTGCATTGAGAGACTACATAGTATTTCTTCTTCACTCTTGGGGGAGAACTTTGTCATATGGGTTTTCTCTTTCTCATCTTTTGAGAGGTTTCATCATTGTACATGGGTACCTAACATGGCCTTGTATTCAAAACCCATCTTTGCATTGTTGCATATTTTTACCCACCTAAGCTATGCTTAAGGGGGGTGTTAGTGTAGGTTTTTTATATTTATTTTTCCGACACATTATTAAGCATACTTAGGTTATATTAGGATGGTTTATATGAGGACATGTGGCATATTCCTACATTTACATGTGTCATTCACACCCACATTTGGGTGGTTGAATGTCACACCCTCTTTTGGACTCATTTGCCACCTCTCCATAACCATTTGTTTGTCCCTACCTGATTTGGTTTGCCACATGTTTGGCATTTTCCAAGGAGGCACAACTCTCACCTAATTTGGTTATTTGGGAGTTATTATTCTTCTTGGAATTATATGCTCACATTTTCCTATATAATCAACACTCACCTCTCCCTTATGAGCTAATTCAGAGCTAACTCAGATGAGTTCATATCAACTTGGTCAGTACAAGGGAGTGTTGATCCATATTGTATCTTTTGGAGTGTGATAATATCATCATTCTATTATTGCACCACATTCCAACATTTCATCCTCTCTATTAGTCTCCTATAGAAGGTTGATCTTGGTTTTGCAGGTGATCCTGGGAGATTGAGTCCATCAGTGACTCAAACAATACGACTAGTAATTGTCACAAATTGAAAAATTTGTTCAAGTTCTTATTATCAATGGAGCAATTGAATTTCAAGGTCACTCTTTCAATGATGAACAGACAATGTTTAAGGATGCATCTCCAAAACATGATAAGGGAAAAGCCCCTAAAATATATAATAATGCCAACTATACCAATGTGGCTCATGAATACATCATGAATCACGTTACTAAAGTGAACCCTCACGTGTCTACCATAACCATAAAGGGTAAAACCCTTGAATGCAATGTTACCACGTGATGAGGTAAAGTCACTCTGCAAGGTGCTACATCCAAAAAAAAACTCATAAAATAATAAACATGACCTTGTAGATCAATTGGGTAAGACACCAGCCCTCATATCCATTCTTGAACTCTTGCGCATTTCACCTTCTCATACAGAAGTTCTAGACAAAACCTTGCAAGAAACTTCTATGTGCATCAATCTAAACATGGACCAATTTCAAGCCATGGTGGGACACCTTTCCACCCCTCATAGTCTTACGCTCACTAAAGTAGATGATTCATCCCCACAAGAACTGCACAATGCACCACTCCATATTGAGGCTTTTGTCCATAAACACCAAATAGAACAAGTCTTGATAGATGGAAGAGTAGGTCTTAATATTTGTACCTTAAAAGTAATCTTAGCATTGGGATTCTCTAGAAAGGTTGTGGATTATAGAAAGAAGATAGCCATAAAATTATATGATGATGAAGAGCACTCTTCTAAAGGAAAAATCACCTTACCACTTCAAATGGGGCCAGTAATAAGAGATGTGGTTTTCCAAGTTCTTAACCTTGATCTCATGTATAACAGACTTTTGGGATGACCTTGGATACATGCCACGAAAATATTTCCTTCTACATATCACCAATGTATCGAATTCCCACATGATGGAACAAAAGTCACAATTCAAGGTGATCCAAATCCATACTTATATTGCAATAACATTCATCCTAGATTGGAAGTAACAATACCTATTAATCATGAAGCTAATCCATCTTCAGTGGATGTTGATCCTGAATCATTAAAGCCTTCCACTTCAAAACAAGTTGAGCTCAAGGATAAGATCAAGGATAAAGGAATGAGAGAGTATAGCTCGAATCAAACCATGTATTTTGACAATTAATGGATTCTCCTAAATCATATGGCAAACCACAACCATCATGACATATATCAACAATAATCATTAAATAGGATCCCATCACTTTCACTAAATAGGGTGAAATGGAAGAAGACCTTTACAAGATGATATACAAAGATCCATAAGAGAAACCCAATCAAGATCACATCAAAATGCCATTTGAGAAATATGGCAAAGGATTCAAATTTTTACAACATATGGGCTATAATGGTAAAGGTCCTCTTGGGTTGCAAAAACAAGGCATTGTGGAACCATTACAATCTAAATTAATACCAAAGAAACAAAGAACCAAAGGACTTGGCTACACACCTTTGCAATTGTGTGGCCTTGGATATCAAGCAACGCTACAAATTAGTCCTCCTAGTTTGATTAATGATAAATCAAAGGAGTATTGTCAGCTTATTGATTCAAATGAATGGGATTGGGTTCTAACAAATCATCTAGTGCTTACAAGCTCGAAGAAACTTTTAGAGAAACAAGTGAACCTACTACAAAGGAAAAGTTCAGAGAACTATTTAGAGTTGGTCAAACATCATCAAGCCCAACACCCCGAGATAAGAAAGATAGTGGTGAAGCATGGATAAAGACCTTTTGGGATCCTAAACCCTGTACATCTTGAGGCTCTAGGTATAAACCACAAAAGTGAGAACTCCCATTGATGAGTGTCTTTCTAGGGACGTCGATTTAACTAACCTTACAATCAAAACTGATAAGGGGAGTACTAGTGATGATCTTGATGACTTCGTTGATATAAATTAAGACTCTTATGTCTTTACCCTTACACCTTCCTATTTTGATCATTCTGATGGCCTTTCCCTCATTCACCATCAACTCATAGAATAGGACCAACTAGGGCCTCCACATTTTGACACCTTCCAAAATGATGAGGCCTTCATAGATTATCTTGGCATAATAGATGATCTTCCTCTTAGGGACCACAAAGTAGGATTCACCATTGAGCTCAACACTGTGATCTATTTTAGAGAGGGTGCCAAACCTTCCATTTGCAAAAGTATAAAAAAAAATGAAGGGTCTTTAGCGAAAACCGCTTTTTGGTGCTTTTAGAACACGAAAAAGTAAAAAGAAAGGACACATCCAATGGTGAAAACCTCTATGATGCTCTAGAGGATAGAAAGTTTGACACTGTCTCCATAACATCATATCAGGAGAAATCATCCATGTTGATTGAAGAGACAATAAAGACAAATATTTGGATAACAGAAGAACAACACAGCATATTTCTTGCTAAATCATTAACGAAACAAGAATGACTCAACTTCACAAAGTTCTTAAAGGAATGCCAAATCAATTTTGCATGGTCATACACAAATATGCCTAGATTATATCTTGACTTGGCTAGGCATCATTTGACAGTAATACCAAGCACCAAACTAGTCAAACAAAAGTTGAGAAACATGCATCTCCAAGTGGCATTCCTAGTCAAAGGAAAGCTTTAAAAGTTATTGGATGTTGGTTTCATTAGACCTATTGATTATCCCAAATGGATTTCCAATCTTGTACCTATTGGAAAACTAGATGGCAGTATCAAAATATGCACAAATTTTAGAGACATAAACAAGGCTTGTCCCAAAGATGACTTTTTTGTTGCCAAACATTAATTTGATTGTCGATCACACTGCCACAAGTGCAATGGTATCACTAATGGATGGATTCTCTAGTTACAATCAAATAAATATTGCATTTGAAGATTAAGAAAAAAATGATTTTATGTGTCCTTGGGGAACCTTTTGTTGGAACATCATGCCCTTTGAACTAAAGAATGCATGTGCTACATATCAGAGAACTTTGACTATGATCTTTCATGATATTATGCATATTTCAATGAAAGACTATGTAGATGACCTCTTGGGAAAGTCAATCACAATAAAAGACCATTAAAATGTCCTAGAAATAGTCTTTGATCGATTAGATAAATACAAAGTCAAGTTGATCCCCAAGAAATATGTCTTTGGGGTGACCTCCGAGAAGCTCCTAGGATACATAGTGTCACAACAAGGTATTCAAGTAGGTCCTGCCGAAGTCAAAGCAATCTTATAAATGCCTCCTCCAAAGAACATCAATCAAATAAGGTCATTACAAGGAAAACTCTATTCAATCCACATAGTCATTGCTCAACTTGAGATAAATGTATGTCCTTTCACACATTTTCTTTATAAGAATATCACGTATAAATGGGATGACCAGTGTTAACAAGCATTTAAGTTGCTCAAAGATTATCTCAGCAATCCACCAATGCTTATGCCACCAATCCAAGGAAAACCTTTGTTACTTTACATATTAGCAACAACAACAATGTTAACAATGTCGGGGCACTCTTGGAACAATAGGATCACGAAGGAAAAGAACAAGATATCTACTGCATCAATTGAACTTTGGTAGAGTGTGAGCTTAATTACACTCCTATTGAGTGTGCATGTCTTGTAGTTTTTGCTTCACAAAAATTGTGACATTACATGCTCACTCATAAGACCAAGCTCATAGCAAGAATTGATCCACTCATGTACTTACTTAACAAAGAAACCCTCATGCGCAAATTGGAAAAATGGGTGATGACCTTAAGCGAATTTGATATTGACTATGTTGACATAAAAGCTATAAAAGGACAAGTCATTGCAGACCAGTTACCAGATGTACCCATGATCAATGATTCTCCTCTCATTTCAAATTTTTTGGATGAATCCATCTTAATAGTGACACAATCAAAACAATGTCAAATGTGTTTTGATGGATACTCCACACAAAATGGAGCAAGCGCAAACAAAATTTGTGTCACACCACAAGGAGATTGCATACCAAAGTTATATCGCTTATATATTTTTTCTTGTACCAACAACATAGTGAAATACAAGGGACTCACTACAGGTCTACAAATTATAGTACAATGGAAAATCTAGGAGCTTCAAGTTTTTGGTGATTCCCAACTTGTGATCCGATAAATAAATAATGATTTTTAGACTAAGGATGAGAAACTAATGTCTTACAATAAGACGGTGGATTACTTTAAAAAGTATTTTGAAGAGATAATCTTTTAACAAATTCCTAGAGACAACAATCGAGTTGTAAATGCGATGGCTACAATTTAGCTTCCTTGATCGACATGCCACAAAACACAACTCACTATGAATTCTTGGTGGATAATATTTTGGTCCCCGCATATGAGATCCCTCCATATTAAAGTTTATATGTGTCATTGGTCCTAATTCCCCTTGGTATGGTGACACATTCCCCTACCTCTGCGACAATACCCTCCCACCCAACCTTTCCAATAACCAATGTCACATCTTCATCTGACAAACCTCCTGATACGTCATTATTGTTGATACCCTTTACTGTTGGGGTGTCGATGGTACTCTCCTTAGATGTCTAGAAAGTGAGGAATTTCATACTGCATTAAGGAGAGGTTCATGAAGGTATATGTGGAGATAACTTGAGTGGTCTGACCTTAGCCAAGAAACTTATGAGGATTGGTTACTACTGGCCTACAATGGAAAAAGATGCATATTAGGTAGTTAGGAAATGCAAACAATGTTAGATTCATGGAGACGTGATATATGCACTGGCATAAGAACTTCAATCACTACACCATGGTCCTTTTATTAGTGGGGACTTAATCTCGTGGGCAAGATTCACCCTTCATCATCCAACTACCACACATTCATCATCATAGCCACTGATTATTTCAAAAAGTGGATTGAAGTCATTCCCCTCACTCAAAATCACCTACAAGTAGATCACAACATTCATCCTTAATTACATCATTTGTCGATATGGTGTTCCCCTTTTCATTGTCACAAATAATGGACGTCCTTTCAAAAATCAAGATGTTTGTGAATTTTGTGATAAATTCCATATCAAACACCTCTTTTCCACTCTATATTATCCCCAAGGTAATGGTCAAGTTGAGGCGTATATAATAAAACTATTCTTAAAATCTTCAAGAAGACAGTTAGTGACACTAGCCGCAATTGGCACATCCAACTCAACCCTACCTTATGGGCCCATCACACAAGTGTTCAAACCCCTACTAGAGCTACATCCTGTTCACTTGTCTATGGTGTCAAATATATCTTTCCCATTGTGGTCATGTTACCATCTTTATGGGTTCCCTTACACAGTCTTATCAATGCTAAGGATTATAGAGTTTCTCGACTACAAGATTTGGAATTGTTGGATGAGCATAAAAAAAATGCCTTCAATCACCTCAAATCATATCAACAACACATGATCTGAAGTTACAATCATAAGGTTAAGCCTTTCACATTTGAGGTAGGTGACTTGGTCCTCAGAGAAAACCCTAAAAATCTAAAGGATCGCGAGAAACGGGGTAAGTTTGAACCAATTTGGCTTGGCCCCTACATTGTTATATAAGTTTATGGCTTGGGTGAATATCAGTTATAGACACCTGAAGGAGAACCATTGGATGATCCTATCAATATCATGCACCTTCATAGGTTCTATACATAGATTTCCAGATAATCCCTCAAAAATACAAAAAAAAATGTAAAATATAAAAAATGCAAAAAAAGCATAAAAATAAAAAATCGTCACCTTGATGAAAACCTGACAAACAAGCATCTTGTGTGACACAAAAAAATTGAGAAAACTAAATAGAAATAAATGTGTCTAATGGTGTAAACTACTTCAGTGGTACCTTGGGCAAGTACCACAGTAAAAACTGGGTTATCGATGCCATATGTGGGGACTTTTTCTCCTCTCTCCATTAGGACTCCACATCATCCTTTCACTTTTCACACACTCACATCCCATCACTCCAAAATGAATTTCTTGTCCCCATCATGGCCTATTATTGATCTACCTAGGGTCATTCTACAATTCATAATAAACCTTTTTTGTTGCCTTTTGCTTCACCCATAATAATCATGTCATATTTGTAATTGGGGGCATATCCTTGACCTAGTGATGGAAGTGGATCCTTGGCATTGCATGTTGTGAGAAGCATTTCTTTTTCATACCTTCCTTCTTTCATGCACAATCTGTAATAAAAAGATCATTTGTATTTCCAATCCGCAATAAAAGATCATTTGTATCGCCAATTCACAAAAAAGTTTCCTCTTCTTTGCAATAAAGTATCAGTTTCATGGAGTAAGTTAGTTTCAGATGAGACATAAACAATAATGGGCTTTCAAAAAATCAATCTTTTGACAAAATATGGCTTTAAAAGGATTGTGAGATCTTCACGCTATTTGTCCTTTATTAGGATGCTGCATTGTGACCAAATCCAAATCTTTAACATTTGTGGCAAGAAACATTTATAACATGAGGATTTCAGTTTATGTTAGTGATAAGTCTTTCGTTTTCTTGTATTTGCTATTTTGTGGTGTCATGTTTCCTATACTTCTCAAGGATGTCTACGAAATAGAGTCACCAGGATGGGGCATGGTCACTTGATTGTTGCTTGTGGATTATTTATTAGTAATACTATGGCTTGTCCAAGGATATGAGGACATTATGGATCTAGTGTGAATAATGGGATTCCTTGTTTGAGATTGCCTGATCTCCATGCAAATGATACACTAAGTATTTGGATCTAACCTATATCTGGATGGTCACAAACATTTTCTATATAAGCTCAATGATGACAATGCACAAGAAGCTCATTCACTCTCATATCTTTTACCTTCCTCCCCCTAAATCCCTTTTCACGTCCTTGATTCCATGTAGTCACACTATATCTGACTGAGTATAATGACACCAAAAAATAATAGAGTCATGCATTGCATTTAGTGTTTGTCTTGTATCACCACATGTTAGTTATGCATATCATAAATCATCTCATAATCATAAAGCATACATCCTGCATCTATATAAGTTAGTGCGTAATCATAATCAAAATAGGGGCATATGTAAGTCATGTCACATCAAGATAACATCACCAATATCATATAGAAGTAATTTAATCATGTTTAATCCATCATGCATAATGCATTATCATATAGTCAAAAAACATAACTCCATTACATAAATAGAAATTGCATTACATTAACATCATAAATAGAAATGCATCGCATAGATCATCATAGCACAATCATAGGTAAATGCATCAAGACACATATATGTGTCACTACTTCATGCATATGCACCAAGAAACCATAAACATAGTTTTACATGATACATACACAATAACAACATATACACGTCAATGTTTGACATAAATGTGCTTTTAAGGACCCTATACACATTTATAACATAAACACACTTATAATTGACATAGACGTACTTTTAGCAAGCAAGGACATACTAATACTTAACATATACACGCTAAGACTTGACATATAGACGTTTTCGACATTTTCCCTATTGTTTTGTTTTTTACGACCTAATTCATAGACTTATTAATAACATAATAAATGCATGAAATTAAAAAAGTGAAGATGTGCTTACCGGCTCTCCATACTCATCTAGATGCTCGTGTCATCAAACCCATTCGAATATATGGAATTGCTCTACCATAGCTCCGCTATTGTGCTTGTTATCTCTCCTTCACTCTATGCCTTGATCAATGAAAGTGACAGATGCAAATGAGGTGGTCCCTATCCCACACTCCTAATTATAGGTGTTTCGGCCCTAATTACTTGTGGTGACCTCTTGTGGTCTTCGTTGTTCCCTAAGCCTTCCCTCTTGCCCGATTCTTGCCTTTTTCACCCACGTATCCTCATGTTGCACCTATCCCAACCTTTTTCCTTATCAAGGGATTGTCCAAATTTTTCACCCAATCTTTAAAGGGGTATGTCTTCATCCTTACCAGGGGAAAAAAACTTGTTTTATCAGTGAATTATTTGTCTTTGAAACAATGTGACAAGTTACGTTGTCTCAAAGAGGGGCAAAACGTAGACACCTAAAATTGTCCTAGCCTAGTTAAATAAATATTTTATTGATTTAATTATTTTATCCTAATCTTTTTTTAATTAAGTAGGATTTTATTTATTTAATTAATTCACTAATCCTATTCTAGCCTTTCCCCATTTAAATAATAATAATTTTTTATTTAAATTATCCTTTCCCTAAATTAAATAAATATTTATTTATTTAATTAATTCATTAGCTTTTTCCCTCTAATCTCAACCGACCATTTATTCTTCCACCTCTTAATCCTAGCCCTCTAATTCCAGACTACTCTTTATAAAAGAGACCTCTTCCTTTCTCTTTCTATATGAGGAGAGTGATCAAGTACCCAAACTCTGTCGAATTGCATACACAACCACCATCCATTCACCATTGAGTTCTTGTGAATACAAATCTAAGAGCAACTACATCAAACACGATCAATGGAGATAAGAGAACAATGAAGAGAAACCCTTGGAGCATGTGAATAGTATAACATTTCCTTATTTGATATTTGCATGATCTTATATTCTTCATCGGTTTTATGTTGAATTCCACCATAGGACCAGGGTTTAATGGTTGAATCTATTAGGTTTTACAATATTTTAGCAATCTAATTCCAGCATAAGCACTTTTATATATTAGATGAGGGGAATCTTAACATAGACATTATTCAACTATCTTAAGAGGTCAAACTCGGGCTTAAGGTGGTATATTTGGGTAGCTAGCCTCTTTGGAAAGGGTGGTTCCTTGTTTGTAAGATCAACACGTTGTTGGGTTTGTTCAAGTTGTTCATTGTTCATGATATCTAGGGCTAGTTCATCATTAGATAATTCTATAATCTTTGGTGATGTAGGACCAACAAAAGTATTTCCTTAGTGTAAATGGACATAATTGATTCCAACCCCATAGGTTGGATATTGGATGGCCCTCATATAAGTATTGAACAAGCTTGTTGTTAGGGTTCGATGCAAGTTGAGAAAGTAACTATGGTGCTCTTAGTTGCTTGAAAGTAGGTTTGTTTTGGCTAAGCATATTTGCTTACTGCTTATGTAATGTGTTAGGTATAAGTGCAAATTGTTGAACCAAAGGTTATCGTTGGTGTGGATAAGACATGCTAGTATTTTGCCACGTTGCCTCACCATTATTGTGGCCATCGATTTTAAGGGGATTGCCCTTTTTTATTGTAGTTTAGATATTGATATTAGTGTTTTTGTGGTCATGTCCCCTATTGTGACATCCAATTGGATGGTGAGTTATTTTTCCATGGTTCATTGGGCATAAGTTTCCGATGTAGATTGTTCGAATTTGTAGCATTTTTATTAATAAAAAAAATGAAAAGTTGTAAGACAAGGGGTCTTGAGGCATACCTTGTCTTTTTTTTTCCATGGTTTGTGATAATAAATGTAAAATACTTGTCCTTCTTCATCCTCGAAGGCATGAAACTTTCATCGTGTCTACTTTTCTTTAGAGATACTCGCAATCTTCCTGCATTTACAATTAACCTCCTTTTGTCTACGTGTAGGGGAAAAAGTGAGACTAAGTATGAAAACCCTAATCCCACTCTCATACACACTCACAGAATATGAAAGAGCCTAGGGACGTAACGCACATCGGCTAATTCTTATGAGAAAGAGAGAGTTGTGGATTACCTCTTTAGGTTTTCTATTCCTTTACTGTAAATGGGAGAGAGGAATGATGCAAAATGCAATCTAACCTAGAAAGCAAGTAAGCAAGCAAACCCTAATCTCAGAGTGCAGATCAAAGAACAACTGATACACTGTTGCAAAGTAAAAATCAAAAGGCAAAATCAGAGGTGCATCTATGTCTGAAATCTGAGCAGAAATGTTCGGAACTAGGGTGTCACGCCACTGTCTTGATTCTACAATTATGGAGCTGAAACTGACAGGAAGGATTCTGGAGTCTACAAAGTGCTACTCTACCAAGCCTTGCTGACAGAGGGCAAGACCATGGTGCCACACTACTATCTTGGGCAGGACCAAGGCCCCACGCCCCTATCCTTGGGGTTTCTACCAAGATCTGCAACCCAGAACTGTCCCTGTGTGCTCTTTTGGTCCCGAAACTTCCAGCAACACTCGGATCCGAACCTGTACCTGAAGCTGAAAAAGAGGGTTTGGGGTGGCTATATAGGGTTTTGCCTTAGTAAAACCCCCATGTTGGTGATTTCCACCTCTATGAATAGCCGATAATGTACTAAAAATGTGTGTGCAATAGCTTAAGAATGAAAGTAAGCAACCTAGAGCAACCCTAAAGAGTAAACCCTAATTGCTTATAATTGAAAAAGTAAATGCTCTAAATACACGATGAAAAGTGTTCTAAAGCATGAATGTGAATCAAAATGAAGCTTATGCAAAGACATGAAAACAACATGAAACCATACCCAACCCCAAGGGAGAGGTACAAGCCAATCGTCAGATGATGATCTCCTATTGTTCTTCTACATCTTCAAAAGCCCCCAATTGATGAAATTATGCTTGATGAATGTTTGATGGATGGATGTTGAATTTTGTTGAAGACTTAAAAAATCTACTCTTTCGCTGCAAAGAAGGCTCTAATACTCCAAAAAACCTGCTCTTAGATTCTTAGAAGAAGACCCCTTCAAATGAAGAAAGAGAGCTCTTAAGTATGAAAACCTAGATCTTAATTTCATGTTTAGGCTGACCTAGGATTTGAATTTCATGCTGATATTTTGGGGTTAAGCATTATTAAATCATAGAATTGTGCGCCCGAAATTTCGGGGAAAAAGTCGCGGACCATGTGCATTCCCGCCACGGTCAGACCAACTTTTCACCAGATTTTTGGGGCCATTAGATATGATGACATTAGAGCGCATCCCAAAGTTACAACTGATTTCGAGATGTTTTGATATGCGAAATCGGGCCTAAACAGTCAAAATAAGACATAATTGAGGTTTATGATTAAATAATTCATTGGAGGAATAAGATGAAAAGGGGCACACTTAGGGTAAAGGGACCAACTTTATAATATGTGAAGTGATGAGACATGACCTTATATTTAATTAAATTAATTAATTAAATGCTTAAAGGGGAATGAGAAATGCAAGATGCAAGACACACTAAGGTGGGTGCTAACCTAAGTGTGAAATTGTACCACCCTAGCAAGGGTGTACAATTTACGACACTACAATCTATAATTAGGATAATACCCAGTAAGGGTTGTTTTAGCTTCCTCTTGTTTATTATTTATATGTAGAGTATCTAATTATGTTGCAATGTGACTAATGACGTGTTCTTTCATAGTGGAGAGAAGATTACTAAGCTCCATTATAGAGATACTAGTAGATGCCTTAGTGGTAGGAAAGAGTTTGAAGCTTTTATTTTTTCTCAGAGTTGATTGGGAGTTACTTCTTGCAAATATAGAATATTTCATCAAAAGGTAATCAAGATATATCCTCTACCCTAATCAAATTCAGAGCATCTATACAACCTTCATTCACTCTAAAAAACACCATCTTGAGAGACTCATGGGAGAAATTGTTCTGCCCTGACTTCTTAAAGCAAAATTGAAATCTTCCCACATAATATTTAAGAGGTTCATCCTTATTTTGTGACATTTTGAAAATATCTTCTCTTTCATGTCTCCTCTTCAACAATAATCCTGATGCTTTTGTAGGAAATTCTCCTTCATTGTGTCCCAACTATTAATAACATTTCTACCTAGTGCCACAAACCATCTCAAGATAACATACTTTAAGATTGTTGGGAAAAGCTTAAGTTTATGGGCATCAATTGAATAGTCATAAATATGATAGAAGACATCAAATTCAAATAAAAAGGTATTAGGGTCTCCTGTGATTAGGCCATAGAATTTAGGTAGGGCAAATGGAGATATGTTCTTAAGGGCAACAACATGTTCCTAGCTAGTAATTGAGAACTCACAAGTGATTGGTTCCATAGGATTTTTTATCTCCCCGTCAACCATTGTATAAAGCATGTCTTCAGTTGTTGTGGATGATTTTGGTGTTTGTGATTCCTTAAATTATGTTAATTCATTTGTTGTCTCAATGATATATTTTTGACTCTTTACAAATGAAAGAAATCTTCCTAAAGAATCCCTCTACTATTGCATATACAATGAATTTTTTGAGCTTATGCACTATCTTCTTGCACTTGTTAGTGAATGATTGAAGTCTAACCCAAAATCTATCATTCCCAATGCTAAAAATAAATATAAAAAAACAACTAAGCTAGTGAAATCTCATGGCACAAAGAAAAAAACATAAAAAGAAATCTAAACTTAGAGGTCCTAAACCTTAGCACCATCCCTGACAATGACTCCAACAATGTTTGAGTCCTACTAAGTATAATAGATTGATTCAAATAACTCGATGGATGTAGCTCGATGAACCAACCACTCCCTTATCAAGTAACACATTGGCCTAGAAAAGTTCATTTAATTGTTGACTAGGGATGTGTCTTCTTGGATGATGTTGGCACTAAATGTGCAGCCAAGGGCTCCCTAAGTTATCTATCAATTACGTGTAAGAAACTAATTGAATTCAACAAATTAAACAAAACATAAACAATGGCAGAAATAAGCCTGTATACACAACAATTATTATTTTTTGCTTGATAATGGGTCGTAGCCGAATGTTTTATTGATTTTAAAACCTAGTACAACCCAACTTAGTAGGGGCACAGGTAGGAAAGAGTCATGTGGAGAAAACCTCTCGTCTTGCCCCATAAAAAAGAGATCAAAATTTATTACAGATCTGATGGCTTTTGGGGTTACATGAGAACTGGATAGACCAGTTATTACATAGATCATATTTTCTATCATTATCTATTGTTACACTGCTTTGAGCATTTATAAAAGCATACATTAGCACTTAGCGTGCCATTGGCCACCTTAATTAAATTCTTATAATTGTAATCCCTCTAAACCTTTGGCTTGATCATAGACTCCACCATTTTTATCTATCCTCTGTGTCTACCAATGAATTAATTGCCCACTGCTTTGTCTTATTTCTCAAGACAGAGCCACCATCCCAGCTCATGGTATGCCTCATATCTACATTTATCCTGTACCTTTATACCTCACTTGCAGTCACATTACATGCTATATCTCTCTGCCAAACACATTAGTATGCCTCAAGTATGACATCCAATCTTGTGGTTATAAAGTTACAGCATCTGAATTAACATCTTTTAAACCTTAGACATGTAATTGATAGCATCAAATTAACATGATTTGTACTATCTAATAAGACAACAAATCCGTTAGTAGCTCTTCAGATTGGCTACACAAAATGTTACCATATCTATGCTAGTTACCACATTTTGCCTATAGTCCATGTATTGAGTTACATGATATATATGTTATACCAAGGAAGTGACATTCACTAAGTCATATAAGCGAATACCAGATTTCTGCTACCTAAATCTAATGGGCACTAAAAACCAAAGTTGTTAATGTAAATAAATACTGCTTCAGATTGGAGCCAAAAACTATGCAGATGCTCAAGAAATTGTTGCAAATACATTATGCATCCTACCCAATTGTAAAATAAAGTGCATAAGTTTAATCCCTTAGAAACTTAAAAATATTTATCTAACCAATGTATAATTAGATATCAATTTATATATATAAGCCTGTATACATATTTTAAAGGCTTAAGACATATGTGTGTGTATATTTATACATGTATATATATAAATATATATTTATATATGTGTATATATAAATATATGTTTATATATATGTGTGTGTGTGTGTGTGTGTATACAATATAATCTCTAAAATTCTCCAACAGAGATATTGCTCTATCTAATAAGCATTTCAACTCCTAGCTTGGCATCTGCCTAGTTCTGAGAGCATTAATAATGATTGTTGAGTCCCCTTCTACTTCTAATTTGTTTATTTTGAGTCTTTTGCATAGGTTCAATCCTTTTATTAATCCAAAAAGTTCTGAAATATTATTGGTGCAATGACCTAAGTGGATTGACTTGGATCCTATCCATTTTCCACTATCCATGTGAATAATGCATCCAACTCCTGCCTTACTAGGGTTCCCACGAGATGCACCATCGAAGTTCAACTTATACCAACCACGTATTGGAGGTGACCATTTGCAAGTGAATCTTAATGCCTTTTTATCAATGCCTTATTTTCCAAAAAAAGGGGGGATCTTGATACCCCTCCAATGTTTTCTAATCAGATTGTCCCATTTTGCGAAGACCTTATCATGTTGCGTGATAGTTAAAATCTTGTTATTGGATACCTCCGTTATGTAGGCTTCAATTTTGGCCAAAAGGTTTTCCACCTGCATCTCAGATTCCTTAAATATTTTGCGATTTCTCTCTTTCCATATTTCCCAAATAACTATAGTTGGACTGCAAATCCAAGGATTATGAAATAAACTATTCTTTTTTAATGATTGGCCATCCTCTAAACCATTCCAGCAAGTTGGGGAGAAGAGAACTTGACCAACCCAATTGTCCCATTAACCATTTCCAACATCTTTGGGAGTAGTTGCAAGTCATGAATAGGTGAGCATTTGTTTCCTCATCTTGTTTGCATAAAAAGCAAATCGAAGGATCTTCAAATCCTCTTTTTCTAAATTGATTTGTTGTTAGAACCCTTTCTTGAATGTCAGCCCATGCAAAAACCCCAACCTTTGGAATGCAGTATTTATCCCAGCAAAGTATGAATGGAATGTTGTCCTTGACTACCCCTGCCTCATTGTAAACTATTTTAAAACCATCTTTGCAATTGTATTTCCCATCCTTGGACTTCAACCAAATTAGTTTATCAGCCCCTGGCCTGAAAATAACCATCATTTTCCTAAGAATCTATTGTAATTCCTGAAGCTTGTTATCCTCTATAAGATTACTCATTGATTTCCATTTCCATCCTATAGTCGATTCAGAGTATTATTACATAATCCTTCACATACTTGCCCCATAGCTGACTTAGGTGGTTTTTAATATCACTGATGTCCATTAACTTCTCAATTGGGGGATGTCCCCCCAAAGATTCTTCCCAGAAAAGGGCAGACCTACCATCATAAATATCCCAGGATAGGTACTTGATGATATGCCTTCTGCAATCTATCATGAAATTCTAGATTCTAGACCCTTTAGAAGGATTGGATGACCTAAATATTGATTATCTGCTATTGTTTGCAAGATATTTGTTTCTGAGAATCCTCGCCCATTTGGCCTCCGAAAGAGTGTAAACCCTCCAAACCAACTTTGCAACTAGTGCCTTATTATGCCAAAGAAGTTTTCTTATTCCCGTTCCCCCGTCTTGTTTCTCCCTGTGTACTTTATCCCAAGAAATTAATGCCATTTTTTTCTCTTATGAACCTTGCCAGTAGAAATTCTTGACTGTCTGAGTCAATTTCTGTGAGCCCCAGTCGAAAGTGGAATGCATGATAGAAGATATATAGGCATGGCTACAAGAACTGATTTAATTAGTGTTAATCTCCCTGCACCGGACAACCATTTCCCCTTCCACGACATCAACCTTTTTTGTAATCTCTCAGTCAGAGGATCCCAGAATTTACTGGTCCCGATTCCCTTATCAATGGGCATACCTAGGTAGATGTTAGGGAGGTGTCCAATCCTAAAACCAAGGAGATTTGCAATTCAGATCTCCTCTTGTGGCATCATGTTGAAAAAGAATATCTCTGACTTCTTCGCATTAACTATCTCTTCTGATGCCTGTCCATATTGATTTAGAATTCTTGGGCCTCTTTTACATTTCCTATTCCCATTAACATTGTGTCATCTACAAATTGTTGATGTGTGCATGGGTCCATACCACTGGTGATTAGAATCCCACCCAACTTCCCCAACCTACAAGTTGCCCTTAAGTTCCTCCCCAAGGCTTCAGACATAATTATGAATAAGAAGGGTGAGAGTGGATCGCCTTGCTTTAATCCTCTAGATGTCTCACAAAATCCTTCTAGTTTCCCATTTATCAGGACTAAGACTCTGGGGCTTGAAATAAAAAAATATATCCATCCAACCCATTGCTTATCAAAACCAAAGGCTCTCAGACAACTACATAAGAAGTTCCAGTCGACTTAGTCATAGGCCTTCTTGATATCTAATTTAATCAACATGTTAGGCCTCCCTTGGGATCGTATGGAGTGGATGGCTTCCTAAACCATAACTATCCCACCAAGAATTGATCTATTAGGCACAAACCCTGTCTGTTCTTCTGAGATTATAGCTGGGAGCAATTTTTTTAATCTGTTAGCCATAACCTTGGCTAAAAGCTTGTATAACATGTTACACAAAGAGATAGGTCTGAAATCGTCCCATTTTGTAGGTTTTTCCTTTTTGGGTAGTAAAGCTATAAATGTGTTATTTATTTCTTTTAAAAATCTCCCTGCATTGCAGGTTGATTCGAGGGTCGTTGTTACCTCATCACCTATAATGTGCCAGCATTTCCGATAGAAACCAACTAGTAATCCATTTGGCCCCGGGTCCCTATCAGCTTGAAATTGTGATCGAGAAAATTCTACTTCATCTTTTGTGAATTTGGCATTGAGCATTTCATTATCATTTTTACTCATTTATTTGGTTATATTTTTGATCAATTCTTTGTTGTTTGATAAGTTTGGGAATTTCCAGTTGTTCAGAATGTTTCTAAAGTATAATACTACATCGTTTGTGATTTGCACATGAGTGTCTATTATTTGCCCATTTTCTTGGGAGACCTATGTGATTCTATTTACTACTCTTCTCATTTTGAAACTCTTGTGAAAGAATTTGGCATTCTTGTCACCATCCTCTAACCACACTTCTTTGGATTTTTGTTTCTAGAAAATTTCCTCCTTGGCTAGGATATCCTCATATTCACATAAAAAAAAAAAATTCCGCCAGATATGTTTCTTCAATCATGCCATTGATCAATACCTCTCGGTTCACACACTCCAACTCCAATTAATTTCTAACTTTTTCCTTAAAGATGTTTTTAAATTTCTCCTTGTTCCAATCTAGTAATCTATGTTTGATCATTCTCAGTTTCGATGCTAGATAATACATCTTGGACCTAGATAAATGCCCATCCGACCACCAATTCTAGATATTAGGGAAGAAGTCATCATGTTTGAGCCACATCAATTCAAACTTAAAAGGACTACCTATAGTTTTGACTTCCCCCAAAATCTCTAGTAGTACTAGATAGTGGTCAAAACCAAACCATGGTTGAATCGAGGCTTTCATTTAAGATGGAAAAGTGGATAGATCCCCTTTAAAGAAGAATCTTTCTAATGTTTCTACAATGTTGCAAAAGCCTAGTCTTCTATTGTTCCATGTGTGAACCCCTTCCTCTGTTTTAATTTCCAGAAGATTGTTGTTATTAATCCAATTAACATAATCTATTCGTGGTTGTCTAATAGTTCTTATTCCCCCACATTTGTCAGCTTGGTGAAGGATCATGTTGAAGTCTCCCCCGATTATGATATGTTGGGAGGTTTGGCCACTAAGATATTGACTATTTTCTTGTCAAATCAGTCTCTTTTTGTCCATGGGAATCAAACCATAGACATTCAGAATGATGAACTCCAAATTAAGAGTGAGGGATCTAACTATGCCAACCATTTAGTGTTGCATCTTGACCCTACTAGTGAAATCAATTGAACCTTTTTCCATAATATAGTCAGGCCACCTGAAGCCCCAATAGAATCAACCGCCTCCATCTACCAATGAGTGAGTTTTCTCCCAAATTTGGAGATCTCATTCAGACACAGTTTAGTCTCTTGCAACATAACTATGTCAATTTGGGATTTCTTGATATTGCACTTGATCAAGCACTGTGTTAGGGGCACCCATGCCCCTAAAATTCCAAGTCAGAATGTTTACTGCCCTGCGAGGGGGAGGTTTTCCTTCCTCGAGCAAAAAAGAGTTGTTATCTTTGTTTGCCCTTCTGCCTCTCCGTCTATCCTCATCTTGTCTAAAAAAGACTTCCTTCCTCTTCTATTGGTGGAAGATTTACCACAATCAAGAACCTGTTTATTCCCTGCCTCCTGAAGGATACCCCTATCTTCATTATTAGCGGGGCTATCTAATAAATCTATTCTACTTTCCTCCTCCTGTGTATTGATTAATTCATGGATAATAAATCTTTTTTAGATTCCTCTTCGTTCATCCTTGCCACTATAGGGAGCGAATCATCAAAATCCAAAGGAGTCTCTTTAACCATCTCTTCATGACTCTACACAGGCATAATAGACTCCACATAATTCTGCGCCCCATAAACTCTCATTTCCCCATCATACCTAACTACACCGAAGTGGGGACCTAGAGCAACATAAGTTCGAGTGGCAGTGTCAGATTCATCTACTATCTCCTCCTTTAACTTACCCATCAGATTATTAATGACACTATTGAACTCCTTTTGAATTAGCCTCTCATTATCATTCAATGGAGATCTTTCAATATTGTCAGTCTTAGGGGCAACAACATTCCTCGTGCTCCCAGTCTCCTTACTCCTTTCATGACTATAGGGATGGATATGGGAGGGATTGTTAATGCCATTTAGCTGGGGTTGGAAATTGATCGTGAAAACCCCAATGTCATTATTAAATTTAATATCTACCCTCTCAACTGGTTCTACCGGTTTCAGATTCTAGGATCTCTCAAATCTAGGGCATTTGGTTGATCGAAAAGATATTTCATTGGAGATCGGTTTGGAATACCATTTTGGTTTAAGGTCGTATTTACCATCTTCTGTTGTTAGAGTTATGTTTTTCAAGTTGTTAATATTAGAATCTAAATCTATAAACATTTTAATGTCCGAATCGTTAGTCCAGTTTTCCTCCAAACCAATGAAACCCCCTAGTTTATCCCCCATATTAATAAGAATGCGGTCATGCATAAATTCAACAGGGACATTCTAAAAAATAACCCATCTAGACACCTTATCTAACTTGAATGTACTGGCATCAAATTTAGGGTGCCAATCAATGCATTTAAAATTGTAACCCTAAAAAAAAACATTTTTTTCATGTAGTGATTTATATTTCAGCGTTTCCTTGTAGCATTCTATGTAAATGAAATTGTTTGAGAGGGTAGTAATACTTACCTGGCCGCTAAATGAATTCCTCCAAAAATAAAAAAATGGCAAAGAGGGAAAGACCCCTACCACACCATTTGGCAAAGAGGTTGTGTTTGAAATAGTAGGCTCTCAAATCCGAGTCGACACTAGGTGCCAAAATTTCAATGCAATCGGGAATGACAACCCTAGGGTTTTGAGATCCTTGTTTGGAAAATGCCCCAAGTTTGACATTGTTCAATTTTTTTTTTGGATACCTATTGTATGTTGGCCTTGGTCTAGGATTTTCAGCGCCCTTTTGATGTTTGGGCTTGCCCAAACCACGAAATTACCTGACGCTGGTAGGTTTTAACAAACCCTTCACGGGATCTCTTAGGGGAAGAAATCAATAATGGGCCATTTGGATGGGAAAATGTTGATTACTGGGTTCAGGAGCTCTGTATCCCAATGGGATCCGATTTTCCCCCAAAGCAAATGAGGGGATCGATGAAGTAATTAGAACTGCCCAAATCTGGCGGTGCAGATGACTATCATTATTAACCCATGCTGCCCATCTTCTTTCTGCCCTTAAATTTCTTTTGCTCTTCACCACCATCCATGGCTGCTCCTACAAAGGGGGAGCCCTACCAGACGTTGAGGCCATGTCGGGGTTTCTCAGACCGCCAAATCCAACCTTCGCATTTGCAGAATCCCCCCAAAAATTCATCATTCCCGCAGTAGCTTCGACTTTTCCCCTTATTTTTTTGATAGATGGTGATTGTGAGGATCCTTTCCCGCTAATTATTATCCACTATATACACAACAGTTGTTGCAGGCAATGAAAAATTTAATTATGTTGCAACTTGGAACTCACAATCTTAGCCTATTAGTACCCTCAATAGATTATATCAATTTAATTCAAGAAGAATGACATAACAATTACCCTACTAAATTAACTTAACAATTGCACTGATATTAACATTAACAATATGAACTATAAAGAGGATTGCAATACCTCAAGTGACCCTTGCTTGAGTGTAATAACCTATAATCATAAACTTGGACCAACTCAGAATGACATCAACATTCCTTCTTTACTCAACATTCAAAATAGATATATAACTAATAAAAACAATCTTCACTAGGTTGACAAAACAATACATGGCATAATATAGAAGCTATGATATAACTGATACATTATTGATAACCTCAAACTTTGACAAGATTTGGACTTTACACCCGATCTTGAAAGTAGTTACTTAAGACTTAAAACTACTTGCTAGCATCTATCGACCCTCTATGGAAATACGGATGACTTATTCTCCTATGTAACTAATGTAGACACCTAAAATTGTCCAGTCTAATTAAATAAATATTTTATTTATTTAATTATTTTAGCTTAATTCTTCTATTAATTAAATAAATCTTTATTTATTTAATTAATTCATTTATCCTCTTCTAGCCTTATTTCTCATTTAAATAAATACATTTATTTATTTAAATTATCTCTTTATCTCAAATAAAATAAATATTTTATTTATTTAACTATCCCACTTCTTCTATTAATTAAATAAATCTTTAGTTATTTAATTAATTCATTAACCTTTCTACCCATGACACATGTCATTCATCTCTTAATTCCTACACTACCTACCCCTTTCATTATTTTATTATTTTCTTTACCTACCCTCTAATCATAGCCGACCTCTTTTTACACCTCTCAATCTTATCCCTCCATTTCTTATGGTGTCTTCTATATCAGGAGATGCTTCCTTCATTATCAAACCCTGGCTAATCAATTTATGCACTTGACTACACTACGCTTTTCGTATGCGATCCTACTTGCAACCACATTTCCGTTCTTTACTGAGCTCTTGTGCACACATAAAATCTGAGAGCAAATATATCAAGCAAGATCAATGGAGATAGGAAGAATGGAGATTCAAACCCTATTGGACATGTGATGGTATAATCTTTGTGATTTCATTTGATTTGCATTGTCTTAGGTAATCTTCATATGTTATGGTGGATCTTTGTTGTTGTTAGGCTAGGGTTTTGTGGTTTAATTCATTTAGTCTTTCAATATTATTGTTGTATCCATTTTCACCGTATACATTTTGGCACGCCCAGTGGGACTCTTGTCCCTTTTGCATTTAACATCCTTGTTGTAGATTTTGTGTTTTGAAGTTGCAGATCTGACATTTTCGACAGTATTTTGGTATTTTCGCATCTGTGTACTTTCAGATCACGTTTTTGGTTTTTTGCCGCATCTGAAACATCTAGGATCGCGTCCACACCCTCGACAGTATTTTTTTTTTTTTTGTAGATTCCGAAAATCGTGTCTGTGTTCCCTAGTCGCGTCAGTGGGGTTTTCAAGCGCGTCTACGTCTAGAAGCCGCATCTGCGTTCCAGAGCCGCATCTGTGTTTCACCGAAGCGCGTCTGCGTCAAGAAGCCATGTTTGTGTTTATGGTAATCGCGTCTATGTGCACTGATTTTGTTTTGGGGGTTTTCATTGATTCAGTTTTTAGTCATTCGGTTTTTTAGATCTGGTTTATTTTGAGCTAACATTTTTAGATCTAGCTAACGAAATTGGTGCAACTTGTCTTGAAAGCAAAATCGTTTTGTCGAAGGCCCCCATTTCACAAAGTCTTTTGGATCTAAAATTTACCTAACTTGTGTGCTTGCAGGAAGGGGTGATCATTTGAAACAATCCAAACTACTAACAAATATTTGTTGCAGGACCTTGGCAAGGGTTTTTGATCTTTATTGAGTGCCTTGTTTTCATAGACTAGCAAACACTTCAATTGGTGCTTTAAAATTGAATCATTTATTGTGTCTTGAGTAATAGGCTCTTTTTGTTTAAACTTTAGAGGGCCTGTCTCCCCGTGTGGTCATTAGGACTACTAGTGAGGAGAGAACAACCCAAGTGGTAGCAAAATAAAAGCCATCTTCTTCCAAACCACTATAAATAACTGTATTCATGGTGAAAACTATGAATAACGTGTGCTGATTAGTTCATACCGACACTATGTCTCCCCATAAACCCATTTGATCAAATTTATTTGATCATTTGTAGGGCGTAACCCCTACCGGCTGGGAGCCTTCTGTATTTACAGAGCTGAAAGTGTCGCATGTATGGCCACACGAGCAGATGCCATTACTAGCACCTTTTTGTTTTAGAAGCCAAAATCCTTCTAGTTGTTTGGGCAGGAGGTCGGACCTCTGGTAGTGGCCCACACACATACGGTTATTAGTAGAGATACAAAGTTTGTCACGAGGAATTTTTGTGGGGATTGATGCTTGGCTGCCTCGAGAAGTGAGTGTCGAGGGTGGAGCCAGTGGGGTCAAGCATCTAAGTATCTACTCTGAATAGCGTAGCCTCGGGGGAAAATCCATGTGGGATCAACAACTATTGTCTTGGTCAGCCATAAGAATTGTGCTTGACTTATTTTAAACATTTAAACATTCAAGACCAAACATCAAAACATTGTGTCTTTTGTGTCTTCAAGTGTATGCAAAACAATTTTACATCAGACATCACACTTTTCTTTGAGTCATTTTTGAGTCTAAAAGTTGCAAACATTGAGTCCTCATCAACATTGTGTCCTCTTGTCATGAAAAATAGTCAAACATTCAGATTTGGTCACAACAAAGCAACTTCACAGATTAGAAAAAATTGCACAAATATTGCAAAAACGCGTTTGTGTCTGACAGAATAGCATTTGTGTCGTATAACCGCGTCTGTGAAGGGTAGAAACGCGTCTGTGTTTTGAGCAACTTCTCATTTACAACATCTCAGAAACGCGTCTGTGTCTGTCAAAATAGCATCTGTGTCATTTAAGGGCGTCTGTGAAGTATACAGACACATCTGTGTTCAGGATTGAGAACTTTCATAATTCAGCAAACAAGAACAGTCAGTTTTGGACTTATTGAGCTTCCTAGGTTATCTCTTCAGGTTTTCATCAAGCATTCAACCTGTCTTTAGGTCTCACAAAGTCCATCATTGCTTTACACCTTACATTACATTCACATTTGTCTAAAATTGAGTCAAAAGGTCACTTGCTTGTCCTCGTCATACTTTGTCAACACACTACATACAACAACATTTTGCTAAGTGGTCCCTCATCAAGGTCTATCACCTTTGGGTCTCATTTGGTCCTACTTAGAGTCAAGGTCAACTTACCTCATCAAGAGAAACTATCCTCTTTTTGGAAGTCACACCTACTCTACTACATACATACTTGGTCTTACATTTTGGACATTGCAAGTACACCTCAGATTCATTTACATTCCATCCAACTCTTGGTCTTCCATACTCTTTTCCATTTTCATCTAGTCTCACACATCTTGGTCAATACCTAGTTCATGGTTGAAACCCGTTCCCAAAAATCTAGGAGAGAAACTAAAGAGGCTCAAGAGTCCGCAAACATGAGCTCCTATGAGTATGACAATGATATCTTTTTCAATTCTGATCATACTACATTACCTGACATGTATGCTTATAGAAACGTTCCAAATGTTGAGCACATGGACACTACAAACAACAATGATACACACAATGACAATATGGATAACTTTTCCATACATTCAGCAGAAGTGGAAGACACCATTATGAATCCTCATTTCAATAGATTGGTTGAGGAAATAATGAGGAGAGATAGACAATATTTCTTACAAATGATGGCACAAAGTGGAGCCAAGATACCTCATGATTTTGACATGTCTCAAATAATGGAAAATCAACCTTTGCAACAACCTCACCTCAACATGGATCAAAGGAGGCCTAATAGTGGAGGCAATAGAGGAGCACATCTTGTGTCTGAATCACCATCATCTTTGTTTAAAAAACTAGAGGTCCCATACACACATGGTCAAGCATATGATACTCACCTTCACAGACCATTATGGAAGTCTTATGCAAAAAAATATGCTCAATCACATACCAATGCTAAGGATCAACCACCAAAGCAATTGGATATTCAAAGGCATGCTCAAAATTTGGACACAAGGAAACCCCGCGTCAAATTTGGGGGCAACACACTAGAACAAACTCATGACATTCATATAGAGTATGGTATACATGGACAAAGAAGATATTTCATTCCTCACCATGACTCTATACCAAGTGGTCCATATACATAGCATCATTATAGACCTCCTCCATATGAACATGTGCATGACCAATATCATCCATATATGCAACATGCTCCTCCTCCACCCGGTGGTTCAGGCATGGGGTATGGTCCAAGAAGTCAGTCTCCACCTAAGAACAATTTGGAACAGCAAATCAAAGACTTATAAAAGAAAATGGAGGACATAAATACACCGAAGCCAACATACACAGTGCGAGACATATGTCCTTATCCATTTGATAAGAGCATTCCAATGCCTCCTTTTCCTACACACTTTGTGACACCCAAGTTTGATAAGTATAGAGGAAAAGGGGATCCTAAGGCACACATAAGATAGTTTTTCACAACTTGCATTGAGGTAGCTTCAGAAGAGACATATTTGATGAGATTATTCCCACAAAGCTTAGGTGATCAAGCTATGGAATGGTTCTCCCAACTTCCACCTGGAATTGAGTCATGGGGTGACTTAGCAGAGGCATTTATCCAACATTTCTCATACAACATAGAGACAGACATATCAGTCACTACTTTGTGCAACACCAAGCAAAAGGATGGAGAGTCTTTTTCATCATTTTTACAAAGATGGAGGAATCTAGCCAGCAGATGCTCTTGTGAAATTCCACAAAAACAAATGGTGGAGATGTTCACCTAGAATGTTAACAAAGACATTGGCTATGATCTAAGGAAAGCTTGTTTGTCCACCTTCAAGGATGTCATTGAAAAAGGCTTAGCGACAGAAAAGGTCCTAATTGAACAAGGAGTCATTAAGATATTCAAGGAAAACAAAGATGACTTTAAAGGAAAAGATAAGCCAAGATATTGGAATAAAAACAAGAACACAGTCAATGATGGTGTTGTTGATGCCAATACAATGCAACCCAAAATCATTTTTTCAGGATCAAGCTCTACAAACAATCAAGTGAATACTCAGACAACTTCTAGATCACGCAGGAAGTACACCCCATTGGGAGAACCACTTGAGTCAGTTTTCAAGAAGCTAGTGGCAAACAAAGTAATCACAATTCTAGATTTTCCTCCATATGAGCCAAAGGTCAAACCAAATTGGTGGAATGATGATGAGTATTGTGAATTTCATAAGAGCAAGGGTCATAAGATAGGAAATTGTCATCGACTGAAGAGCATCATACAAGATCTCATTGATAGAGGTGACATTGAGATTGAAGGACACTCGTCCAATCAAGAACATGAAATGTTTAAGGAACCATTCCCAAAGCATGACAAGGGAAAAGCTGCAGCCACAGATGACCAGACCAACTATACTAGAGCATCCTATAACTATGATTCAACTATCAATCACATTTCAATGGATAACTATGTCTCTACTATTATCATCAAGGATAAAACCCCTGAGAATTCTACCCAGAGACCCAAGATTGTCCTAAAAGGTGTTGGATCTTCTTTCGAACCTACCTCTGAATGTAATGTCACAACTTGTCAAGGTAAATTCACTTTGCAAGGTGCCAAGGTGCCCCGATTAAAAACACCGCTTCTTCATCAACCAAGCCTGAATACAACCTTGTAGAACAGTTAGGGAAGACACCTGCGCTTATCTCCATCCTTGAGCCCTTACGCATATCCCCCGTACATAAAGCTATTCTTGACAAAATCTTGAGAGACACTGTTGTTCCTACTGATCTGAACATGGACCAGTTTCAAACCATGGTGGGATACCTTTCCATTCCACACTCTCTTACATTCACAGAAGCCGATGACGCCTCCGTAACTCAGCCACATAATGCACCATTACACATTGAAGCCTTCATACACAAACATAGAATCAAACAAGTCTTGATAGATGGAGGAGCAGGTCTAAACATTTGTACATTGAGCACTATTAAACAATTGGGATATTCTGACAAAGCTGTGAATTCTACAAACAAAATTACCATCAAAGCATATGATGATGAAGAGCGTTCATCCAAGGGAATAATCAACTTACCTCTTCGAGTTGGGCTGGCCACAAAGGATGTGGTTTGTCAAGTACTAGATCTTGATCTCACATACAACATATTGCTAGGACATCCTTGGATTCATGAAATGAGGGCGGTCCCATCTACATATCACCAATGCATCAAGTTTCCTCACGACGGAGTTGAAATAACAGTTAATGGAGATCCTAATCCATTCATATACTGCAATAAATTGAGACCAAAAACTGAAACGATCATCCCAAGTAATAGAGAAGCTATTCCTTCTTCTGCATACATTGATCCCGAGTCATTAAAACCTTCGACATCAAAACAAGGTGAGCTTAAAGGGAAATTCCAGGACAAGGGTATGGGTGAATACACTTTGAATCAAACCATGTACTTACAACAAGTCATGAATTCACCAAAAGAATATGGACGACCACATCCTACTAAGCGGGTATCTATCATTACACTTAAATGGGATCCTACAATCTTCCAAAAATGGGGTGAAGTGGAAGAAGAAGACTTATACAAAATGCTTTACAAAGACCCTGAAAATGATACACGAGATCATATCAACATACCATGTGAAAAGTAAAGGGTTCAAGATCCTACAAAAATTCAGGTATGATGGCAAAAGTCCTCTTGGATTAAGAAAAGAAGGCATCATTGAGCCTTTACAACCTGAATTGACACTCAAAAAGGAATGTTCCAAAGGACTTGGCTTCATGACTTCCAAGGTTCATACTCAAAAGACAGAAGAAGCATTACAAATCAAAGCTACCAAAATTCAACAAGAAAATCGCTATTCCACAGACTCCAATGAATGGGAATGGGGTTCAGACAAATCCTCTAGTGACTATGAGCTCACCGAGACATTCAGAGAACCAAGTGAACCAACAGAAGAAGAGGAATTTAATAGGAAATTCAAAGTTGGTCAAGAAACAACCCCAGAGGATCCCATACAGTCTTTGCCTCTAGGTCCTGGGTTGAAATCACATAGAATGAGAACACCTGTCCCGGAATGTGCTTCTAGTGATGATAATTTGGATTCATTCACGATTGAGACTGATGAGGAGAGTGCCAATGATGACCTCAATAACTACCTCGACATACCTGAATATAACTGCATCTTCACTCTTAACCCCGCTAACTTTGAAGACATCAAAGGCCTTCCCCTTGTTCACCACCAACTTATTGACTGGGACCATGAAGGACCTGCACAGTTTGACACATTCCAAAATGATGAAGCCCTTATTGACTATCTTGGCATACGAGAGGATCTTCCCCCTGGGGACCATAAAGCGGGATACACTATAGAACTCAACAACGTGGCATATTTTGGTGAGGGTGTCGGACCTTCTAGTCGCAAAAATATAAAAATAAAAACAGATCAAGGGTCTTATGGCGAAAACCACGTCGTGGCGCTATCTGACCCCAAAAAAGTAAAAAGAAAGGATGTATCTGAGGGCAAAAACCTCTCTGAGGCACCCGAAGATGGAAGGCTCGATATTCACCCGGCATCATATGAAGAAAAATCATCCATGTTGGTAGAAGAGACTATCAAAACAAATATTGGCACCGAAGAAGTTCCACACAACATATTCCTGGCTCAATCTTTGACAGAGATAAGTTTCTTCACAGAATGACAAATCAACTTTGCATGGTCATACACTGATATGCCTGGATTGGATCCAGATTTGGTAATGCATCATTTGACAGTTAAACTGGGGGCAAAACCAATGTAACAAAATTTAAGAAAGATGCATCCACAAGTGGCATTACTAGTCAAAGCAGAACTTGAGAAATTATTGGATGTCGGATTCATACGCCCAATTGATTATCCTGAATGGATCTCCAACTTAGTGCCTATTAGTAAACCAGATCATAGCATCAGAATATGTACAGATTTTAGAGACATCAACAAAGCTTGTCCTAAGGATGATTTTCCATTACCAAATATTGACTTGATCGTCAATCTCACAACAAGTCATGCGATGTTATCTTTGACGGATGGATTCTCTGGTTACAATCAAATAAAAATTGCATTCGAGGATCAGCACAAAATGGCATTTACTTGTCCTTGGGAAACCTTCTGCTGGAATGTCATGCCCTTTGGGCTAAAAAATGCAGGCGCTACTTATCAAAGAGCCATGACTACTATCTTTCATGATCTCATGCACATTACTGTGGAAGATTATGTCGACGACCTCTTGGGAAAATCAATAGATAGAGATACACATTTGGACATACTTTCAGTCATCTTTGATCGGTTGGAAAAATATAAAGTAAGAATAAATCCTAAGAAATGTGTCTTTGGAGTAACCTTCGGGAAGCTCCTGAGATTCATTGTATCAAAAAGAGGAATTGAAGCCAATCCAGCAAAAGTCAAGGCCATCCTAGAGATGCAACCACCACGAAACATTAGTCAGCTTTGATCTTTGCAAGGGAGACTTCAATCCATACGAAGATTCATAGCACAACTTGCAGATGAATGTAATCCCTTTCAACACTTGCTACATAAAAACATCAAATTCAAATGGGATGATAACTGTCAACAAGCTTTCTAGATACTCAAAGATTATCTTCTGAATCCGCCAGCTTTGATGCCACCAGTTCCAAATCAGCTTTTATTACTATACATATCAGCTACTTCAACAACACTAGGGGCACTCTTAGCACAACAAGTTGCTAAGGGCAAAGAAAAGGTAGTATACTATATCAGTCGCACATTGGTGGGATATGAGCTAAACTACACACCAATTGAGCGTGCATGTCTCACCGTGGTCTTTGCTTCATAGAAATTACGACATTACATGCTAACTCATAAGACTAAGTTGGTTGCAAAGATTGATCCATTGAAATACCTTCTCAATAAAGCAACACTTATTGGGCGACTAGCCAAATGGGTAATGATCCTGAGTAAATTCAACATCAAGTATGTGGACAAAAAAGCAATAAAAGGACAAGCTATTGTAGATCAGTTAGCAGATGCCCCCATGATAGATGATGTTCCTCTAACTTCAGAATTTCTAGATGAATCCATTTTAACAGTGTCACATGCAAAGCCATGGCAACTATACTTTGACGACTCATACACACAGCATGGGGCAGGAGCTGGCATCCTCTTCATAACTCCTCAAGGGGATTCTATACCAAAATCATATCGATTATCATTTCCCTGCACTAATAATATAGCAGAATATGAGGCATTAACAACTGGATTACGGATTGCAGTTCAGTGGAAGATCCAGGAACTTTGTGTTTTTGGGGACTCTCAACTTGTAATTCGTCAAACAACTGATGACTACCAAACAAAGGATGAGAAATTAATGCCTTACAAAAGAATGGTGGATGACCTGAAACAACATTTCACAAAGATAGACTTTGAGCAGATACCAAGAGAGCAGAATTGAGCCGCAGATGCCATGGCTACAATTGCTTCACTGATCGATCTATTTCAGAATGAGACCTGCTATGAGTTCTTGGTGGATAACCTTTTGGTTCCTTCATATGAAATCACTCCTACTAAGATAATATGTGTCGTCAGTCCTGAGTCCCAATTATATGGTTCCATTTTCACATACCTTCGTGATAATACCTTTCCTCCTGACCTATCCAATAACCAACGTCGCACTTTCATTCGCCAATCTTCTCGATACGTCATTTTAGCTGATGTCCTATACCGTCGAGGTCTAGATGGCACTCTTCTTAGATGTTTGGAAAGCGACGAAGCTCAGATTGCGTTACGTGAAGTACATGAAGGGATATGTGGTCCACATTCTAGTGGTCCTACCTTAGCCAAGAAACTTATCAGGACTGGATATTACTGGCCCAATATGGAAAAAGATTCATATCAGTTTGTCAGGAAATGTAAGCAATGTCAACTTCATGGAGACCTCATCCATGCGCCAACACAAGAACTTCAACCAATTGCGATTCCTTGGCCCTTTTGTCAGTGGGGACTCGATCTCATAGGCAAGATTCACCATCCATCCTCCAACGGTCATAAATTCATTATCACTGCCACAGAGTATTTCACAAAATGGATCGAAGTTGTGCCTCTCATGCAAGTAACTGGAAAACAAATTGCTACATTCATTCTCAACTATATCATTTGTCAATATGGTATTCTTGTTTCCATTATCACCGATAACGGGCGTCCCTTCAAAAATTAGGATGTTTGTGAACTCTGTGACCGCTTCCATATTTCCCATCGTTTCTCCACACCATATTACCCCCAAGGTAACGGTCAAGCTGAGGCATCTAATAAAACAATCCTTAAAATCTTAAAAAAGACAGTAGACGATGCTGGCTGTAATTGGCATATCCAACTTAATCCCACACTTTGGGCCTACCGCACAAGTGTCCGCACACCTACAAGAGCTACACCCTATTCACTTGTCTACGACGCTGAAGCTATCTTGCCTATTGAGGTCGAGCTACCCTCTTTACGAGTCTCTTTGCAAAACATTATCAGTGATGAAGACTATAGGGTCTCTCGCTTACAAGAGCTTGAACTATTAGATGAACGCAGACAAACTACTTTTAATCATCTCAAGGCTTATCAACAATGAATGAGTCGCAACTACAATCAGAAAGTCAAGCCTCGCACATTTGAGGTAGGTGATTTGGTTCTCAGAGAAAACCTCAAAAATCAGCAAGACAGAGAGAAGAAGGGCAAGTTCAAACCAAACTGGCTTGGTCCTTACATCATTACAACAGCATATGGATTTGGTGCATATCAGCTCTCAACCACAGAGGGTGAACCTTTAGAGGATCCTATCAACAGCATGCACCTTCACTGGTTTTACACATAGCTCTTTGGAGTATCCTAATTCAAAATACAAAAAAAAATCATAAAACAAAAAATCGTTACTTGGTGAAAACTTGGCAAACAGGCGCCTTGTGACAACAAAAAAAAAATAAAAAAAAAAAAAAAGTAAAGAGAAATAATTTCGTCCAACGGTGAAAACCACTTCGATGGCACCTTGGGCAAGTACCATGGTGAAAACCGGGTCACCGGCGCCATGTGTAGAGACATTGCTCCTCCCTCCTTCAGGATTCCATTTCATCCTTTCACTTTGCACACACTCACGACCTATTCATCCATAATAAACATACGCATTCCCATCATGGCTTGTTATTGATCTACCCAAGATTGGTTAGCCATCCATAATAACCTCCCTTTTCACCTTTCTCCATCCATAATAAATCAGCTCCTATCTGTGACTAAGACAAATCCTACGTCTAGTGATGGGTGTGGAACTGAGAGCATCACATGTTTCTTGGAGTACAATTTCTCCCAGTTTTCTTCAGTCTATCCGCGCACAATCCGCAATAAAGCAACATCTGCATCGCCAATTCGCAATAAAGTTCCGTCTTCTCCGCAATAAAGTATCAGTTTCATGGATTGAATCAGTTTCAGATGAGACACAGCAGCAATGGACTTCAACAAATCAAATATTTCAACAGACTCAGGCAACATTAAGGTTCAGTGCTATCTATCCTTTTTGTGAAAGTAAACATTGTGACCACAATCAAATAAGACTTATACAAGTGACAAGAGACACTAAGCTTGAGGACTAGAGTGGATGTTGGTGTTGAGTCTTGGTTTTCTTTTGATTTTATCTTTTTGGTGACATGTCTTTTAGCTTTTCCAGGATGTCTCTGACTAGAGATTCTATCTCCAGGATGTCTTTGACTAGAAAGGCGAGGATGGGGTATCGTCACCTATTTTTCTTTGCTGTCTGTGGATTGTCTCTTAGTAATGCTATGACTTGTCCAAGGATATGAGGACACTAAGAGTCTAGTGTGAACTGGGGCATTCCTTGTTTGTGACTGTCTTATCTCCATGCAAACAGGTACAATGACTTTCTGGGTCGAACATATGCCTCGATTGTCATAACCTACTTGCCATAATAAAGCTCAATGATGAAAACGCACAAGAAGCTCTTTCACTTTCATATCTTCTATCTTTCATCCCCATTTCTTGATTGACTTCCATCATCCTTCTTGAGTCTATGTAGCCCGCTATCACATGACTGAGTATAATGACACATCAAAAATATTTGCATTTCATGTAGTTGCACTTGCATTACCACATATTAAGCATTTCATACATACATATAGATATCACAATTGCATCACATCATGCACACAACATATGTTAGAACATTTTACATTCTCATCATGTAAATAGTCATTTGCATTATCATTTTCATCTGCATTTCATACATTCACATTTGCATTTGCATAACATTTAAAAACATAAAAGAACAAAAATATTGCATTTCCTCATGTAGATATTTGCATCCACATCATAACCATCACATAGAAACATACATCATAAAACACATCTCATCACATAGGTACCCATGCATATAGCTGCCACAAAGATGAATCATCTCATATATATATATATAAAGTGTCATGATACAATGATGTCAAAATCACATGGCTACAATCACCCGGAGGTGTCTACATCATAATACAAAATGGTACAAAACACTGATACATAGGGAGCCCTCTAAGGCTATGATGAACTCCCTCCCTCGGAGCTGCCTGGCCTCGATGAAGTCTGAGCCCTGGAAGGACCAGCCCCAGGATCATCCCTCCTGTCCCCTTTATCTGGTGGTGGTGGAGGACCCATAACCCCACCGCTGAACGCCTGTCTCCTCTGGCTCCCTCTCGTAGCTGTCGCTATCCGCGATGGTCTGTGGAAGCTCCTCGCCCGCTGCTCTGGTGGCACTTCCCCATAATATAGGTCTCGCCAGTAACCTATCTCCTCCCCTGCCCATAGAACATAGGCATATCCAGCCCTTGTATCCTCTACCGCCTGCCTCCCAGCCCTCAGCGTTGTCTCAGCCTCAGTATAGCGCTGGATAGCCTGATCCCGCTCATGCTCTATCTCCCTCAGTCACCTCCTGAGCCTAGTTGTCTCCCTCTCTAGGTCCTGAATCTCATCTGCCTGTCCCTGGCAGATCTCCTTCAGCTCAAGCAGCTCATCCTCCTCCTCCTCGGCCCCCTGTGGCTCTGCTTATGGCTCCCCCTGTGCCTCTGCCTATACCTGTCTCTGCCCTTGTCCTGCACTTGTCTAGGACCCTGTGCTGCTGGCACCTGTAATGGCAATCCACCGCGACCCCTCACCACCTGAGCCTGTCTCTCCTCCCCACCCTCTCTCCATGGACCCACTCTCCTCTCTCCAACTGCACCCCGCCTCCTCCATCGACCTCTACCTCCACCATCTCCATCATCATCTCCATCCCCCCCACCATCTCCATCTATCGCCTCCCCTGGGTCAGTCAGTCGTGGGAATGGATGCTCAGCCCAATATGCAGTATACTCTGCATCCATGCCTGCATCCTCAATCTCTGGCCACACATCCCACGGCAAGGGAACCATCTTCACTAGTTGCATCACGACCTGATCATACGACAACAATGGCCCAAAGTGTGCCTGATCCCTAACTGTCCGAGCATACATCCCGGAACCTCGTGGCATCCGTTGAATATGGCCAAACTGCCTACATACCCTATCAAACAGCTGTCTCTCCAATACATAGGGCGTTCGCCCAATCAGATATCTACTCCGGAAGGTATAAGGTAGATCCACTGCATCATCCTCCCACTACTCGCACCCAAGGTATGACCTCCATATCACAGTGTCGATCTCATCCAATACTCGACACCAATGCTCCAACCTGCCAATCCATGGCTGTGATGTAATCATATCATATAAATGCACAAAACTGCATCCATGACCCCTGCCCCTGAAATGTATCGATCAGGTAACTGGTAGATGCTCATAGGCCCATACCTGCAACAATGTAACTTCGCAGCCCAATCCTACGGATCCATGATACACAAACTGATGCAGCTCATAGTACAAGTGTGCCAGCACACACGGTCCCTAGGCATATCTGGTGTGCTGTGTAACCAGTGTCTCCAAGGTGCTCCCCCAACCCACAAGCAACCCTCGTGTCACCCTGTCTGGACATAGGAACCCACTGATCACTCCTCCCAACATTGCTGGTAGTGCCAGTCCTGTCGCTGTCATCGTGTCCCATGCCACGTGTCCAACTCTCATCTCTAGGCCTGGATCCTGAAACACTCATCTCAGGGCCTCCCTATCTCCCTCTCGATCATAAGGAATCAACTCCCCATCGATCGGTACTCGCAGAATCCTGTAAACATCCTCTAAGGTGACTATCATCTCACCCATCGGTAAATGAAATGTACAAGTCTCTAAGTGCCATCTCTCAGCCAGCGCAGTCAACAACCCGAGGTTCGCCCGAAACTCAGGCACATACATAATATGTCGCAAACCCATACCCTCAATGGCAACTCTGTCCTCGAATGTCAACTCTGGTTGCAACCTTTGAGTCGACGAGAATCTCTCTCGCGACTCTAGCATAGGCAAATACTCTTGCAGTCAACCAAATCAATCATGTCAGTCATAGTGGCATTCACTGTTCATCACAAAATGCTACTTTTTATCTAAGTGCATATGGTACTCTATCCTAGTAACACTCACTGTTCATCACAAAGTGTTGCTTCTATTCTAGTGACACTCACTGTTCATCACAAAGTGTTGCTGATTATCCTAGTGGTACTCCCTGTTCATCACAAAGTACTACGTTTTTGCACTCCCTGTTCATCACAAAGTGTTGCTCACATTTGTACTCACTGTTCATCACAAAGTGCTGCTCATATTTTAGTACTCCCTGTTCATCACAAAGTACTATGTCTTGGTACTCACTGTTCATCACAAAGTGTCTTGATCTATCCTATCCTAGGGCCTCTGCTTGAGTGAATCCTCTTGAGTAGTTTCCTAATTGGCAACGTATGTTCTATCACAAAATTGTCAATCCTAGCCCTATCTGCTATCCTAGTCTTCCCTAGAGGACCTGCTTGAGTGTATCCTCTCAGCAGCTTATCCAATCGACAACGTATGTTCATCACAAAACTACCGATTTGACCTTGAAGACATAAACGCATCTTCATGACATAAACGCGCTTATAGACTGCATAAACGTGCTACTCTGCACAGACGCGCCTGAAATACACAGACGTGCCTATGCTCTGCACAGACGTGCATGTCCTACACAAACGTGCCCACATTTCACAAATGCACCTGAACAACGCAGACGCACTCACATTTGGCACAAACGCTTTTCCCAGCATAGACGCGCCTGGCACCTACGTAGATGCACCTACACATTTTTGGACATTTTCGACATTTCTTAAACATGCATTTATTGCACTACCTATGATGCATTAATGACAACATTTATTACAACAAAGTACAAGGAGGTTTTGTGGTACTTACCGGCTCTCTTGCGTCGGCTAGCCTCTGAAATCGACGAACGCGATCGAATCTATGCACCAATGCCATCGCTGCTGACTGCTGCTGCTCTATCTCGCTTTGCACTTTGATCTCTTGGATGTGTGGATGACAATGAGGATGTATTCCCCTCGTGGTCTATCTTATAGACTACCCTAGCCCTAGCCCTAGCCCTCGTTTCCCGAGTCAGTCTTCATTATCTCGTGACTCTGTCACTCTATCCTATCTTGTCAGTCCATTCTAGCCTTTCTTTCTTATCGAGAGATTGCCTGCGATCTCTTCAGACATTTTCATCCAATCTCTCGAGGGGGCATATCATTCCCATCTTGGGGCAACTTTGTATCAGTTCATATTATTTTCTTTGAAACAACGCGACAAGCTGCATTGTCTCAAAGAGGGGCAAAATGTAGACACCTAAAATTGTCTAGTCTAATTAAATAAATATTTTATTTATTTAATTATTTTAGCCTGATTCTTCTATTAATTAAATAAATCTTTATTTATTTAATTAATTCATTTATCCTCTTCTAGCCTTATTTCTCATTTAAATAAATACATTTATTTATTTAAATTATCCCTTTTCTTAAATAAAATGAATATTTCATTTATTTAATTATCCCACTTCTTCTATTAATTAAATAAATCTTTATTTATTTAATTAATTCATTAACCTTTCTACCCATGACACATGTCATTCATCTCTTAATTCCTACACTACCTACCCCTTTCATTATTTTATTATTTTCTTTACCTACCCTCTAATCATAGCCGACCTCTTTTTACACCTCTCAATCTTATCCCTCCATTTCTTATGGTGTCTTCTATATAAGGAGATGCTTCCTTCATTATCAAACCCTGGCTAATCAATTTATGCACTTGACTACACTACGCTTTTCGTATGCGATCCTACTTGCAACCACATTTTCGTTCTTTGTTGAGCTCTTGTGCACACATAGAATCTGAAAGCAAATATATCAAGCAAGATCAATGGAGATAGGAAGAATGGAGATTCAAACCCTATTAGACATGTGATGGTATAATCTTTGTGATTTCATTTGATTTGCATTGTCTTAGGTAATCTTCATATGTTATGGTGGATCTTTGTTGTTGTTAGGCTAGGGTTTTGTGGTTGAATTCATTTAGTCTTTCAATATTATTGTTGTATCCATTTTCACCGTATACAACTAATAGTAGCAATCTAACTAATATAAGTCACAATTCTAATTAGACTCTTATTACAATTGCAATATAACAAAGATAGTACAAAAATGCAAGATATATAAATACCATTATGAACGATGTCTCATTATCCTGCAACTTCCTCCATGTTCTTTGAGTGTATTTTATTCTAAAATAAGAACATAAACAAAAATAGCATCTGACAATTCCCTTCCTTGACAACAACATTCCATATACCATCTCATCGACCACTATCTTGTGAGTTGCAGGGAACACCTCGTTGTAGGTGGTTTGCTTTGGCTGTGAGTTAGTAGCAGGACTTATTGCTACAAGTTAGTATCTCAGAAGCAAGCATTCATCCACTTTATTACCATTTACAACATCATAAGATTATATCATTCATAAATATTCACAAAACACATGCATTAATTATATACCATATATCATTTATTAAGCTTAAAAGGTATTACCAATGTTTATGATAAGGTCTTAAAAGCATACAAGGTGTCTTTTGAAAGATGGAATAAAATAGGTAAAATGGTATCAATTCTAGAGCCCATCACTTTCCAAATTCAGTATTATACACCACGACTATTGATTTATTTATCACAGTCAACCCACTTCTATAATCTTTGTACCGCTTTACAATATTTATGAAGACCCTGGTCTCTACCACTATTATTTTCACAAACCATTGCTTCCAAATTACAATAGACTTTTCAACCCTTTCAACCCTTGTTCCAATGACCTCTAGATCTCCTTTTAATCTAGTTGTTGCACATGACAAATTGATAGTTTGGACAATGTGATTGTAATTGCATTTAAAAAAAAAAACTACTTTTGTATAAGATATTTTAACTCCTATTTTAGCACTGAAATATCCTCTAGACTTTACTGATTCTCCATCACAACCCTTATCTCAAAAGCCATATAGATTCTAAAAATACCAAATTTAATGTTTTCCATTACTTTTGAAACCTTCTTTATTTCATTGATACCTCATCTAGCAACCAATAACTTCCAATCAATACTCCTAATCCACATTGTTGTGCTATATTGTTTTATTTTTTTACAATTTTTAATTTAGCAAAGTACATATAACAACTTTTGACATTTCTATTATTCCCCTCATTTCTGAAAACCAAGTGGATTCTTCCTTTCTCATTGTTTGCAATTTATTTCCTACATTTTTTCATCTTTTATTCAATATTTTTGTACAATTTCATAGTTCTTTCAATACAAAAAAGCCCATCTTCGGTCATCTACTCAACCCATGACTCAATTGCCTTTCCAACTGCCTCATACTTATTAAATATTTCAATTACATTTTTATCAACACCTTATTCAACCAAATGATCTCCAAGCATAGGTCCCTCCAATGCCTCGATTAAAATATTTAAAATATTTTTAATATAAGAAGATAAGACTTTGATCTACTCTTCAAGTTGCTCATTGTCGGTTCTCTCTTTTACCGTTCTCTCCACAATTTTTGTAGCTCAAAACCAAAAATTATGTATGCATCCTTCGTGTGTCGAAGGTCCCATGTCAATCCTTGGAACTTGATAATCATCTTCTCTAGCATCCTCCTTATCCTTGTCATTTATTGGCTTTTCTTTTTCCATGTATTGTTCTCCTAGGGCATCAACCTTGAAGCAATATGAGCCTTTCCATCCTTGGCAGAAGAGCTACATAATAATTTCACAACCACATCAGATTCAGACACATTAACATCTTCACACTTCCTCTTCTTGCAAACTACATTTCTCTCAACCATTGACCACAAGATGGAATGTTAAATGTACTTAAGGTGATAGTTGACAAGATGGATGGAAAAATGCTTTATGCTAATTATGTCTCACAACCTTCAGTACCTATTTCACTAAGAGACATAAGCTTAGTATTATATGAAATCAAGAGGTTTTATGTCGATAAAGGAGAAGATACACGTGACAAACACACATTTTCTTGATGTAGATCAACATCATATTCTTGCACTTTCTATATATTATCTACTTCTATGTCAACTCTTCTCACTCGTAACTATGTCTAGGCTTAGGAGGTTTTTCATAACAAGTACTTTTAAGTTTTAATTCCTCATCAAGTTTCATATTGTCACCTCACTAGCCCTAGTCGTGCTTGACCCTGTTCTTCCAATATTAATATTCATTGTGATTGTCGATGTAACAATGGAATTTTCACATTGCTTCACTACGCTTGAAGGTGATCTTGATCATTTACTACTAGTGTGCTCTTTCCTCTTTGCATCCAACCACTTTTTAGTGCTCCTAAAAAAAATACCAAAGACATTTCATTAATATCCTTGTCCTGCATTTTACTCCAATCAATTGAAGCAAGTGGCTAAAATTGAATAGATTCCAAATAAACCAAATTAATTGTATTTGAGCCATCATCTATAATTCCTTCAACATTTAAATCCAAACCATATTATTTGATATATTGCATTGTTAATCTACACCAATCCCTTTTCTGTAGTCCTCCCAATAATCTTCCAAACGAGGGTGGTGCTTAATTTTACTTTCATGATATAAATTCTTCTTTACATATCCTTTGCTATCTTGATGATATCTAAAATTAAAACAATTCATAGTTATCTTCACAAGACATCTCTCTATGTTTTGTGCCTCAACTAAACTTGTATAACTATAATATGACAATTCCAATGGAATTTATATCCCACTTTCTTTAGATCCATGCACTTTTTTGTTAATTGATTCCAATTGCCTGCACAACTCAATTAAAACTAAATGACTAGATGGATACCTTGGCAATATATAAGGATATTCATCAAATCCACCTAATCTAATATTAAAAAAATGACAAACAAAAGAAAATAACTTTCAAATCATTTAATCAAGTTTGTAGCCTCAGAAGAAAATCTTTGGCTCGATTAAGCCTCACGTTCTCTCGTTGTAAGCATAGTGAATGCATCTTTAACTCTCCTTAAACGTTTATTGCTAGGATTCAATTGAAATTGAGTATAGAAAACATTTATTTGAATTGCTTCATGATAAACTCCTACTTCACAAGGCCTAGGCCATGGGTGCATAATAGCAATTTCATAATATAAATACAAACTCATGGAGAAATCTTTTGTATTCAAAAAATCCGTAAGCCAATTATGCAAATGATTACCAATTAGTTTTCTCCAATAAACATACTGGGATTCATAAGCTATTACAATAATGAATTGACACATCCAATACTCAAAGGAACTTGTTTCCCCAGATCGCCATATTTAATATTTTTTATGTTCACGTCAAAATAAGACCTGACAAGGACTTTGGGTGTCTTCGACTTTCCCTTCCTTGGCTTCTTGAACTAGTGTTTTGGAATATTATTCAAGTATGTATCTTTTATCTCAATGAAATAGTTTCTCCCACTTTCCACATTCATATTTGCATAAGCTTCTCTATTAGGGAGTCTTCACATAGTGGTCATATAAGGACCATCCAATTTAGCTATCAACTTATCATCAACAAGTTTTGCATTTACCTACAAGAGTCCCAATAACAAAGGAACAAGTTAAAAGACCCACTCAAAATTTTTCTTCATTTCACATACCTTTGTCACTACTGATATCTATTCCTTGAACACTTCGTAACACTAACACAATTGCCCATCATAATATAACATTGCCAAAAAGTAATAAACCATAGTTAATAAAATATTAGCTTCTCGCTTTCACCACAAATTCCAACTACAACACCGGTACACCTGCACCAATTCTAATAGCAAAAACAACAAGTTCAAAACACCCACTCAAAAACTTTCCTTGTTCTACATACCATTGTTGCCATCAATATCTATTCCTCGAACACCCCATACCATTGACAAACACTACAAACCCACCTCACCCTCCTAGATCCATTATAGCCCTTGATCATCAACAAGAAACCAAACACACATCAACAACAAAAAGCACTCATAGTTCCACACAACACTTGATCCTCGACACATGAGTTCAACCATGCAAAAGACCAAAACATATATGAAAACCAAGAACATTTTTATACACTAACAACCATTGACCATACCATAGCTCTAAACAACAATGAACCATACTTAGAAATCTATCACCTTCCTGCTTCCATGATAGCCTCCAACTACAACACCACTGTCCCTAAAATCCTTTACTAGTTCCACAAACCACTTTTGCAACCAATATCTCTTCCTTGAACATCCCATGCCATTGACACATATCCACTTCCTTTATACTCCCTGTAGAAAGCAACCACCCAAAAAAATCTCTTGCACTTCTACCATAACACCCAACCATACACTAACAACCACCCAACATAACATAGCATAGCTAAAAAACAATAAACCATAGTCAAGAAAACATAAGCTTCCCACTTCCACCACAAACTCCAACTATAATGCCAATCCACCCACAAAAGTTCCAATAGCAAAATCAACAAGTTAAAAGCACTCACTTGGAATCTTTCTTCATTCCACAAACCAATGTCGTCATCGATATCTATTCCTCAAACAACACTGTGTACCTCTTAACATATTTTCATTACCTCTAAATAGATAAATTGAGCTACACAAAACATCAAAACATATACATAAACTGAAAACATTTCCATATGCTAACAAACACCAACCAAAACACAATTACAAAATAATAAATTATAATTTAAAATATCAAAAAACAATAAATCCAAGAAAATCAATACTCTTCAATGCTATTTTACACTACTCTTCTTTTTATTTTATTTTTTGAATATTTCAGAAACTTTGAACTCAACACCATGTGAACGCCTAAGATATCCATTTTACCATTGGTATACGATCATAAAAATAACCGAAAAACAACTATTAATCTCTAAATCCATCAAAACCAGCATGCTATCGCAGGAACTGATGCAGTGCAATGCGTCTTCTGTTTTGATTGCGTAAGACGTGTCTTGAGGGAAAATTAATTTTCCCCTCTCTAGGCAGAGATAAACGATTCGGGCGGATGGAAAGCCAGGCATAGGTGCCCTTCAAAAAGTACCCTTTATTTCTTTTATTTAAACTGCGGTAACAGTAGGAAGTCTCTGCTAAATCTCTGCAATAGCTTTCATTTGCGTGATTCTTGTGTAAATCGATGGGAAGTAAGCAAGTATTAATGCTGGAAGCTGCACCAGACGATTTGCGCTCAAAGTGGAGGGGCGGCATTTCAGACGAACTAATAGACGCCCTGCCTTATATCGACCACGACTATGCAGACCCCAAAGTTAAAGCTGAAGTGGACAGAATGGTCGAAGAAGAAATGCACCGAAGCACTAAGAAGCCCGCTGATTTTCTAGCCGAACTGCCGCCCGCTCCTAAGCTTAATTTCGAGGTCAGTGTTTATCTGTTTATGCATTCATATGTCACTCTGTTTTTTATTTTGCTTTTTTTTTAATATGCATTATGCCTATGTAGGATTAAATTGCCCGCTCGGATTAGAAACTGCAACATGCTTGTTATCCATAAGTTGAATGGCTCTATGGGATTGGAAACAGTGACTTTCATCGATTTTAATTTAATTTTTAATTTTTTTTGGTCTGCTGTTTAGTTAAATAGCTCTTGTAGGGCGTGAATCCGTGACCCGTGATTATAACTTCTCTGCTTAAGTAAAATATGTTTGTACGGATCATCATGATGATCTCTCGTTTAGATTTTTTGCATGCTTAACGTTATTGAGATTCTGCGTGAACCAAACCCAAGATAAAGCAGGCGTTGCTTTAGGAACTCAGATATCTGTTTATTCATATCTAACTTTTTTGTTTTAAATTAAATGGCAATCAGGAATTCGAAACTGTGACCTGTAATCGAGGTTTTGTGCAAACCGAACACAAGCAAAATATCTCAATGGGGTTTGAAATACTGACCTATCATTGCTCTCTTAAGCATACTAAACCCTAGCGAGAAGGGAACTCATTTAAGTTATCTGTTAAATTGCTGAATGTTACGTTGCGGTTTGAGTTATAGATGAGATTAAATTAACGACAAGCAAAATGCAAACTAAAATTGAATTGAATAGTTCCCGAGGATTTGAAACTGTATCCTTTTATTGAGATTTTTGGCTTATTCCATTTTCTATGGGCCTTAGGTCTTATTTCTTGGTTTATGTTGATGTGAGGTTAAATTGTTCTGTGGGATTCGAATGTTTGACCTGTTAACTACATAAGTTGAATGGCATTATGTGATTCAAAATTGTGGCCTGTTGTTATGGTTTCTGAATACATAAGTTAAATAATCTGGGGTGTTTGAACATTCCAGCCAACTGAACATAATTCAACTAGTTTTATAAGTTTGCATGACTCAAAGTTATGACATGTCATTAATAATTTCTGTAGACTGAATGTTACTTCAAATGATTTTGTGAGACAAATCCATGATCTGTCATTGATATTTTCTGCAAACTACACCCTAGAGAAAACAGGCATTGATTGGTTCCTTGAGATTCGAAAGTGTGTTCTTGGCACCAAGCTTTTCTGTATCCTAAACAAAGATTTGTCGTTTAGACTATTTTTTCTCGTAACTCTGTCTTTTGGATTAATTTTGAGGTTAGTATTTTTTCTAAATTATTGGGTACTCTTGGAACCCCCCATATGGATTTGGGGTTGGTACGCTGTTGGGTTCACCTAGTGCCTTCTGCGAGCACCCTGGGTGAACTTAGGGGGAACCATGGTGTTGGGGCCCAGAAAATGAAAAAAAAACACTTTTTGGATTTTTTTAAAATAAAAAATTTCCAAAAAAGCCTAAATTTGCCCTAAAGTGAGGGCATATGCTTTGTTTCTTTCATTTCACAAACTCAAGGGACCAAAACAACATTTTTTTGTATCCAAGTTGCTATTGTTGTTTTTTCAAGGTTGCTTCATTTTTGTTTGAAGTTGAGGGAGAGTTTAACCTACACCAACAAAGGGGAAAGAGTAGCATGCGGAAGATTTAACCAGCAAAAGTGAGTGCAAATCTTGTAAATTTTCTCAAGTTTTGAAGAATTTTCATTTTTTTAATAAAAATGTTTTTAAAACCTTTTATGTACACTTTTTAAAAAAAAGAAAAAGTTGCAAGGTTGTGGATTTGTAATATTTTTGGTTTTTTAATGTTCATATAAAATGGTTGGTAGTTCTAGTTCAGTTGCCTAGCAACTTATGGCAATGACTGAACACCTTCTTGGTGGTGGGGGTTATCCTTGGTGTTGTACCCAATTTCGAATTGAGTAGAAGATTCATACAATCGAATGAAAGTTCATTTGTGTGCTATTTCCAGCTTGGAATTAAGAATTTGTCAAGGGCCAAATAAAAAAGGGTTTCCAAAGCAACAAATGCTGGGATATATTAAGTAACAAAAGGATGTTGATGATAAATAGTAGATCAAAGGAAATAGCACATCCTCTTGCCAAGAAAGGATTAGATAAACTGTCCTTTCATTCCATTGTCACCATCTTATTGAGAAGAGAATGCCCCCTTTCTTTCGCATAAAAGAGACCCATTGAAAAATGCCTTTAAAAATGAAGCGAGGGAGGTTGTAGATGAGAGCATTGCTTGTTGCATTTATAGCAATGGGCTTCCTTTCAACCTTGTTAGATCACCATATTGGTAGGATATGGTGATGACCGTTGCCAATGCACTTGCTGATTATGTTAATCTCAGGTATGAAAAGGTGCACTCCAACTTATCGGTCAAGGACAATGCTTCAATAGAGGCATCATTGAGAGCAATTAGAGATACGTGGGTTGAAATGGGTGTGTCTATCATTTATGATTTATGGAAAGACTGTAAAAGTTAACCACTAGTCAATGTCATTGTGGTGTCCCCTAAAGGGGTAATGCTTTTGAAGGTAGTAGATTGTGAGGGGCAAGTGAAGGATGCAACTTTCATTCTTAGTATTTTCATAAAATCCATAGGAATGGCGAGCCTTGAAAATGTTGTTCAAGTCACTATGGACAATGCTAAAAATTGTGAGTTGGTTTTATAGTGGAGGATATATATGGGCATATATTTTTTGGACACCATGTGTTGTCCTCTCACTCAATTTGTATTCCAAAAGAATGGCATAAAGATCAAGTGGGTCAAAGAAATCTATATGGAGGCTAAAGAGATTCAAATGTTTGTGACCAATCATCATAGGTCACAATGCATCTTCCAGATTTTCTCCAACTTGGAATTGTTGAAGGTAATTGTTGGCAATTTTTGTGCCAACCCTTGCAGAGATTAGTTCCGAGATTTCAGTGCGACTAACACGTCGTGTTATCGTACTCAATAGAGTTAGCTGCTTCTTCAATTTTTTTTAGAAAGTGCATAACACAAAGGTTATGTGAAGGTGCATAACACGAGGGTTATTGACTTGTGCCTTACAGTTACACCAGCATCTTGTGTGAATAACACATCTTGTTATTCGCCATCTTGTGTTGGACATTATGTGTTATTCGGTTGCGGCGGGCTAAGGTTTTGGCCGCACAAGTTTTGTCCAGCAGGTTTTGCCTGCGCGGGATGGTGGGGAAGGCAAGGAAGTCAGTTCCTTTCTTCCCTCGCGCGGGCATAATTTAACAAAAGTAATGCTTGCGGGGTAACGTATGCAACGAGGAGTTTCTTCCCCCCGCCATCTCGCACCAAAGGGAACGACAAAGAAAGACGGGGCGCGGTATATAAAAGTAAAGAACGTGTGGATGGTTCCCCGCCATCTTGCAGGGCAAGATGAAGGCGGAAGCACTTGTGCAGGGTAAGAGATAGGTGAAACAAATGTGGTTCCCCGCTACCCCGCACCAAAGAGAAAGCACACCAAGGCGGCATTGCGGGGCAACAAAAGTAAAGGGCATATGGCTTTCCTCGCCATCCCGTAGGGTAAGTGAAGGCCCAAATGATGCGCGCGGGATAAGGAAAAGCAAAGTGTGGGGGTTTTCCCTACCATCTCACGCCAAATAAGAATGCATAGAGATGGCGACACGGGGTGACCAAATCCAAGGGAGATTGTTGTTCCTTGCCATCCCGCACAGTAAGAGGGTCGTTCGGTGGTCACACAACAGAAGGAAGCGTGGGCCCGGGGAGTCACGTTGATCATCAGTGGTCGTCAGATCTTCATAATGGCTCGATCCGATGGCCATGTTTTAAACTTATTTTGAGCCCTGTTGGGGGGTTTTGTGGCTTGATCTTGCGCGCCCATCTTCGCGCAATTTGGAGGATCGAAGGGCCAAAATTCAAGCTCGTGGGCCGGTGACAATTTAAATCCCTTTTGCAGGGTAGTTGGCGACCAAGTGGTCGAGGCCTGTATTTTGTTTAGTCGGCGACCAGATCTAACTAGAATTGATTTGTCCAACCTTTAGGGATCTCCGCCATTACTCCAGATATGACCCTTGTGGCCGGTTTTAGACACCACCTACGACTCATCCATTGCAAGGAAAACTTATGGGCTTGAGGGCCTTTTTAGATGCCATCCCAATGTTGATTTACCCTGATTTTTAGGAGGTGATTGCCCCTCCCCATGCCTCTACAGGCGATTTCTAGACGTTTTCTCCCATTGCCTGTGCTCATTTAATGCGGAATGGAAACTTCTCTGGCCTGCAGACGCCACAGTGATGCCTTGTGCATAGGGCTTTCCCCACATTTGTAGATTTTGCTTTTCCCCATGCTACAAAGGACTACTTTTAGAGCCGGATACAACATGCCATCAGATCGTCCTTCATTTGATCTTCCTCCTCTCTGATATTTTGTAACCTAACCTTGGCTAGGGTTAGGGTTTCTAAGTCCAGCTCGACCTGAGTTATGCCTGAGCTTTAAAGGCAATTTTGTAACCCTGTATAGGGATCTTCTTTCTTTCTTTTGCAGAAAACTTATGTTTCTCTGCACTTGTAAAATTTGCTTTGCCTTTGCATGAATAGAATTCGCCTGTTTTGCCTTCATTTAGTTCTTTCAACTTGTGTAATGTTTTTACCTTTTTGTCTGAATGCATTTTAGTTTGTTTCCTTAGCATAGGTGAGTGTGTTGATCCCTTGTGGATATCATCTGTGAACTAGATCAGTTCCTCCTGCTATCTTGCAAATTCAAACCTTCACTCTGCATTTTGGAAGCCAATTAGAATAGAATCTTGTGCATGCCTTGGGTGGTTTTATTTATGTTTCGTGCAGCTACAAGCAGGGAAGATCACCATTTCAATCTAGGTGCAAACCTTATTTCCCCTCTTTCAAACATCCCTTCTTTCTCCCTTTTCCCTCCCAAAACCAGTAGAATAGACATTTCAGTGTTGGGTTAGTCCAACACCTGCACTCAGATTGGAAAGGAAGCTGGCCTCCTTTAGAAACTCAACCTCACTTCTGCAAGTCCCACACTTGGGAGGTTGTTTCCACGTTGCACAAGGTTGATGATCAAGGTTGTTCATCAAGCGGGTTCAACTTTTGTGACAACAGTAATTTAAATTTTATATCTTAAATTTTTTCAATTGTTGATATTTTAATAACCCTTGCTGCAATTTATATCAGATTTACAAAACAAATAAAATCCAACTCAGATTTGCTTTTCAACAATAAACAGTGAAATTGGGTAAATGAGAAATTGCACCGTTAAGTTTGTAAACACTGAAAAACTTCATAGAAACACAAATAGCAAATTCTGGAGAAATTTTGGCATTATAACGGCCTGCAAAATGATGTCTACAATAGTCCACAAATCTTCTATGAAACAATACAAATAGTTTCCAGAAACAGAGCTCATATGCAACACAAACTCATTGCCAAAACCAAGAACAACTTCTCAACCTCCACACACTTTCTCACAACAGCAAAATACATGAAATCATAGTCTAGCAACAGCCATGAACAGCAATATATGCTGTTGTAATCAGCAATATAAATCTGAAAATAATCTAAGAACAAACTCCCACAAAACCACTTCAAACTCCTGCAAATCAAACACACAAAATAGCCTTGAAGCGCAATTGCAACCTGTTGTGACGTATTCACACATCGCCCCATTGCAAATGGGGACCCCTACTTTTTGCTTTCTAGGGTTAGTTTTCTTTGCTTGGTTGTCTGGTCTTGGCTTGTAGCCTTTGCATTGGAGAGTTGTCAGAGAGATCATTAGGATAGCAGGCTCTACTTAAGTTGAAGTGGGTTAGTAGGTGGATCTCCTCAAGAGGTCAGGTCAATTGAGTGATTAGGAGTTATTTAGATCATTCCTAGGGTGTTTTTTGTGTACTATCTGGTCGCACTTCAAGTTGCTAAATCAAACCTTGGTTGAATGCATAATGTCCTCCTAGGTTCCATCCCTTACATCAAGGACAGAGCAAATTCGCCTTGAGGAGTCTGGAATGTCATCCTGATCCTCGAATGTCATGAAATTTGGCAAGTCTGGAATGTCATCCCGATCCTGAAATTTGACTAAGTCTGGAAAATTGAAGAATCCTCCAAAAACTAGATTTTGCATTATAGCTCCTGGAGGTCCGAAACCACTTTCAAACATCCTGACAATATGTATGGAATATAACTTAAAGTATAAGAAACTTATACTTAAATGTTACAATCCATATATGAATCCTGAGGGAGAGACTAACATGTCAATTTCTGCTCCTGACCCTTCCAAAGGGTCTAGAGCGAATTTCAATTTCGCTCCTGACCCTTCCAAAGGGTCCAGAGTGAATTTCCTTATATCACCCTTCTTGGTCCTAATTTGCCTCATAAACCTTATCCCTATGGCGTGGTTGAGAGAGTATTGATGTGTGAAACAAAGTAAGTGATGAAAGTTGAGGAATTTGAGCATAATTGCAAATTTTAATCCTGACCCTTCTAAAGGGTCAAGAGCAAAATTTTTTCAAGCTCTTGACCCTTCCAAAGGGTCCAGAGCGAAATTCCCCAAAAGACCTATTTTTCACTAAGGACATCAAACAGTGGACATACATGGCAAGGAAAGGATTCAAAAGATCAAGTCTAAAGCAAAGATGAGTGAAAAAGGATGAGAATTGAGCCAAAAAGAGCAATTTCGCTCTTGACCCTTCCAAAGGGTCCAGAGCAAATTTCTCCATAAAGCACTATCCCTTGCTCCAACCTTTGAATTAATCCATTCCTAAGCATTCTTGAAGGCAAATCACTTGTTTTTGATGAGGAAAAGTTGAAAATGAAGTCAATGATGGAAAATTGAGCCTAAAACATCAATTTCGCTCCTGACCCTTCCAAAGGGTCTAGAGCGAAATTCTTAGTAAACCTTTTTTTCTCACCAAAACCTTGAAATGGACACCACTTTGAGAGCAAGTTGACTTGATGGTGATAGAAGGAGGTTTGACAAGTTAAATTCAAGGCAAAGAAAGGAGAAAAGAAGTGTGAAATGAGCCTAAGGAAGAATTTCGCTCTTGACCCTTCCAAAGGGTCCAGAGCAAAATTTCTTAAAACACTATTTTCCTCCTTGTTCAAGCCAAGATCTTTGTTCCTAGGACATGGTGGAGAGAGGATGGATATATACTTGCCTTAGGAACTGAATGGAAGTAAAAGCAATGATGGATTTGAGGGTAAAAGACAAATTTCGCTCCAAACCCTTCCAAAGGGTCTAGAGCGAAATTTTATAGAATCCTCCCTTTGCTTCAAATTTGAACTAAATTTTGTGCCTTGAAGCCTTAGGTAGGATGTCATCATGCCTTGGAAGCAATTGAGGGGTAAAAAGATGGAAGAATTAGACCTAAAATGCAAATTTCGCTCCTGACCCTTCCAAAGGGTCCATAGCGAAATTCCTAAAACCTCCTTTTGCTCCCAATTTTGTATCAAGCCTAGTGTTGATTGAGGTGGATTGAACTTAGAGACATCCTTAGGCTTGCATTTGAGTAAGTTGTGGTCACAAAATGTGAAGAATTTGTCCTAAAATGCAAATTTCGCTCCTGACCCTTCCAAAGGGTCTAGAGCGAAATTTCCTAAAACTTCTATTTGCTCGTTGTTGAGAGCTATATCTTGATTTCTAAGGCATGGTTGGGAAAGAATCGATATGTACTTGCCTTTTAAAGGTGATTTAAGGCAATGAAGTGATGGATTGAAGCTAAATCACAAATTTCGCTCTTGACCCTTCCAAAAGGTCCAGAGCGAAATTCCTTATAGGTCCTATCCTTGGCCAAGGTCCAAAGCGAGATTCCTTAAAACACTATTTTGCTCCTTGTTTGAAGCCTAGATTTTGTCCCTATGGCGTAAGATTGATGCATTCTTGCCTTGAGAAGAGATTTGAGGCAAAGAAATGATGAAAATTGAGCTAAAATGCAAATTTCGCTCTTGAGCCTTCCAAAGGGTCCAGAGCGAAATTCCTAGGAGATCTAAAGTTTTGACTAAGTCCTTGAGCAAAACCCATTCCTAAACAATTTTGGAGGCGAATGGTTTGATCTTGGTAAGGTAAGGTTGAAAATGAGGTCTAATTGAGCAACTTTGTCCAATTTCGCTCCTGACCCTTCCAAAGGGTCCAGAGCGAATTTCACTATAGGGCCTGTCCCTGGAGAGGATCCTGAGCGAATTTCATTCTAATGCCTTCTTGTTGATGATTTAAGGTGAGAAATATCATGTTAGAACAAATATATCATGTATACTTAATCATCCTTTGTTTGTTTTGCAGATTAATAAAATCAAGATGGAGGAGGATCAGGCTAGGACAAGGAAGACCTACTCAAGTTCCATCATCATCAAGGACACTTCAAATGCGTGAGAGAGGACTTAAGGTGCTTCAAAGTTGGAGGACTTCAAGTGTTCAAGGAGTTGCACGTAATAGACCAGGTTATCCTCAAGGACCTCATTTTGCCATATGGAGAAACCGCTTGATATCAGAAGAAAGATCTTGTAAGCATTTCAAGGCGAAGTGGGCTACTAAGGAGTGATCTGACCATAAGGCGACTTCATCAAACATATGAGAGTCAAGGGGTTACTGTTATCACAAAAGCTTGCACCCTTGCTGAGCTATCAACTCAGCAACCTTGTGAAACATGGAAACAACCCCGAAGTGTGGGACCTTGCGCAAGGGGGTTGAATCTCCGGAGAAGGTCGACTTCCTTCTCAATCCAGGTGCAGGTGTTTAACCAACTCAACACTTCAAAACTAACTCCTAAACCTATCCTAACAACTTGCAAAGGCAAAAGGAAGAGAGAATTGCTTGGAATAAAAGGGGGTGATGCACCAAGAAGAGATTGTTTCTCTCCCTACCGAAATGACACAAGTAATTAACTGAAACACCCTGAAGGTGCACAACTTTTCAGCTGTATGAGTGCCCCAATGCATATATGAAGGTTAGAATTCATTGAATGCCAAGAGGGGAGAAGGATTCCCACAAGTCACACTCAGAAAAACTAGTTAACACAACATATATGAAGAAACAACCACAAGACATACACCTATGATGGAGGTAAGAAAGCATACACAACATACATAAGTTGAAAAGAGGCAAGAATGGTGATTTTCAATTAATCATAAGGCCAAAAGCCAATCTTGCATTTGCAAAAATGCAAAAATTTACAAGTCTTCAAGAGAAGAGAAGAGCATAAGAAAGCTCAAGGCAGCAGGGAGAGAACCCTTTACAATGAGGCTTAACAACCTTATATAGAAAAATGGGTTACAATGGTGATCATGACCCCAGCATGTTAGTCTGGAAGTGCAGGGAAGTGCATGCACTTGACTTGTACATGCAAGCAACCTAGCCATACCCACAAAGGGCAATCCTGAGAAGGTGGATTGAATAACCTTCCAAAGTCAGGCATGACATAAGTCACCAAGCATGGCCCCGTACCTCCCTTGATGGAAATCCTGCCAAAAACATTAAATGCACCCTTGTGGCTCCACAAAAAAATTGCATAAGTCACCAAAATTGTCGAAGCATTTAAAGCCTTGAGTGTCGATCACGCCATCCGGAAGTGTTGCAAGCCAAAAGTAAGTTGGAAGACTTCGGAGACCGGAGCCACCGTAGTTGGGGAACTTCGGGGACCGGAGTCACCGTAGTTGGGGAACTTCGGAGACCGGGGTCACCGTAGTTGGGGAACTTTGGGGACCGGAGTCACCGTAGTTGGGGAACTTCGGAGACCGGGGTCACCGTAGTTGGGGAACTTTGGGGACCGGAGTCACCGTAGTTGAGGAACTTCGGAGACCGGGGTCACCGTAGTTGGGGAACTAGGAACTTGGGAACCTGGGGGTCACCGTAGTTGGGGAACTAGGAACTTGGGAACTTGGGGGTTCCGGAGTTCCGGGCTAGAAGGACAAGGAACTTGGGAACCTGGGGGTTCCGAAGTTCCGGGGTTGAGGAACTAGGAACTTCGGAACCTGGGGGTTCGGGAGTTCCGGGGTAGAAGGACAAGGAACTTGGGAACCTGGGGGTTTCGGAGTTCCGAGCTAGAAGGACAAGGAACTTGGGAACCTGGGGGTTTTGGAGTTCCGGGGTTGAGGAACTAGGAACTTCGAAACCTGGGGGTTCTGGTGTTTCGGGGTAGAAGGACAAGGAACTTGGGAACCTGGGGGTTCCGGAGTTCCGGGGTTGAGGAACTAGGAACTTGGGAACCTGGGGGTCCTAGAGTTCCGGGGCAGGAATTTGGGAACCTGGGGGTTTCGGAGTTCCAGAGTTTCGGGCTAGAAGGACAAAGAACTTGGGAATCTGGGGGTTCTGGAGTTGAGGAACTAGGAACTTCAGAACCTGGGGGTTTCGGAGTTCCGGGGTTGAGGAACTAGGAACTTCGGAACCTGGGGGTTCCGGAGTTCCGGGGTAGGAATTTGGGTACCTGGGGGTTCCAGAGTTCCAGGGTAGCATTGATGTGTTTTTTATGCACATGCGAACACAGAATAAAATACCTAAAGGGTACCTTATCCTCTTTTGAGCAAAGTTTCTCAACTGCTGAAGATCTCGCCGAAGGATCAGTCGAGGCAACTCCAAGGTTCTTGTTTGTAGGTTCTCTACTCGTGGATAAGCTCTCTGTGGTATGATGTGATTTTGCTGGAATCACAAGGGGACTTACACTTGACGACCTAAACGTTTGATTTGCTTTGAATATTACTGGAACACAGGATTTCACTAGACTAGATTTTGAAAAAAGAAAAAAGGATGAGGGCGAGGGAAGGATCTAATTCTAACACTAAGAATGTAGGAGCAATGATTGATCTTTGATGAAATTCTAACTAAGTCTTGTCTTGACATCCCAGGACCATCTCCACAAGGTTAGTGCGATCTTCGGAGGAAAGCTTTATGATGTTCAGATCATCACTACAGGCATAGACACCATCAAGTTGATGCATATCGGTGAAGAAGCGACAATTGAAGTTGAGCTTAAGCTGAATGATTTCAGTTGACTACACAAGGCAAGTCTGCAATCAACAAACTGCTAGTAGTATGGAAATACAAATTTCACCATCAATCAAACACATTTCTTCCACTCATCTAACAACATGAAATTAAATTTGAGAAGTATAGAGACCATGCAAATTGTTGAATCGACCCATAGATTTCACCATTTCTTCAATGAAGTTTTACAAGTCTTTTACAACATCTTGGCAACAATCTTTGCCTTCTCTCTCTATTCTATTCTAAGTGCTATTCTATCAACTAACTATCCACTTTTAGCTAACTATTCACCTTCTAACTACTGACTAACTATTGCTGACTCCTATTCACTAACTATTAGCCTTTAAAAATGAAGAGCCAGGGCTTATGTAGTGCCCACAATACAATTCAATGGCTTAGATCAATTTGAGATCAATGGCCAAGATTTTACAATGAAACCCTAATTAGGGTTTGTTACAACAAACTTAATTCTGACCAATGAAATAATTGTATTATTTGGACACATGTCTTCTCTGGAATATTCGACCAATGGATAGCCGGGGTAGGTACATCGAAGTTTGTGCCATCTCCCATGAGTCAGGTACATTGAATCTAGACATGCTTAGGTGGACCAATCTGATTGGAGGAATGATGACTAGGATGCCACCTTGTCTAACACTTGGTTGATGCTCAATTTGGTGATGCTTTCCTTCAAATGCTGGACTGGAAGATAGATGGAGGAGGTCGTCCTTGTTGATGCTGGATTGGAGGAGGTCGTCCTTGTCCTGGCTTGATCTTCTTTGATGAGGGTCCGCCAAGTAATTGATCCTCCGACCTCGGGGCCGCCATTTGATGCCTACACAAAAGATTAAAGTTAGTCTTTGAGCATCAAACCTTAAAGCATAGAATTTAGGACCTTTCAAGAGAATGATTTAATATATTAATTTGGAAATGACATGATAAATCCAGAATTCTAATTTTTCAAATTAATGGCAATGAAATCAAAATAAATCTTGAATAAGAACTTCAAAATGATTCTTCATACCTTCTCCTTTGAAAGCCTAACTATAAAACCTTGGAAAATGAAGAAAGAAGACCGGATTTTGCTGGACAAGGGTTGAATTGTGGTCTTCCTTTGGATGAATTACGCCTCAATTAGCCTTCAAAAGCTTCACCTTCTTTAGCCTCCAACATTTAGCAAATTCTGGGATTTAGCCTCCAACTTAGTAAGAAATTCGCCTCCAATGTGCTAGATTTCGCTCCTCTAATGTGCTCCTCAAATTCGCATAAGAAGGAATGAATGAATGATTTGAATTTTGAAACAATACTCCTTCCTTATATAGGGCGCTCACCCTAATTCTTGTTGAGGCCGACTTGACAAAAAGGAAATAAAATGAAATAAAACCCCCTTTTTGAAGGATGGCTGACTTGGCAAATAAAGGCAAATAACAAATATTGAGCGCTCAACTTAATTTTTTCATTTTTTTGAATTAATTTCAAAGCTTTAAGGGTGGATTTTTACATTTATTTTAAGGCTTGAAAATTAATCAATTCAATTACAAAGGCCTCAAATTATGCGAACTTAATTTAACCTCCCCAAATGTCTTAATTTTAGCAAGTTTGGTGAAAATTTGGGAATATGGAGGTTTGATTGAGGCTTAATGGAGCTTCCTTTCTCCTTAGGCTTTGAAATATTCAATAGTGATGAAGGTCTAGGTTCACTTCAAGACTTGTTTGAACCCATCCAAGCTTGTTCACTTGATCAAATTGAAATTTTCTCAACCTACATTTTTGCAAATTTCCACGACTTTGTCTTCACAATTTTGCAACTTGCCTTGGACTTAATCAATCAAGGTTGAATGATAGATTTTTTGATGATTTCGCCCTGGACCCTCTGGAAGGGTCAGGAGTGATTTTTTCATTTTAAGCTTACTCCTTCATCATTTTGTCTTGAATCCCTCACTCAAAGTTAGGCAATGGTTTTCCTCATTTACTCCATCCAAACTTGGTCTGTTTTTGCAAGGCAAAATAGGGGATTTGGAAATTTCGCCCTGGACCCTTTGGAAGGGTCAGGAGCGAAATTCTTTCTTGGCTTCAAAATTTTCATTTTTAACAATCCAATTTCACTTCAAGGCATTTCAAAAGTCTCCTCAAACCCATGCTTAAGTTTAGCTTTGCCCAAACTTTGGAAGAAAAGATAGGTTTTAGAATTTTCGCCCTGGACCCTCTGGAAGGGTCAGGAGCGAATTTCACCATTTGGCTCAATTCCTTCACTTTTCAATGATTTCTAAACATGCCTAAGGGTTTGAATATGCTCATTCTTCCTTTCATGATGCCTTAGACTTCTCAATTTGACCAAACAAGGCAAGAAATACCCCTCATAGAGATTTTCGCTCTGGACCCTCTGGAAGGGTCAGAAGCGAAAATTAGGTTTTAAGCAAAATCCTTCATTCTTCAAAGTTGAAACTTCTTCAGGAGGCAAAAACAAGCTATTCTTCTTCCATTCATGCCTATGCTTTGACCTTTTTCATTGCAACATGAGAGCTATTAGGAATTTTGCTCTGGACCCCTTGGAAGGGTCAGGAGCGAATTTCACCATTTTGTCCAAAAATCTTCATTTCGCATGCTTCCAAATCTTTAAATGATGTCCAATCTTCACTCCAAGAGACCCTGCACATCACAATTTAGCCAAAATTAGTGAAAAATAAGCTCAAATAAGATTTTCGCTCTGGACCCTTTGGAAGGGTCAGGAGCGAAATCTTCATTCTAGGCCAAATTGCTTAGTGTTCAAGTTTCAAACCACTTCACAAGGCAAAATTAGATCATTTTCCAAGTTAGGAACAAGGTTTCAAGCTCAAACAAGGTGGCAAATGAATTTTATGATGAATTTCGCTCTGGACCCTCTGGAAGGGTCAGGAGTGAAATTCTTCTTCCAGGCTAGAATCCATCATTTTTTCAAGGTTTTCAAACATTTCCAAAGTCCAAACATGTCCGCTTTTCCCTTCAAAATGCCTTGCAAATCAAAATTTGGTCAAATAAGGCAAGAAATGAGTCCTAGGTTGATTTTCGCTCTAGACCCTCTGGAAGGGTCAGGAGCGAAAATCACTTTTTAAGCAAAATCTTGATCTTTGAAATCATCCAACTCCCTCTCAAGGCAAGAACATTCAAAAACACCTCCACACGTGCCTTGTAAACTAGGAACTTGGTCTTGATAAGTGATAAATTGAGGTGTATAAGGATTTTCGCTCTGGACCCTTTGGAAGGGTCATGAGCGAAATTCCTAATCTTGGCCAAAATCCTGACTTCATTTTCACATTTTTCCATCCAAACAAGTGTTTTGCCCTCAAAGATGCCTGGGAACGAGTTAGTTCTAAGTTTGGGTCAAACTAAAATGTCTTATGGAGATTTTCGCTCTGGACCCTTTGGAAGGGTCAGGAGCGAAATTCGCTTTGGACCCTCTGGAAGGGTCAGGAGCGAAATTTGACATTTTTACTCTCGTCAGGATAATTTTATGGAATATAACATTTAAGTATAAGAAAGTGACATTTCCTTCTATCTTTCTTCTTTCTTATACTTTAAGTTATATTCCATATATACTTTCAGGATGTTTGAGAGTGGTTTCAGACCTCCAGGAGTTATATTGCAAAATCTAGTTTTTGGAGGATTCTTTAGTTTTCCAGACTTAGTCAAATTTCAGGATCAGGACATTCCAGACTTAGCCAAATTTCAGGATCAGGACATTCCAGACTTAGCCAAATTCCAAATTTCAGGATCAGGACTTTCCAGACTTAGCCAAATTTCAGGATCAGGACATTCCAGACTTCATCACTCACCAACTTGACCTAACTCAAGCAGAACCTGCTATCCAGGTGATCCCCCTGGCGACACGCGAAAGCTAAAGGTTAATAGACAAAACCCTAAAAGACCTAGAAAACAAACCCTAGAAAGCAAAAAGCAGGGGTCCCCATTTGCAATGGGGCGATGTGCGAATACGTCACAACAGGTAGGAATTTGGGTACCTGGGGGTTCCAGAGTTCTAAGGTAGGAATTTGGGAACCTGGGGGTTTCGGAGTTTCGGGCTAGAAGGACAAGGAACTTGGGAACCTGGGGGTTCCGGAGTTCTGGGGTAGAAGGACAAGGAACTTGGAAACCTGGGGGTTTCGGAGTTCCAGGCTAGAAGGACAAAGAACTTGGGAACTTGGGGGTTCCGGAGTTGAGGAACTAGGAACTTGGGAACCTGGGGTTCCGGAGTTCCGGGGTTGAGGAACTAGGAACTTCGGTTCCGGAGTTTCGGAGTTCCGGGGAAGGAGAACAGAAGAAAAGCTAAGGGAAGGAAGGGAACTTCGGAAACTTGGAGTTCCGGAGTTTCGGAGCAGGAAAGAAAGAGGCTAAGGCAAAGAAACTCAGAACCTCGGGGTTTCGGAGTTCTGGAGAAGAGAAAGAGAGGGCCAAGGAACTTCCGACAAGGCAACACTTCAAACCATGATTTCACTGCTTTTGTCCTTGATCAACTGGGCAACGCTAGTCCATGGAACATATCTCTGATTGGTTCTCACTGATGGACCAAGGGTGTCATAAAATGACAACAATTACATCATTCACTAAGTACATCAAGGATGAAGGAAGATCAATCAAGGTCAATGCAAGGGCAAACGCAAGACAAGGTGGCATCCCAGTCACTGTCCTCCAGTTAGATAGCTTCACCTTAGCATGTCCAGATTCAATGTACCTGACTCACCAGTGATGGCACAAACTTTAAGGCACCTACCCTTGACATCTATTGGTCCACATTCATGGAATGTAATTTTCTCATTGGCTAAGGAGAGTTTCTTGTAACAAAGCCTAATTAGGGTTTTTATTGTAAAATCTTGGCGATTGATCTTAAATTGATCTGAGCCATTGAATTGTATTGAGAGCATTATAAAAGGCTCAAGCTCTTCATTTGTAAAGGTTAATAGTTGGTTATTAGAGGTTAATAGCTAGGAGTTAGTAGCTAGAATAGTGAATAGAATAGCAATTAGAGTAGATTAGGAAGAGAAGGCAAGAAATTTGTTGCCTTGATTGTAAATGAACTCCATTTTCATTGAAGTTATGGTGAAATGTCATTTCTTTGCAATATACAAGGTCTCTTGTTGAATCTTCATTTTAGACGATGGTTAATTGGATTGAATGAAGGAAGTTACTGAATGCACTCGTGAGGAATCCGCCTAGTCCAAACCACTAGCCTCTTGCTGATTGTAAGGGCGCCTTGCGTGGTCAACTGGCATAAAATAAGCTTAATCTAGAGTCGTTACGCGTTTATTGTTCATGCATTAACTTGAATGGTGATCAGTGTCTGATGGTGTAACGATTTGAACATCTTCGAAATTCCCTTAGAAGATCGCACTGAGTTGGTGTCGGATTGTTGAACTTGATGGTGAGACCCAGCCCAGTAGGAATCCACCTAGTCGTTCATCCATCTTCTTGCATTCTAGGTTTTAGATTAGATTCTCCAAACCGTGTATCTTTTGCCATTTCTTTATCTTCCAGCTAGCAGATAGGATTCAAGTTCCAACAGATTAAACGCTCAGGTAATCAAATGTAAGTCCCCTTGTGATTCCAACAAAATCACATCATACCACAAGAGCTTATCCACACGTAGAGACCCTACATACCAGAACCTTGGAGTTGCCTCGATTGATCCTTAGGCGAAATCTTCAGCATTCGGGGAAATTTTGTTCAAGAGAGGATAAGATACCTTGGTATTTTATTCTGTGTTCACATGTGCATAAAAAACACATCAACACAACCCTAGAATGAGATTGTCACTGGAGACTTGTAAACACATTGTCTGCAAGCCTCTATTTCCTTGGTTTATCAGCTTGGAAGATCACTCCTTCAATGGTTTTTCAACCATTGAAAGACAAAAAATACCTATTGAAAATGAAAATTGAATGGATCCAAATGCAAGCCAAAAACTAAATAAAATGTCAATACATCCCAATTTCATTTGCTTCCAAATCCCACCTAGAATGAGAAGATGCTTGCATGCTCAATGTGTAACTCCTTTTGTTATTTGTCAAATGCCTTCTAACATCCTCTTCCCAACTACCACTTGTCTGAAATTGTCTTCCATCACCAAGAGCCTATTAAAAAGCAAATATTATCTTTTTTCGAAAACCCACACCATATCTTAGTATTTAATATTATTTCCATCAGCATTTAATATTTGCCAATGAATTTAATATATATTTAGATAGTGTTACAGCCAAAAATTCTAGAATGGAAAATTTTATTAACTATTAACTATTCTATTAAATGACAATGTTCTCTTCTAATATTTGCGACCCTCTCCTTGATGATACTCTCCCTCCCTCTTGAAGGTGTTGTGGTTCTTGCAAACACTTGGTCACAAGAAAATTCAGTTAGTCACATCTTAACCGTATTGTTGAATTCATTAAATACTGCTAACTAAATAACTTCTTCAATCATTCTCTTTTTGATAAGAACTTCATTCATAGAAGAATAAAATAATGTCATTGATTAGCCAAAACAAAGCATAATAAGCATTTTCCAAAATCAAGAAAGAGGGATGTAACAGAAAGGGGACATGACAATTCCTCCCTCCCAAAGATTGCTTGTCCTCAAGCAATGAAGATTTGGATGGTTGAGAACTTCTAACCCTTCCCTTGTTGCATCTTCAATTGGCAAATCTTTCCACTTGATTAAGTGCTTAGTGATACATTTGTTTCTTAGCCTCTTCTCTTTTATTTACAACACCTTTTTAGGTATCAAAATTAGCTTTCCTTCGTCGTCTAATGGTGGCAACTCAGGAGGAATCACAACTTGCTGTTTGTTGATGGTGTTTTTACGCACTATGCAACACAAAATAAAATACTAAGTATTCTATCCTCTCTTGAACAAAGACTCCCAAATGCTAAGTTGCGTGATCAAGTGGGACAACTCCAAGGTTCTTGAATGTCAGGTCTTGATGTGCTCTTGGATAGGCTCAGTTGCATATGATGTGATATTCCTGGTTTCACAATGTGGACTTACATTGAATGCTTGAATGATGTTGGAATGAAGGATTTCACTTGATTAAAAAAAGGAAAAAAGAGGATAGGGTTTAGGAAGCTAATGTAACTCTAGGAATGTAAGAGCAAAGGACAATCTTTAGTAAAATTCAACTAAGTCTTGCTTCAACATGCAACAAACATCTCCATAAGGCTAGTGCGATCTTCTAAGGATAGCTTTATGATTTTCAAATCATCACCACAAGTATAGACACCATCAAGTTGATGCATATCAATGAAGAAGCGATAATTGAAGTTAAGCTTTAGCTGAATGATTCCAGTTGACTACGCAGGGCACTTTACCATCGGCAAAGTGTTACTAGTATGGATATATGAAATTCACTATTGATCATACACAAAGTCTTCCATTCATCTAAACAACATGAAAATAAATTGGGAAGTAGAAACCATGCAAATTGTTGAATCAACACATAGAATTCACCATATTTTCAATGAAGTTTACATGCCTCTTGCAACAATCTTTGCCTTCTCTTCCTACTCTACTCTATTTGCTATCTACTTTCTACTCATTGTCTATTGACTATTCAGTATTATCTCTCTATTCGCTATTAGCTATTAAATTTTACAAATGAAGAAGTGAGGCCTTATATAGTGCTGTCATTACAATCCAGTGGTTCAGATCAATTTGAGATCAATGGCCAAGATCGAAAGATAGAAACCCTAATTAGAGTTTGTTGAACTCATTACAAATCATTTAATGCTTGACCAATGATACAATTACAATTGATGGGACACATGTCCTTCTTTAGAAAATTTCAATGATGATGGTAGGTGCATTGAACATTGTGCCCATGCAGTAGTGATCTTCTTTGATGGATGAGCTAGATACATTGAATTTGGATGCCTTCTCATGAAGTAATGTGATTGGATAAGTGATGACTAGGCACCACCTTAGCTTGCTCAATCTTTGTAACTCATCACAAGTTGTAATTGAATGATGCATATGTCTTGATACTTAACATTTCCAAGCTCCTGATGTGATGATGACTTTGCTCAAGTTGATCTTCTAACTTTGATTAACTCTTCTGGAACTATCTCTTGTCTTAATCTCTTGCATTCTTGAGCTTCTGTCCAGCTATACTGGCAATGATTCTTGGATTTCTGAAGGAAATTCAAGATTGTGAAAATTTCCACTTCAAATGCCCGATGCTGATTGCTATCCTTTGCCTCGATGTTGCATTTGGTTAGTCTTGTCTTGCCTCTACTCAGATTTCTATTCCCAGTTTGAGTCGCTGTCAAAGCAATGCACTGATTTGGAATTACCTGATCACAAATATGAAACGCTGGAATGTGATGAGGAATGCATATGAATCGTTTCCCAACTTATGAAATCGCTGTGATGATATTGTCAGTTACAGATTCACTGCCTCTGAATGGAGTCATTGCATGTGAGGATGAAGATGAATTCGCTGACTTTAAATGAGATCGCTGCGTGTCAAGATCACAATTGCCTTCTACATAAATCGACCTTTGCTCTTCAATTGAAAGTCGATATCAAGGGAATGTCAGTTACAGATTCGCTGCCTCTGACTGGAGTCATTGCATGTGAGGATGAAGATGAATTTGCTGCCTCTGAATGGAGTTATAAAGATGATATTGTCAGTTACAGATTCACTGCCTCTGAATGGAGTCATTGCATGTGAGGATGAAGATGAATTTGCTGACTTCAAATGAGATTGCTGTGTGTCAAGATCACAATCGCCTTCTACATAAATTGACCTTTGCTCTTGAATTGAAAGTCAATATCAAGGGAATGTATTTGCCTTGAAGAGTTCGAATGAGAATTGCTGGAACCAAATTTGCTGTCAATAAGCTCTATTCTCTGTTCGTTTGCAATCTTGGTGTAACCCAAACAAATAATTGCACTCCTTTGAGGATGAATTCGCTGCTGGTTAAGACAATTCGCTGTTGAAGTGTAATTAATCTCAGAATCACTGAATAGTGAATATGAACCACATCGCCTTTCTCAGTCCTTCAAAATCGCAAGTGTTGATAATCCAAAAAAAAATCGTTGTCAATGAAGATCCCAATAAAATCGCTGCTAATGAAATAAGGATCGCTTTGACAGCTACTTTAATCAGACCACTCCAATAAATAATTCGCCAATATCCTGACAGAGGGTTGAATCGCACTTAGGAAGGCAATATCGATTTTGAAATTGATCAAATGCAATGATCAATTTCAAGCTTATAGTCATTTGGATGGATCAATAACCCATCACAAGGTTTAGGCGATCTGCATTTAATAAGCTTTGATTGGGATGGTAAACACTTTGACCACCCTTATTGAATATCACTCACGAATTCTAAATGACAATTTTGATATCTCAAATTGCTGAGCTCTTACATTTAATGTCATTTGCAATAAAGCAATCAGAACATGATCCTTTTAAAATTGCTAAGTTGGATAGAGTTACTACCTTAATTGATCAAACACATTAGAGCGACTCAAAGGGATCATATATTAAATAAGGTCCAATTAAAATAAAATGCTTTGCCACTTTCATTAAATGTCTCTTGGTCGATCATTAGTGAATTGCATCAAATTTTACCTTCAAATATTTAATCACCAACTTAGAACTTTTAAAACTTTGATCTTTAATTGAGATTGCATAGGCCACTTCGAGTTTTAAAATATCACAAGGCGTTGATTTCAAATACTTGCATTGGTGCGGCAACTGTTATTAAACGCCTTTCATTGATCACCATTTGAATTCTTCATCATACTTGCAACCTGCATTGATCATAGCATAGCTTAGTGTTATCGAATGCATCGCATGCATTGTGGTTCCTTATTCATTGCATCTTGCATCGTGTGGGGTTCAAAGCATTGCCACCCTTCATTCTATACTTGAACTTGACTTAATCAAATCTTTGCTTTCCTTCACACTTCATCGCAGTGAATGACAAGGGGTGCCAATAGCAGTGGAAGGGGGTGCCGGAAGCAATGGAATGAGGTGCTGTGAGCAATGGAAGAGGGTGCCGGAAGCAATGGAAGGGGTTGCCAGGAGCAACGGAAGGTGGTGCTGGTGGAAGATGGTGCCGGGAGCAACAAAAGGGGGTGCCGGTGCCAATGGAAGGGGGTGTCGGTGGCAATGGAAGCCTAGATCATTTTCATGCCTTAGCTAAATTTTCACATCAAAGGTAACTCAATTTGATAAGCTCTTGACTGACTATACTTCTTCAAATGAAAGGCAAATAGCAAAAAGACTCAAAACTAAATAAGAAAGCAGAAAAAAGTGGGGGTTCCCATTTGCAATGGGGTGATGTGTGAAATCGTCACAACACTGTCCTATCACTTTCTTGAGGTATGAGACATGAAAACATTGTGTATTTTTCAACTTGGTGGTAGTTCTAGGTCATAGGCTACTTCCCCTATCTTTCTGATAATCTTGTAAGGTCCATAAAACCTTGGCTTGAGTTTTTCTATTCCACTTCTTTTCAAAGAAATCTGTTGATATGGTTGCAATATAACAAAAACCAAATCCCCAACCTTAAAAATTCTGTCTGTTCTCTTATTATCTGCATACATCTTTTGCCAATTTTGAGCATGATGCAAGTTATCTTTGAGTGACCTCAAAACCTCTTGGCTTTGTTTGACAAAATCACTTGCTGCAGGAACTCTACTATCTGAAAATATTAGATCAGCAAAAGAAAATGCATCATAACTGTAGAGAGATCGAAAAGGAGGCATACCAATATACATATGATGGGAGGTATTGTAACAATGATCTCCTAGTTGCAACCATTTTACCCAAGCACCTTGTTGATTAGAAACATAACTCCTCAAGTATGCTTCTATCCACTTGTTAACTATTTCTGTTTGCCCATTTGTTTGAGGATGGTAACTTGTGCTAGGTGTGAGATTTGTACATGTCAAATGAAAGAGCTTTTTCACAAAATAACTAAGGAACCTACTATCTCTATCACTGACAATATTCTTGGGTAAACCATGCAATCTAAAAATCTCCTTAAAAAACAACTCTGCTATTGGGTATGCCTTAAAATTAGATGTGATAGGAAAGAAATGTGCATATTTGGTCAATCTATCTACCACAACATATATGCAATCTTTACCTTGAACCTTTGGCAAACCAATGATAAAGTCCATGGAGATGCTTTCCCACTTTTGTTTAGGAATTGGAAACGATTGTTATAATTCTGCTGGAAAAATCTGCTCACCTTGTTTTGTTAGGAAGCCATACACTCCTTGATATGTTTAAGGACATCCTCCTTCGTTCCGTTCCAAACAAATCTCTCACGGATCTGCCTATATGTTTTGAAATACCCTTGATGACCAGCCAAGGGTGTATCATGGAAAACTCTTAATATCTTCTCTTTAGCCTTGGATCCTGATACCAAAAATACTCTGTTCTTGTAATAGATCAGCGCATCAGTAACTGTGTACCTGTCATCCTCCACTAACTCATCCAATACATTATAGGCAAAGAAGTCCTTAGCATATTCTGAAATTGTGGAGACTTTCCAATCGGTAGAGATAGAAGATAGTGAACATAGAGTAGGCTTCCTAGAAAGAGCATCAACAACTACATCTTTCTTCCCCTTTACATTATCTCAAAATCATATACTTGCAACTTGCTTACCCAGTTTTGGTGATGATCATTCAAATCCCTTTGATTCAAAAAGAAATTAAGACTATTGTGGTCAGTCTTAACCATAAACTTCCCACATACAAGAAATTGCCTAAACTTGTCAAGTGCATGCATTATTGCCTACATTTTCTTATCATAGGTAGAGTACCCCTTTTCCAACTTATTTAATTTCCTAGTCTCCAAAGCTAGTGGATGCCCCTTTTGGGTTAAGATAGCCCCAATGCCTTCCCCAGAAGCATCACACTCAACAATAAATGGAAGAGAGAAATAAGGAATTGCAAGCATTCGAAATGAACTCATTACCTCCTTATGCTTGTTAAATGTTCTTTGAGCTTCTTCAGTAATAGAAAGCTCCTTTCTTGGTTAAATCATTCAAGGGGGCAGCAAATTGAGAGAAAGCTTTGACAAATCTTCTATAATAACTGCACAATTCGAAAAAACCTCTCAATCGAGTAAGATTGGTTGGTGGAGGCCAATCCAAAATAGCCTGAATCTTTTGCCGATCAACCTGCACTCCTTGAGAGCTTATGACATCTCCCAAGTATAAGATCTCAGTCAACCCAAACTCACACTTTGATAACTTGGTATAAAAGAATTGCTGCTCTAAGATGCCCAAAATGTATCCATATGCTCTAAGTGCTCTTTCTAAGTCTTGCTGTAAATCAAAATATCATCAAAGAATACTAGCACAATTTTTTTGAGTTGTCTATTGAATACCTTATTCATGCAAGATTGGAAGGTTGCTGGTGCATTTGTGAGGCCAAATGGCATGACAAGAAATTCAAAATGTCCATAGTGGCATTGAAAGCAGTCTTTTCCACATCCTCCTTTCTCATGTGGATTTGGTGATGGCTTGACCTTAGATCAATCTTTGAAAAATAAACTGCTCCATGTAACTTATCAATGAGTTGATCTATCCTGGGAATTGGATATCTATTCTTGATGGTCTTCTTATTCAATGCTCTATAGTCAATACACATTCTCATTGTACCATCCTTCTTTTTCACAAGAACCACAGATGAAGCAAATGGACTGGAGCTTGGCTTAATAAAACCCAAATCAAGGAGTTCTTTGATAGTCTTCTCTGCTTCCTCTTTATACCCCCTAGGATGGTGGTAAAGAGTGGTAGTAACAGGATTGGAACACTGTTCTAATTCAATTACATGCTCAAATCCACTATTGGGTGGTAATCCTGGAGGTAAATAATTGAAAAGTAGACTATGCTTATAAAGAGTTGATTGAATTTGAAAATAATTACCTTGTTTCTTTGAAGAACTTGTGGTGTGGACCAAGATTGCTGCTGCCCATGCTACTTGACCTTTGTGAAAAGTCTTTTCGACCCTCTTGGCTGAAACCATTCTAGGAGTTCCATTGGATAGGCCTTTTAGCAAAATCTCTTTCCCATTTGAAGGAAACTTGAACTCCATGGTCTGGTGGTTTGTATAGTAACCCCCAATGGAATGCAACCACTGAACACCCAACACAACATCAATTTCTCCAATTTTTACAACATAAAAATCATCACATAACTCATATTCACTCAAGGACATGTTGAGCTGTTGAACTATTCAGGTGCAAGGTATGGTGAAACCATCAGCAATAGTGACATTGAAACTCTCAAATTCTTCAATCTTCAATCCTCTTTTAAGCACATAGCCCTCATCTATGAAGTTATGTGTTGCACCACTATCTATAACTCTTCGTACTTTGAATGGGTGATATCGCCCGCAGCTATTCTGGCTCCAAAACGGCACTGTTGTACCACGGAATGTCAGTAACACGAACATTACACACCGTTGATTGCACAAGCAACGACTGTGATTTTTCGTAAAAGTCAATAACACGCGTTTTATAACCCCGTTTTGGAGCCAAAATAGCTGCGTCCGGTGATATCTAGGTGCTCCGGATAGGGCTGTGATAGTAACTCCTTTATTCTCTTCTTTTCCTTCTTCCACTTCCACTTCTTCCTTGGTGTCGGGAAAGTCTTCATTATCATCTGTATCAGAATCTGAAACAACCTTAATGAAATGCACTTGTCCTTTGCCCAAACATTTGTGTCCTGGAACCCAAGGTTCTTTGCAAGTGAAGCAAAGCTTCCTCTTTTGTAGTTAAGATTTTGTCACACCATCTACCCTCTTACATGTTGTGTTTGGAGCATTCTTTGGTGGAGGGATTGAACGAGCCTTTTTTTAAAAATTTCCTTTATTCTGCCATAGATTGGGTGGTTTGGAGTCTTGGACTGATGTGGGTTTGATTTCTTGGACCTAGAAACCTCTAGCTGCAAACTTATCTTTATTGCTTCTTGTAAAGAGGAGGGTGAAAAAGCCTTAACTAGATATCTTACATGTTTTTCAAGTTCCTCAAGGAAGAGATGCACAATCCTCTTTTTTGACAAGTCAGGTACCATTACTGCAATCTTTTGAAAGTTCTCTACATACTCATTGATAGAGGTAATCTGCTTCAAACTAGACAACTCCTTAAAGTACTCTTCATTTTTAAGCTCAAATCTATCCACTAGTCTTTGACTGAAATAATCAAAAGAGATTACCTTATTATGAACCTGAGTGATCATACCATGGTACCACCAATCATAGGCAGCACCCTCAAGATGCAAGGTTGTAAATTGTATAGCATCCCTCTCCTTCATGGGATTGAGAGTAAATAGGTCTGCAACTTTTGTAGCCATGCTCTAGCTGAAATCTTGTCTGTCCCATCAAACGTTGTAGCTGAAATTTTATCTATTTTACTTTTGAGTTCTTTCCCACTTGTGTCTTGAGCTGGTTTGAAACCCTTTAAAGCCAACATGCTTTGCATTTGAGTAACATAATCATTGTAAGGAATTGAGTTTCCGAGCCCTTCATCTTGATTGTCATAAGAAATCCTATTTGCAGCCAACTCTCTACTACTTCCTCCATTCGATTTGGAGGTGGATTAGGAGTAGGAGTATCATTTTCAAGCAAGAAGATTGATTCTAAAGCCTTAGCGAAGGATTGGTTGACACTTTTTTGAGCTTTTGATGTGCTTCCTTTCTCCTTTGCAGCCACTGGATTATGAAGTTTTTCTACGAGTAATCTTATTTCTGCAAGGCTATCAGCAGTTTGTTTTTGACTCATCTCTAAATCTTCAAGGAATTTCCTATTGATCTCCTCAGTAATCCCCATGCTTCCTTTATTTTGAAAATTTACTTTAGCTTTCCCTGATGAAGAGTTATCAGTGAGTTCTTTATTCTTCTCCTGCTGTAAGTATCTCTTTCCCTTTCACTGTGCTGCATAAAATAACTAATAAACCCTCAAGCTGGCAAGATTATGGCTTTGATACCACTGTAATAACCCTTGCTGCAATTTATATCAGATTTACAAAATAAATAAAACCCAACTCAGATTTGCATTTCAACAATAAATAGTGAAACTGGATATGTGAGAAATTGCACCCTTAAGTTTGTAAACATTCAAAAACTTCTTAGAAACACAAATAGTAAATTCTGGAGAAATTTTGGCATTATAATGAAACAATACAAAAAGTCTCCAGAAACAGAGCTCAAATGCAACACAAACTCACTGCTAAAACGAAGAACATATTCTGAAACTCCATACACTTTTTCACAACAGCAAAATACATGAAATCAAGTCTAGCAACAACCATGAACAGCAATATATGCTGTTGTAATCAGCAATATAAAATCTGAAAATAACCTAAGAACAAACTCCCACAAAACCACTACAAACTCCTGCAAATCAAACACACAAAATAGCCTTGAAACACAACTACAACCCCAGAATGAGATTGCCACTGGAGACCTGTAAATACATTGCCTGCAAGCCTCTATCTCCATGGTTTATCAGCCTGGAAGATCACTCCTTCAATGGTTTCTTAGCCTCTGAAGAAGAACAAAAAATACCTGTTGAAAATAAAAAGTGAATGAATCCAATAAAATGTCAATACATTCCAATTTCATTTGCTTCCTGTTGTGACGTTTTCACACATCGCCCCATTGCAAATAGGGATCCCCACTTTTTTTTTTTTTGCTTTCTAGGGTAGTTGTTGAGTCTTTAGCTGTTTGCCTTTCATTTGAAGAAGTGTAGTTTGTCACGAGCTGATCAAGTCTAGGCTCTCTCAGTTGGATGACATGAGATACAACACTTCCTTTGCCCAACCATGCTGCCAACCTACCTCTCCCAGCACTGCCGGTGGGTGCTCAAACCTTTCCACTTCCTTCCTTCTACCCCTCTACCCCTTCACCTTCCCTTCCACCCTTCCATCCTTCTTCATCTTTCACCCTTCCTTCCTTCCAACCTCTACCCACCTGGCTTCCTATCCTCCATCTACCTTTCCACTTTACGTCTCCCTTACCTTCCATCTCCTTCCACTTCCTCTACCTCCCTACCTAACGCACACCTTACATCCTAAACCTTCCTCTCACCGTCACTTCCCACCTACCACTCCCTACAACCCTCATCTCATATCTCATACCTCTTACTCATCTTAACCTATTCTAATTAACCTTCCTTGCTGCTCTTCATAACCTATCCTAACCCACTACCCATACCTCCTTTAACATCCCTCACTAACCCCAACCCCATCCTAGCCTACCCATCCTAACTTATCATCAAACCCTTAACTATCCCTATCCTACCCCCTACACCCTACACCCAACCTCTTATTATTTTATTAACCCCCCATTACCCTGTAGCTCCTAACCTATCCCTCTTAGCCTAACTTTACCTCGCAGCACCCCTTTCTTATACCTCCCGTATCCTTTCCTTCATACCCTTGTGGCTCTTTCTTACCACATCCCCCTTACTTACCCCGTGACTTCCCCTTATAATTCCCTCCTTGCCACGTTGTCACCTCTCATCCCACCCCCTTTCAAACTCTTTACCTTCAGCTCTTCAGCCCTCCTACCACGTAGCATACTTGGGCCCACAAATTTTTAGCATGGAGACTTAAAAAGTTTTCTTCTTAAACCATTGCATTTGTCTTTGACTCCCCATTACTACCGTATCATTGTATGGACCCACAAGCTCTTAACATGGGGACTAAGGAGTTTTTTTTAAGGTATTAACATGCTGGTCCCTGCAAAGCACTAAGGAGGAAATTTAAATGTTTTTTAAGGCAGTGTGTATGGTTTTATTTGGGCCCTCACCAACTTCAGAATAGGGAGCAAAAATGTTTTCTACGCATTAATAATGCCACTTCAGCATAGAGGCTGAATTAGCATCAGCACTCCTTTGGGGTCAGGAAGTATGAACTTAGCCTTGCGAATTAGAGATTGAGCGATTTATCTTTGATCACCTTTAAAATTTGAAAATAGAAAAAATTGGCTAAGGCATTGAAAAGGTTAAGGCGTTCGAGAACCCCGTCCTTTGAACAGGAACCTCGTCCTTTGAACGAGAACCCCGTCCTTCGAACAAGAACCCCGTCCTTTGAACATGAGTCTCGTCCTTTGAACAAGAACCCCATTCCTTGAACAAACCCCTCGTCCTTTGAATTAAGCAATTTGTCCAAGGCTAGGCGTTCTAAGTTGAGATGCTACCTGTTCAAGGCTAGAACACTAGTGGTTCTAGTACAAGACCTCGTCCTTTGACTTTGATGATCAACCAAGTGATAGATTTCTATAAACAAGTACATGATGAAAGGTGGCAAATGTTTAAAGCCTGCTCAATGAAAGTTACCAAATGGACACAAAGAGCGAGAGGCAATGACGAATTTGACGAAGCGAAGGGCAAGTATTCAATGATGTTTGAGCATACACAATGCAATTCATTTACCACATTTGATGTGTGTTTCAAAGTTCAAGAACGGTTACAATATGATGATTGAATGACCTGAAATGAAAGGTGGCAAACACATGAACTCCACGATGCAACCTCCGTGCTACCATTCTAATTGAATTCTAAAGCTCTAAGAAAGATGTAAATAATGGACGAAAGACATTTAATATAGAGTGCTTCCCTTTTCAAAAGATTACAAGGTGATTATATCCAAAGGGTTAAGGTGAAAAGTTAGAAGTTGCCTTGTTATCATTAAGTGAGCTTTATTTAATGAATGGTGTTCGCCTTTGTGAACTGATTACAAGACATTTAAAATAGAGAGGCAATTTGTATCATATCAATTTTTTAGGACCCCACGATTTTGGGATGGATGCTTTCATTTAAAATTCAAAATTTAATCATTAAATGAATGCATTCAAAATGAGTTCTTGTTTTGATTTCGATGCATTGAATGAAATTGCCAGGCACCCGTGATGATGTATCGAAATCGCTACAAATAAGTATTGATCATTTCATTTGATCAATACTTAGTCGATATTGCTTCTGATTTCATTTTATTCCCAGCACTCTCACTAGTAAATTGGTTAATGAGCGAAGTCATTATGAGCATCAATTCTTGTTTGCCTAAAATGATATTGAATTCATGCGATCTTGAACTGTGACCAGTCCCTGGGTAACAGGCGATTTTGATTGATCAGCAATTTGTGTTCACAGCATATCCACCTTGGCGTATGATTGCAATCCTGGTTTTAGCGAATTCATAGTCACAGCATAAGCGAGTTGTGTTCATTTTGTATTGAGGCCCAGCGATTCCATTCTTGATCAAACATTTCCAAACAGTGAATTAAGCCTCTTCACAGTGACTCTATCCCCAAGGGTCCAGGGAAACTCACCTTAAGACAGTGATCCAAGTTCAGATCAGACATTGAACTTCAGCGAACTCATCTTGAAAGAATACGATTTTGGCTTTAGATTGGGCAAACACATTCAACGCATTAGAACCCAATCATTACCTTCAGTGTAGCAAAGCCTTTGAGCTGAGCGAATTTTGAGAAAGGACATGGAATTCACATCAGCGGGCTCAGTTAGATCCAGTGATTAATTAGATGAGTATATTTATTCGGAAATCCAGTTAGATCTGATACAAGGAGTCTTTCACAATCTTGAATTTTCTTCGGAAATCCATGAATCCTTGCAAGTATAGCTGGATGAAAGTCCAGAATGCAAGTGATCAAGACAAGAGACAGTTTCAGAAGAGTTAATCAAAGATTAGAAGATCAACTTGAGCAAAGTCATTCACTGATCAAGCTTGGACATGTTGAGTATCAAGAGATATGCCTCATTCATTCACACTTGCGATGAGTTACAAAGAGCGAGATGAGGTGGTGCCTAGTCATCATTTAACCAATCACATCATTTCAAGCTAAGGCGTCCAGATTCAATGAACCTGACTAATCCTACAAAGAAGATAACTACTACATGTGGGCACAAAGTTCGAAGTACCTACCCTAATCATTCATTGGTTGAATTTTCAAAGGATATATGTCCCATCAAATGTAAATTTATCATTGGTCAAGCATTAAATGCTTTGTAATGGGTGTAACAAACCCTAATTAGGGTTTCTATCTTTCGATCTTGGCCATTGATTTCAAATTGATTTGAGCCACTGAATGTAATGAGAGCACTATATAAGGCCTCACTTCATTTGTAAAGTTGATAGCAAATAGACAAAGTTCAAGAAAGTAGTAGAGCAGAAAACAATTAGAGTAGAGTAGGAAGAGAAGGCAAAGATTGTTGCCAAGACATTGTTGCAAGAAGCATGTAAACTTCATTGAGGATATGGTGAATTCTATATGTTGATTCAACAATTCGCATGGTCTCTACTTCTCAATTTGTTTTCATGTTGTTTAGTTGTATGTAAGAACTTTGTGTATGATCAATGGTGAAATTTTTATGTCCATACTACTAACACCTTGCTGATGGTAAAGTGCCGTGCATAGTCAACTGGATCTATAGAGCCAAGCTTAACTTCAATTATCATTCCTTCATTGATATGCATCAACTTGATGGTGTCTATGTTCGTGGTGATGGTCTGAAAATCATAAAGCTATCCTTAGGAGTTTGCATTAGCCTTGTGGAGATGTTCATAGCATGTCGAAGCAAGACTTAGTTGGGTTTCACCAAAGATTGTCCTTTACTCTTACATTTTTAGAGGTAGAGTAGCCTTCCTCAACCCTTGTCCTTTTTTCTTTTTTTTAATCAAGTGGAATCCCATGTTCCAACATCATTTGAGCATTCAAGTATTCAACGTAAGTCCACATTTTGATTCCAGCAATATCACATCATATGCAACTGAGTCTTTCCAAGAGCATGCCAAGACCTGACATTCGAGAACCTTGTAGTTGTCCCACTTGATCATGCAGCTTAGCATTTGGGAGTCTTTGTTCAACAATTCCAAATCTCATGCCTAGAATGGGAAGATGCTTGCATGCTCAATGTGTAACTCCTTTTGTCATTTGTCAAATGCCTTCTAACATCCTCTTCCTAACTGCCACTTGTCCGAAACTGTCTTGCATCACAGAGAACCTATTAAAAGCAAAATATTCTTTTTATTTCCTGAACCCACGCCATATCTTAGTATTTAATATTGTTTCCATCAACATTTAATATTTGCCAATGAAATATATATATATATATTAGAAAGGGGACATGACATATATGTGACATATCATCTATTGTTTGATATTCTAATTTGGCTTTTTTACACCATGTCAGGTTACTAAAATTCAATCTTTGTCGCACACAATTGTCTTAAGATGAGTTGTGAAAGTGTGAGATGTATCAAGTGCTATGGTGATCAACGTTCTTTAGAGTGTATAAAGGAAATCAAGTACTGAGAGAGCTCAAAAAGTCAAAGCATTGATCTTAGATGATGCATGGTGGGCTTGTGTGGAATATGTTTTGTGTTTAATAAACCCATCATCAACATAATTAGGTATGCCTGGTCACTCATGTTTGAGTGAAATTTATGATGACATGGATTTCATAGTTGAAAAAATAAGGAGCATAATAGAAACCAAGGAGCATGATTCAATAAAAGCATTTTTCAAAAGAGTGCAAATGATTATTGTTGACTGTTGGAACAAGATTACCGTACACTTGCATCTCTTTGCATTTGCTTTGTCCCCAAAGTATTATATCGAAGAGATAAATTCCTTACCAAAGAGGGTGGAACCATATAGGGATGAAAGGATGAAGAGGTTGCTGTTGGTTACAACATTACATTCAAAAGAATATTCCTAGATGTAGATATACAAAGTGTTGTCTTGAGTGAGTTTAGCCACTTCATATCTTCAAGGAATCATGATGTAGCACTCTTTGAGACAAGTACACAAAAGATGCTCATGAATGGTGTACATGTTGGACATTGCTGCTGCTAGGATATGTCGTTGTCATTGATGTCAACATATTCCTGTGACTTATTGCTCCGTGTTGTGATGTTTTCACACATCGCCCCATTGTAAATGGAGACCCCCTACTTTTTAGACCCTCTTGGTCTTTTGGTTTTTTGTTGTTGGGTCTTTTCGCGGCAGTCTCGTTAGTTTCCTCAGTTTGCGAGTGTTTGGGGGTCATTTTGATTAAGTCTGCTTTTTCGTTTGAGCAAATTTGGCCAAGTCTAGGGCTCGTTTTGTCAATTTTAAGGTTTCTGCCATTAGTCCTAGATTTTAGTAAGTTTCTATTTTTAGTAAGTTCTTTCCTGACTTGTTTTGTCCAAATCTTAACATTTTGAAACACTTATTATTTGGGAAAATCTATTTTTGGCAGGTTTATCCTTGAAGATGCTGGAGACTGAACGTTCCTGAAGATCATTTCTAAATCCGAAAGAGTTAGAAGGCAGACAAGTTGGATCAAAAAAATGGTTAAGTATGGAACTCCTATTCCAGATCATCGAAGTCTGGAAATTCACATCAATCCACAAATGGCATCCTGATCCGGAAATGGCTTGAAATTTGATTGTCTGAAAATTTAAAAGATCTTCTAAAACCTAGAATTTGCATTATCATTACTAGAGATCTGAAACCACTCTCAAACATCTTGCCAATATATACATGAAATATAACTTAAAGTATAAGTATACTTAAATGTTATATTTCATGTATACATTCTGATGAAGAGAATGAGGAAAAATCATGAAAATCCTTCCCCAAGTCAATTCAGTGCCCAAGTTTGGGCAAGGACGCCAAACAAAGGAGTCCATGGAGAGCGCAGAGAATGTGAAAATCCTTGTACATTCTGATGAAGAGAATGAGGAAAATCATGAAAATTCTTCCCCAAGTCAATTCAGTGCCCAAGTTTGGGCAAGGACGCCAAACAAAGGAGTCCATGGAGAGCGCAGAGAATGTGAAAATCCTTGCCTAAGTGGTTTAAGCGCCCATGCTTCACCAAGGGCGCCAAAGTGAAGTTGACATGGAAAGCATGGAAAATTGTGAATTCCACCACTTAGTGAAAATTCCGCCCTACTCCTCTGGAAGGCACCAAAATGAAGTCAGCAAGGAAAGTGAAGAAAAACATGAATTCCATGACCAAGGTAAAATTGTGCCTAGGGAGGATGGAAGGGCGCTAGGAAGGAAGGGTCATGGAGGAATCAAATGTTAATGAATTCCTTGCCTTATGCAAATTTGCACCCAAACACTTGATAGGGCGCTAAAGTAAGGTCCTCAAGGAATTCATAAAAGTGAGGAAATCCATTGCACAATGATTTTAGCGCCCAACTAAGGATGAAGGCGCCAAACAAAGGTATCCATGGAGATCATGGAAAGAATCAATTTCCTCCATCAAAGTCAAAATTCTATGCCTATTCAGGAAGTTGAAAACTTTTTCTAAGGCATAGAAAGGATGAAATTCCTCCATAGGCATGGAAATCCGCTCACTTCAAGAACGAAAAGAATTTTCCAAGGCAAAAGGGAAAATGAGGGTCACGAATGGAAAGGAAAAGTAGAAAATCCCCTTGGGAATTTTTTTAGAAAAATCCATTTTTAGACACCAAATCTCATCAGAATTTCAAAATTTTTGCAAACTTCGACTCGTGAGAGAATTCTCTCTCTCCTGGACCTGGGTCCTAAATTTTAGGAAAATTCCTAAAAAATAGGAATTGTGGAAAATTGATGGAAAAGCTTTCCTTGGAACAAGATGAACTCAAAAAATTTCTTCTCCAATTCCGAAATGTGCCTAAGGTTGGAAGCAAGATGTAAAAATCAAGGTTCAGGAAGAAAGGTTCAAAATTCAAAAAATTCCTTCCTCAGGGAAGGATTGCTCCCAAGAAGGAGAAATTCTAGGAAAGTGGAAAAATTGACCAAGTGTTGGAGATTCCTTCCTTTAGGACAAAATTCTTGGAAAAGGTGAAAATCTGGCTAAGTGTTGGAAATTCCTTCCTTTAGGACAAAATTCCAAGAAAGTGAAAAATTGGCTGTGTTGTGGAAATTCCTTCCTTCATGACAAAATTCTTGGAAAAGGTGACAATTTGGCAAGTGTTGGAAATTCCTTCCTTCAGGATAGAATTTCGGGAAAGGTGAAAAATTGACAAAGTGTTGGAAATTCCTTCCTTCAAAACGGAATTCCAAGCAAGGAAGAAATCACACCCAAGGATGAATTGAAGATAAAATTTCTAAGGCAAGGAAGGAATCAAAGATGAACAGAACAAGAAATTTCCCCCTCCAAGAATTTTTTTGAAAAATCCATTATCAGGCATCAAAAATCACTCGAATTTCAAAATGATGGTAGATTTGGATTCGTGAGAGAATTTTCTCTCTCTTGGGCCTTGGAACCCTAATTTGAATTCCTAAAAAGTAGGAAATGTGCAAAATTGATTAAAAAGCCTCCTTGGAACATGGAAAATTCAAAACTTCAAAGAAAATTCTTCCCAAATGAAAATTTCTCTCCAATAGTTTCTCACCAAGTGGTAGCCAAGTTAGTGCATGTTGAATTAATGGAGCACATTTTTTGCATGTAGCCATCACATTTAGGGCGTTATGGCAGATTCCTTTTGCATGGCAGCCGTCGTACTTAATGTAGTGGTGGAGCATCTATTGCATGTAACCAATTTGGAAGTCATGGTGCATTCAATGCACATTGGGCGAATTTGAAAGAAGTGGTGCATTTAATGCACAATGGACACCATTTTTGGCAGGAATGTAATTAATTGTAATGGGATGGAATTAATTGTATATGGGCATCATGGGCATTTATTGTTGATTCCCACCTTGTTGCATCATGTGTGGAGAATCTTTTGGGGAAACCCTAATTAGGGTTTTGCAATGCTTGAGGCCTATATAAAGCGGTGACCTCCCCTCATTTGAAAAATGAGGAAGCTTTGTGTGAAATTGTTGCGATAAATTTTTGAGAAAATAACAATGAAACATTGTCCTTTGATGGTGTCCACTTAAGTTATTTTTTCAAAACTTGCATGGTTTCACCTTCCTCACTTAGAGTAGAATTTTATTTTCTCAGTTGTTAGATAAAGTGCTTTGATTTCCATGGAGAATGTAATGGTGTTTGATGAATTCCTATGGTTCATACTTTTTGCATCTTGCTGATTGTAAGTTGCAGTGTGAAGTTAGCCTGAACCCCCAAATTTATGCTAAGTTCGATTGTGAATAGTCGTTTGGATTGTGCCGTGTTGGGTATTCAAATGCACTTTCTCAATGTGAAAATCCTTCAACATCCTTAGAAGATTGCACCGGTTCTTGCGGAGTTGTAGTTAAACTTGGCGAAGCAGAGCTTGGTTTATTTGGAATTTGTCCACCAAAGCACTATTCATTGATATCATTTTCCTTAGGAGTAGATTTAGATCCTTCTAAACCCTTTCCCCTTTATTTTCAGTTCATTTTAGTTCGTTCGAAGCAGAAGCATCGTAGAATTGCCATATTCGATGATGGAGTTCCAGCCACAACAAAGAAGTGAAAAAACGATCCAAACGTAAGGCCCCTTGAATTACCAACAATCACATCAGCCAACTGGGTCACATCCGTGCATAAAGGAACCTTAGAGTTAGCCGTTTGAACTTTCTGGCAATCTTAGCATACGGTATAACTTTTATCAAGAGAGAATAGAGTGACCGTTGGTACACTTTATTCTGTGTTCGACATAGTCATAAAAAACACGTCAACACTCTGATGATTGCAGATTGGTTTATTGGGATCATGGTTCGGTGTATGGAGTATTTCTAGTGTCATTATATCTTTCTGTATCGGTTTCAGTGATCCGGGAAGCCTAATTGATCATATCATATGATTTGGTTTGCAGTTTTGATTTTCTGATCAGTGCTTTGCAGAGTTCAGTATTTCCTCCGGTATATTCCGGTGTGATCAGATCTTGAGATGAGATTTTGGGAGATTGTTTGGGATGTTCATGTGTATCTTCACTGCAGATGGTTCGTGATTTGTTGTTCCGCAAGTTATCTTTTCTTCGTGACAGTTGCTACTGTTTGAGTGTTCTTGAGTTTCAGACGTTGACCGATGAAGATCTAATAAGTGGTGTTGGTGCAGCTGTCTCTGATGATCCTAACGTGCTTGCTGGTGTTTCCTAATTGTGTCCTATTTGTTTTGATGATCCACATTGATAGATGCGCGAGTTTTTGGTGATTTTGCTGAATTGGTGTTGTTCTTTGTGTTATGCGGTTTTCTTGGTGGTGTAACGTGTTGCGGTGGATCTTGGCATGATTTTCGGTGTTGTTGCGTGTTTGAGCATTTGATTTTGATCCATGCTATATCATGTATATCATTATATTGGTTCAGTGGTCGATCTTTGTATTATGTGCTGTAATTTTGTAATTGTGAGTTGAGGGTTTGGCTGACCTTGTTGTCAAGGTTGATGAATTGTATAAATAGGTGATGTAGTCATGTAATTTAGGTGTAGAGGTTGTGTCTGCATTATCAGAGAGTGGTGTATGTGCGAACAAAGCGATTCAATCTTTCAGTGTGGTGTATTGAGCAGAGATTGGTGCTGAGCAGACAAATGTGCTTAATTGGAACTGTCATCAAGCATTAGCAGATGCTATTATTGTAGTTCATTCCTTCTGGATTGTAGTCCGAATCTTGTTGTAAGTTAGTGAGACTTCCTTGAGGGTTGTTGCCTTCCGGGTTATTGTATCTTGAGCAAGTGAGCTCTAGGCAGTGTGTCTGAATGCTGGTGCAATCCCCATTGTAATATTTTTCACATACTACTGTAGAGTATCATCTTATTGTGGGTAGGTTCCTACCGTGGTTTTTCCCTTAACTGGGTTTTCCACGTCAAAATCTTGGTGTTGCCGGTTTTGTTATCGATTTGCTTATTCTTGTTGTTGCTGCAGTTTATCAAATTTGTATTTGTGGTTAAGTTTGTAGATCCGTTGAAAACTAATTCAACCCCCCTCCCACTCCCTCTTAGTTTTCCTTCATTGTTGTTGCCAACAATTGGTATTAGAGCTAGATCCTCCAGAAGAAACTTAACCGCTTGAGGAGATCCGGGATGGCAACTGGAGGTGTTATCTTTAAGAAAGAGAGTCTGAGATTTGATGGAAGTAACTATGCTATATAGAACCAGATGGAGGTGCACTTGAGATGTCTTGGAGAAGATTACTGAAAGATTACAAAGCATGTCTATTCTGTTCCTTAGAATGGACCGGTTACTGTTGATGAGATCAAGGAAGCTGAAAATAACATTAGGGCTAAGGAAGCATTGTTGAGTGCTCTGATTAATTCAGAGATGACTAATGTAATGGGACTTCAGACTGCACATGAGATTTGGGAGAAGCTTGAGACCCTATATGAAGGAGATAAACAAGTCAAAGTTGCTAAGTTGCAAAGTTTGCAAGGGAAGTATGAGATGTTGAAAATGGGAGAAGATGAGAACATAAACTCCTCTATGGCAAAGGTGAATGAACTTGTCCTAGGTATCAGATGTGCTGGTGGAACCCTTGAAGAAGTTGAAATTGTTGCTAAGGTGTTGAGATCATTGCCTCTTGCTTACAAACACAAGGTAGCTACTATTGATGAGATCCAGAGTGTGTGACAAGAGACATGTTGGTTGGAAAGATTGCTGCATTTGAACTGAGCGAATTTGGTGAATCACATGGAAAGTCTGAGACAACATTTAGAGCATATGTATTCGAAAAGCAGAAGTATGATCCCAATGAATGCAAAATATCCAGATATGAAAGAGAGAGAAGAGAGATGGAAGAGCAAGAAAGAGAATTGGATGAGCTTGAAGCATTGATTGCCCGAAGATTGCCTAAGGGAGCTGGTAAGTATGATGGAAAACTGCTTTGGAAATGTTTCTCTTGCAATAAGATAGGACATTTTGCTTCTAGATGCCCAAAGAGAATGTCTAAATATGATAGGCATTGTTAGAGTTATCTTGTATTAGGTAATAATTATTTATTTAATTATTAGTCTATTATACTCTACGCTTAAGCTAAACTTAGACATTTATTAATATTGTAGGTACTCTTTATCTCTTTAGGGTTTCTATTCTCCTGTCATAAGGATTGTATTGTAACTTTTCTTTTTCATTCCCTCTCTGAATGATAATCTTTTCTTCAAAGCCTTTTTAACGTTCTGTCTCCAATCTTCTCTTGTGACAGGTATTTTGCTTGCAGATGCTCTTGGGGTCTCAAAAGTTGTACTTTCTCAACTTCTTTATGGTATTAGAGCCATCATCATCTGCTGCTTGTTCATGATTTCTTTTCAAAAGATTTTCTCTGGAGGCAAGGGTTTCAGTTCTTTTTCAGAGGTTTTAGTTTGGATCTGGGGTATCCTTTTTGTTTTTGGGCATTTTGAGCTCTTTTTGGAGTAGAGTTTTTTCCCATGTGGTTTTCTCTATTTCTTCGTTTCATAGAGATTTGGTTGTGATTGGGTTCAGTTGTGACCTAATCACACAATACCCCATCTCAGATAGGGACCCCCTTAACTTTCTAGGCCCTTTTTGGTCGTTTGGTTTGGTTTTTGGGGTCTTTGGTGGCAGTCTCGTCAATCTCTTCGTTTTGTAAGTGTTCAGGGGTCAAATTGATCAAGTCTACTTTTCGTTAAAGCAAATTTGGTGAAGTGTAGGGCCTGTTTCATCAATTTTATGGTTTGTACCTTTAGTCTTAGATTTTAGGGATTTTTGTTAGGGTTTTGGAAAAACTGAGCATATAATTGGAATCAGGACCCTTCAAGGAACCTCCTAGTAAAATTTGAGCCAAAATGGAGCAACTTTCTATTTTTAGAAAGTTCCTATTTTTTAGGGATTTTACTGAGTCCCAGAATGTCTTCATTTTGCCAAAAATCAAACTAACTATTTTTAGTAATTTCTATTTTGCCAAAAATCAAACTAACTATTTTTAGTAATTTCTATGTTTAGTAAGTTTATTTTAATAGTTAGTCATTCTTGCACCCTGTCTAGGGGTCTAACGCTGACACTTTAAAGGTTTCTATTTCGGGAAAGTCTATTTATGGCAGGATCAGGCCAGCAGACAGTGAAGAATCAACATGCACAATCACTTCTAAATCTGGAAAGTTGAAAGCAAACAGGCAGGGGTCTAAAATGGCTAAGTGTGAGAATCATCCCTGAAGTGGAAGGCACAAAATTGTTCTAAGTCTGGAAAATCCACCTTCAAAGTCCCAAAGTGACGTCTCAGCACAGACAGTGGTCAAAATTTGGCTAAGTATGGGAATCTGTTTAGGAATGGAAAGCTTGAAAAATCATCTAAGTCTGGAAATTCACATCAATCCACCAATGTCATCTTGATCCAAAAATGGCCTGAAATTTCACTAAGTTTGAAAATGTGAAGGATCTTCCAAAATCCAAAATTTGCATTATGATTCCTATGGACCTGAAACCACTCTCAAACATCATGACAATATATATGAAATATAACTTCTTATACTTAAATGTTATATTTCATATATATATCCTGACGAAGAGCCTGGAGCTTGTGAAAAGCATCAAAATCCTCCATGCATGAAGAATTCCGCCCAAGGGAATGATTGGGCGCTAGATGAGGTAGGTCAGGAAATATTTAGAAATTCATGAATCCTCCAGTGTTGAAATTCTGCCCAACTGTGGACTTGGGTGCTAAAAAGGTCTCAAGGATTCACAAAAAAGTTGTGAATTCCTCCACATAGTCAAAATTCCGCCCTTGCACCAAGGAAGGCGCTAAAATAGAGGCGTGAAGGAAGAATGAAAAACGATAGTGAATGCCTCCCTTACCCAAATTTGCGCCAAGAGAGGATGGTAGGCGTTAAACTGGGGGGGTCATGGAAGAAGGAAGAGATGGATGAATTCCATGACACAGTCAAATTTGCACCTAAGGATGATAGAAAGCGCTAAACTCACATGGAGGTGGAAGGAAGGAGAATTTGATGAAATCATTCCTCTAGTCAAATTTGCGCCCAGAACTCAAGGAAGGCGCCAAGATGGAAGTATGACGGAAGGAAGAGAAAGGATGATTTCCTTCCCTCAAATTAAATGCCGCCTAGGAATGATGGAAAGCACCAAAATAGCTAAGTTAAGGAGAATCATGGAAGATTCCCAAATTTGATGGAATTCCCTCTCCAGCGAAAATCGACGCTCAAGTTTGAAAAAATTGAAATTTTGCCTAAGGCATGGAAGCCAAGGGGTCAAGGAAGAGTCGAAAGGCGAAATTCCCCTCGGGCAAATTTTTGAATTTTGCTATTTTTAGACACTGAATCTCGCCGAAATATGGAAAATTTTATAGATTTGGAATTGTGGTGAAATTCTCCATCCAATGAACTTGGCTCCTAAATTTTAGGAGGATCCCTAAAAATAGGGATGTTGAAAAGAGACATGGAAATTCCTTCAAAAGTAGGAGACGACAAGTTAGAATGAAATCAAGCAAATCTTGAGAGAATCCTTCAAATTCCCTCCAAAATTGGAAAGAGTGAAAATTAACGAGTTGGCGAAGAGAATCTTCCAAGTATGACGCATAACTTGGTGCATTTAAGGAAATTTCTAAATTCAAACTCACTCGCATGGGAAGTTTCTTCTGCATGACGTAGTAATTGGGGAAAGTATGACGCGTCATGAATGCAATTGCTAATTTAATGCCTCTTAAGAATTCTATATAAGTTTGGAAGGGCATTTCATTTCTCACGTGCAAGATTCAGGAAAGAAGAAGTGGAGAAGTGAAGAGTGGTCATACTTAGTCTCTGTTTTCATTATTTTCAAGGTGCTTCCAGGATGGCGGAATCAAGCAAGGCAGCTACTCTCTCCAGGCAGGCATTGATCAAGGCGGAAATGAAAGGTTTCCTTCCCCATTCCCGACTGAATTCAAGATGGGAAGAAATCAGCAATACTTATTTAAGCACATTCAAGATCAGAATGTTCGGGACAACAGGGCACAGTCCATTACCAACAACTGTCAAAACTGTCAAAAGCGGAATTGTTGCGGCAGTTGGTTTTCCTCTTGCTATTCAGTGCTCGGACTTGGTCCAGGATTGTGCAGCACATTATAATTTAGAGCGAAAGACACTCTCAACGCCTGATGGCAAGCTGCTGGCAACATTGACTCCGGAGTCAATTGGCGAGGCTTTTGGAATTCCTTCGCACTATTCCATGACATACAGGACCAGCAACGGAGCTTAGGCAGTATATGAAGTAGGTCCTCCTAGGTGCTGATTTAATTAATAAGCAGTGGTTGCTGAAGCCTAGGGTGCATGCCTCCAAGATGCCAAAAAATCTCACCATCTTCGAGTTCAAGCAGGAGTATGTGGACCTGATAAAAATGCTAAGCAGAGTAATGGGGTGTCCACATGCTGTGAACTTTGAGGCCTGGATGTTCTTCTACATAGGCGAGATCATGAATTCAAATGCGCTGATCGGCTGGGCCAGATTGATCAGTCATTACTTGCATGAGCAGTTAAAAAACTTAAAAGAAAAAAGGTCCCAGTCCTTTTTCATGAGCTCCTACTTGTTCTATATGCTTGCGCGAAGAGGAGGATTTGATGGGCTGCCAGCAAGAGGAATCATGGGTTGCGGACCAGCTCAACTGAAAGTACATGAGTGTTATCCCCAAATGCATCTTCACAATGTCAATTCCTATAGGCTGGCGAATGACACCTTCACCATGTATTTGACACGGTTTATGCAAAAGAAGTTGCATGTAAGGGTGTTGCAGCAAGCAAATGCTTTGGTCCAGAAGTATGGAGTTGCGTTCTTGCAATGTCCTAAATTCACCTACATCAGGACGCAAGGATTCTCGTTCTAGTCATACAAGTTGCCAAGATATCCATCATACAAGCTTGTATTGCTGGAGCTCATGAGACAGTTAACTGCTTATGATCAGTTGCAGAAGAAGAAAAAGCAATCAATTGAATTTCCAGTTGTCTTGAGTGACTTCATGGAAATATGCCCAGGCTTGGAAGCCGTTGAAAGTGCAGCAGGGGAATTGGCTTTCTATTGTCTGCCATTTTATACATCCAGGGCCCAATATGATCCTTACTAATCAGAAAGGTCGTTGGCGTCAAATTCATACACAAGTTTCACTTAGAAGATTATTGGGCAGGTGTCGAGGATGACTTTGAGGTCTGGAAGAGAATGCATTCTAGATTGCCCCTCGACACCATCAGGATAAGTGGAATTTATCAGGTGCTAGATCAGGTGAAGGAAGATGCAGATTTGATACAACCTGAATTCGAGAAAGTAAAGGATCAACCTATTCAGTTGCCAGATTGGTCAGAGCCTGAGATGGATGATTTGAGTATCTTAGCTAGACCGGTGCTAAAATTCACCAAGCACTGGATTGACTGGCAGATAAGGAGGTTGGCGGAAAGGAATGTACATCTAACATATCAGCTAATGGGAAGTCTAGATTCTCAGAGTGAGGCAACCGAAGGCTCTTCGCAGGTTCAAGCAGTTAGGGAAGTTCAGATGGATAAAGGAAAAAATGCCCAAAAGAGACCAAGGACAGCAAAGAATAAGGATATCCAGCAGGAAATCCCACAGGAGGTTCAACAGGAAGTCCAGCCAGAAGAACCTCAACAAAAGAAAGCAAGGACAGAAAGGGAGCATTCACCAGTTAGTTCCTCGAGTGTACGGGAAGTAGAGATGTTTCCATATACCACGGGTCCACTTCCAGAGAGCGTTCCAGCACCAAATATACTTAGCATCAATGCTTCACAAGGACACCATCGGCCAAGAAGTCAAAGGCAATAAAGTCCCCCTCACCAGGAAGAGGCTTGCCAGGATAGCTTCGTGGAAGCTATCCCTGGTGAAATGGAGGAAGAGTCGCAGGAACATGAGCACATAGAGGATCATAGGCACTCCATCCCCGCTCTGGATTGGCTGGTGGGAAGGCTAACAAGGGAATTAGAAAGGGAAACTGATCCTGCTCGGGAGTTAGAAGAATTATTGAAAAGGATGGATCTGCCAGCAGAAAAGAAGGCTCCCCGAAAATTTTCCAAGGTTGTTAGGGGAGAATCTGGATCCCGAACCTTACACATTGTTGAACCTGCAGTGAATAAAGACAAAAATGAGATCAGGCAGGAGGATTATGTTATCAGATAGATTGATCTTGGCCATGGAGGAGACTTTGAAGAATCTTCCTTGGCCATGGAGGAGAAACTGTTGAAATCAAAGGCGAAATGTAAGCGGCTGAGGGAAGAAAATAGAGTTCTATGCGAGTATGTCAGGAGTTTCAAAAGACCCCTCAGGGAGGCAGGTCCTTCATGATAGTTCTGATACTTAATGTTAAGTACAGATGCCAAGCTAATAAGATGAGAGGGGGGGGGTGAATCATACAAACATAATCTTCCATAAAAACAATAGATTCAACCTCGGTAACATATACTTCAGTAATATAACTAAAACTGCTAAACATGCAAACTCAAAAGCATATAAACATCATAACACTCATAACACCAGATTTAACGTGGAAACCCAAATAGGGAAAAACCACTGTGGGATTTCGGACCCACTAAGAAATATACTCTTCTAGAGCATGCTCGGTTAAAAGCAAATCCTGTTAAAGATTACAAACACATTGCTAGATGTGACCCGGTTAAGGGATTTCCCTCAGATCTGTTAGGATCTTCACCTTGTTAGAAGTGACCTTGTTAAAGGATTTCAAACACTCAATCAGAATGTCACCTTGCTAGAGGGTTTTACAAATAAGACTGTTAAGTCCACTCGGTTAAGAGATTTTCTGTCGCTTCACAAAATAACAGTAATAAAAATCTCTTTGCAACTTCACATCTAAAATGCTAAAACAGATTCTTATTTGCTCAATACAATAGGACTAATCTTGTCCATCTGCTGGGCTCTATACTCTGTTATTCAAACAGGTCTTCAAGCTTCTGTGCTCGGTAATCACTATGTAGCATCCCTGTGCATAAACTTGCCCGCATACATTGTTTATCAACAGTTCCTTATTTATAAACAATTCGCCAATTGCTTAATCTCCTTGATCACATTTCCCATGATCAATCATAGCCATCAGATCTTCAAATTTTGACCAGGTTCAATGTATCCTTCGATCTGAAAACGTTTTACCCGGCCTTGGAACTTGCATACATTTCTTGGAACTTGTGCTAGGGTATTGCGGTTCAATCTGAGCTGTAGATCTTCCTGCCGATTTTCCTTTGCCATAGATTCTTTAACAAACTTTATTCATGGCATACCAATCATTTAATCATAGCCAGCTCATCAGCTTCCTTCATTCAATAATGCTTTTATTCATTCAATGCATTCTGTTATTACTCGGTTGCAACTCGGTAAATACTAAACTTCACTCGGTAGACATACCGCCTTCATTAATCGATAGCGATAACCTTAGGGTTTACCGACTAGGTTCCTTAGGGTTTACCGACTAGGTTCTTTGCTCGGTAACATAGTATAGTATTAACCTTACAATCAATAACATATGTATGATATCAAAACAATCTAAACATCATGATCTCATCATTGTCTAACTTGGTAATAGTTGCCCATTGAATAACTTATTTCTCCCCTTATTTATCATATTCTTTCTGTGTCTTTTACCGACATCTTTATACTCATCAAATCATACTTTTCAAGATATGGCAACATCATACTGAATTAGAAAATCAATTTCTTGACATCAATGACAAAATAATAATATTAAGACAGTAAACATCCTTAATCAGTTATATCCATAATCATCAACAACCTTCTCAATATCCTTATTGAAATGCCAACAATCTCTCCTTGTCTGTTATAATGCCAACACTTCATTCACTCCTCCCTCCTCCCTTCCTAAGGAGGTGGTTGATGATGCAGAGTTATTAGGGCGGTGGCGCAAAATTCCAGGGAATGGATAGAGGATGTTTATACCGAAGCAGGAAAATTCATTGAAGACTTAGCTCAGCTTCATTCAAAGTTTGTGACCCTCCAGAACAGATTAGAGACAACAGAAGGATTATGGGAGGATGTGCACATTTACCAGGACTTTACCATTCCATGACTCGGGGCTTTGATGAAGGTTCCAAGGCAAATTCTGGTTAACGGGAAAGTGATTCAGGAAAATGAAGCTTATGACTTTCCCCGATGGTTCTATGCCGTCTACTCAGGAAAGAACACCTTTGACAAATTCAGCGTTGACTCCTTCGCTTTGAAAGAGTCCATCAGAGGGGTGCAGGAGGAAATCATTAGTGCAGTTGAAGCGTTGTTTGTAAGGAAACTCAGTGACAGTGGAATAACGGTGAACTCCCTGAAATCCCAGTTACACTATTTCTTCTTCGTAGATTCATTCCCTAAGGAACATTTCGCAAATGTTTCTTCATTTTCCGGTACGATAAAGAAGACTCAGGAAATCACGAGGGAGTGGGAAAGCTTCTTTTCCAAGAGTGAGGACGAAATCGCCTTGATGGAGTTCGACATCAAAAATGTGCCAAGTGTCTCCATAAATGAGCGGGATAATGGTCGTCCATTCTTGGACGAGAATCTTTTGGTTGAATAGTTATGGCGTATTTACTGTTGGGAGTATTTTGACTAAGTATGGGTCTAGTCAATGCATGTCCCTGCAAATAAGGAATCTTCTTGCATGCAGCCTCCTCATTATGGTTTTATGACAGATTCTCCGTGCATGTCGCCGTTGTCGGGAGAATGATGTGCCTTTATTCCTTGTATGAAGGTGTTCGCTATATTCTGGGCATAATCAACATCATGGGGCGCATTTAATGTGCTAGTGGGCGCTATTTTGGGCTTTGAATTAATTGTATATGGGCATAATGGGTTATTAATTACCGATTCCCACCTTGTTGCACCTTGAGTGGAGAATCTTCTGGGGTGGAACCCTAATTAGGGTTTGCATGGCCTGAGGCCTATATAAAGGGGTGACCCCCCTCATTTGTAAGGGAGGAGAGATTATTGTCTGAGATTGTTGCATCAAGATTGTGAAGTAGCCAACTTAATGCATTGTTCAATTTTGATGGTGTATTCTTGTTCTACTTTGGCAATCTGCATGGTCTTGCTCTCTTTAATTAGATTATATTTGCTTATATGTTGCTAGAAGAACTGGATCTAATAGGAGTACTTGTTGCAGAATTTGAGCTCATACTTTTGGTGTGCAGTTGATTGTTGTATACCGTGCAAAGTTAGCCTGAGCCTTTTGATGTGTATACGCTTAACTTCGATCATCAGTAGAGATTGTTCGATCTGATGGTCCATATTGATGATCTGAAAAACCTCCACGCACCCTTTAAAGATTGCACTGCCTTCGTGTAGTTGTGCTTTGTTGGCGAAACGAAGCGTGGTTTGATTTTGCATGAGTGATCCCGTCTCCCGTTCTTAGGATTAATTTAGCTTTAGCATAATCTTCTCTACCCTACTCCTATTTACTTTTTGCATATTTCGAAAAATCCAAAAGATCCAAAACTAGAGCTTTCATTGCAAATCATCCGTGCAGTAATCTTTGAGCTTGCATGAGTCTTCTCCAATTGAACACACGTAAGGCCCCTTGGGTTATCAGCAAACCCATCAAACATCTGAGTCACGTCCACGCACTAAAGGAACCTTGGGATTAGCTGTTTGAACTTTAAGCAATCCTAGCATACAGACCGATCTTGATCAAGAGAGGATAAGGTGACTGTTGGTGACTTTATTCTGTGTTAGACACGGTCATAAAAAACACGTCAACAGGTACCTCATCAGGGCTTGTTGCTGGGACCCAAATTTGCCTTCTTCTTGTAGTTGCATTTTGCTTTCTTGCATTTAGTGTTTTAGCTACTCCCTAAGTTCATCTTAAGGGGGGGTGTTAGAGTTATCTTGTATTAGCTAATAATTATTTATTTAATCATTAGTCTATTATACTCTACGCTTAAGCTAAACATAGGCATTTATTAATATTGTAGGTATTTAATAATTATTATTATTAAATACTCTTTATCCCTTTAGGGTTTCTATTCTCCTGTCATAAGGATTGTATTGTAACTTTTCTTTTTCATTCCCTTTCTGAATGATAATCTTTTCTTCAAAGCCTTTTTTGTGTTCTGTCTCCAATCTTCTCTTGTGACAGGTATTTTGCTTGCAGATTCTCTTGGGATCTCAGAAGTTGTACTTTCTCAACTTCTTCAGGCATGATAAATTTGATAAACATGATAGGAATGATAGATATGAGAAGCATGAGAAGTATGATAAGCCTTACAAGTCTAACTGGAAGTATAAGTGTCAGAAGAACTGTTATTATGCTATTGATGAAGGTGTTATAGATGAAGAATCAAAAGGAGATGAAGTTGTGTTTATTGCCATTAAAGAAGATGGACCGATACCTTTTTATTCCACAAGCTGCACTATTGAGGAGAAAGCTTTAGTTGCTAAAGTTGAAGAGAAAAATGAATGGGTGATTGACAGTGGTTGTTCAGATCATATGACCGGTGATAAAAGCAAATTTGTGAGTATGGAATGATATGATAGTGGAATAGTAAGATTTGGAGATGACAAAGCTTGTGTGATCCGTGGTAGAGGTTCTATTTCCTTTGATGGTAAGCATAACACTGACGATGTCTTGTATGTTGAAAGTTTGAAGCATATCTTTTAAGTGTTAGACAAATGGTTGACAAAGGTTATGATTTACAATTCAAGAATGGAAAATGCAAGATCCTAAATGCCTCCGGTATAGAGATTGCATTTGGAACTAAGACTGAAGGTAATATCTTTCATTTAAATGCTGGTGAGAAAAGTTGCTTGATTGCTCAAATTGATGAAAGTTGGTTGTGGCATAAGAGAATGTGTCATGTTAATTTTGATTCAATGATTAATTTCAGTTCTACACAAGCTGTTAGAGATCTGCTTAAAATTGTTAAGCCTGCTAATCTGGTATGTAAGGAATGTTAAATGGGTAAGCAAACAATAATTTCTTTCAAAAGCAAGCAGTATACATCTAATGGATTGCTAGATCTCGTGCATACTGACCTATGTGGACCTACAAATATTAGAAGTGTGTAGGGTGATAGATACTTTATGTTACTAATTGATGATTATTCCAGGATGATGTGGGTTGTCTTTTTGGAGGAGAAATCAAAAGCATTGGACAAATTCAAGATATTCAAAGCAAAGGTTGAGACAGAGACGAGACTGAAGGTGAAATGTTTGAGATCTGGCAAAGGAGGAGAATTTTGTTCCGGTGAGTTTGATTCATTTTGTGCGAAGCATGGGATTAGAAGACAATTATCGGCTCCTAGAACCCCACATCAGAATGGAGTTGTTGAAAGGAAGAATAGAACTGTCTTGGATGTTGCAAGGACTATGCTGATTGAAGGGAATGTTCCGAAGATCTATTGGAGAGAAGCTATTAGTACTGCTGTTTACACATTCAACCGAGTACATATAAAAGGTGATACCGGAAAGAGTTACACATAATTGTGTAGAGTTTTGAAAAGAAAGCACTGAATTTAATTTATTTCTACAAGCCTTGACATGACGGGAGTGAGGGGATCAATGTGTTAGTTTTAGGATCAGAAATGAAATAAGCAGAAATACACAACACAATAGACAATTAACACAACAGTTTACCTTGGGAAAACCCTCCTTCTTGAGGGAGAAAAAACCCAGCCAATAATATATCACATATATTATATTGAATAAGGCAGAAAATCTGCTTTACAACTTGGCCAATCACAAGGCCGATTAATGCAAAGATGATAGCACCTCTCTAGATGCAAATCTGTAAATGATATTATTTCTTCTTGATTATAATCGATCTGAAGCAAGATAACAATCTGCTGAAGATAATGTTCTCCTCCTTGAATGGTTAGATCTGCTGCTATCAAATGAAGATCTGCTGCTAAGGTACGAACTTACTGCTGAAGAATTCGAATTGGATACCAAATGAAGGAGATTGGCATGAGTATATATACATAACTTGGTGTCTCTTCATGAATAGTCGGCCTCATCAAGGAGACGACTTTACAAAAGGAAATGAGGCGACTTTCCCATGAGTCGGCCTTAATATAAATAAATATAATTATTATTATTTTAAATTAGGCGTTACTCCTCTTGAGTCGGCCTTGATAAATTATTATATGTTTAAATAGCAACTCCTTCTTGAGTCAGCCTTATATCTTTCATTTGATATTTATTATTAATTTCGATTTAAAGGAGAAAGAAATCTCCCGCAGCTATTACATCAACATCATGAAGGAGTGAGTGATTGAAAATATTTGTGGCAGCTGATGAATTTCTGTTTGTTCCCACAATAGAACTATGATGCAATGCTTGTTGAATCTTAGAGGAGAAATTTCATTTGTGGCAATAATATTATAAGGAAAGTAGCAAGTGATGTTTTTAAGGCTTGATTGAGGCATGTTGACATTCATGGTTTAAACTGACAATTATAAAATTAAAGCTACAAACTAAAAACAACTTAGTGTTAAAGGAAACTGAAGAGCAAAAGTGATGAATAAGAGAAGATGATTGCACATCTTTGAAGAAGAGAAATAAGAAGCAGCAACACTGAAGAGGAAAAAGGGAAAAAATACTCTCATGATATTTCCAGTTTTTTTAGCTCACAATATGTTTGTTGGTATCTTTTTTGGCTGAAGTTCGCAAATCTTGATCTTTTGATTTTGACGAAAAGGAAGTCTTGTCAGCAATCATTTTGATCCACAGAATTGTGCTGTGGTTAGTCCATTTAGTTTGGACTAAAAGAAAAATTGAAAGTTTTGTGTGAGTTTTCAAAACTAGCTTCCAGTGTGTACATATTTGCATTGCATAATAGTTCATACTTAATACAAATACTTGTTTCAACTGTAAATATGTATTGTTCCTTTCCTGAACTTTTCTGGATGCAGTTCAAGGTAGAAACATATGTCTAGGTAGAGTTATCTTTAGTTGTGAGGATTAGTAATATTTTCTTTTTCAGACTTGGATGGTATCTGTTCAAATACATATTCAACAGATTGTTGGAATGTGTGTGTGTGTGATTCTGTGGTCATCATATTTGGTTTCGATCACATTATGATTTTACTAATTTTCCATCTTTTACTTAGTCAGATTTGTACACTGAAATAACTTATTATGTTGTGTGTCTGTTTGGAATTTGTTAAATCGACGAGATAACTAGCAAAAAACTACTGGCATAATCTATGTATTGATTCTATCCTACTTGCCTAAGTTGCAAATAAGATTCTAATTTTTTTAAAATTTTATTTGAATTCACAGAATTACCCTATGGTGGCAAAGGAGTATGAGCGCGTACGTGCTGGCAAGCCTCCTCATACAATAGACATGTCTCGCTATGGTTTAGAGCCACCTCCTCTAAGCAAGCGGAACGATGTGACTGCCTGGAAGAATGCTCTCCACAATGCTCAAAGTCAACTTCAGCACCAAACAATAAGGTACTGCAGCTTGTCAGGTACTTTTCTTCTACTATGTGAATTATTAATTTAAGAGTCAGGTACTTTTCTTATACTGCACGTAACATTCTCGATGATTCCTAGACAATGCAAGCTTGCAATATTTGAGTATCAATGCCCATCCTTCTGTCATGCAAGAATAATAAAATTGAGTAAGGATTTCATTACTCATTTTACACCAAAATTCTATGATCAGAAGTTCCTCCATGCTATATGTCAAAGTGAGGATCTACAGAATCCATTATTTTTGTTCAGTGTTGGTCCAAAAAATTTGTAAAATGTGTGTTTCTATATCGTTGTTGGAGTGCACACATTCCATATTTTAGTAAGTACTTTGGTCTACAAAATCTGGGCTTTTCTATGTTAAATATTTGTAGATTTTTCTACCATAGGTTCTCTTTTTGTATATGAAGAAAACTTTTTGTAGATTCTAAAATTCATGGCTATTTCTTTGTTACACATTCCTAAGGTTCTACCAACATCTTAAAGTGACAATAATGATTTTTCCTTAACATATAATCACAATCTTTCAACGAAACTTGCTAAATGGGCATATGTTTGTGCCATAAGAACAAAGATAAAGCTGTCAGCATATTGAATGCAAAAGCAACATGAAAACTATTCGTTTATATAGATTATAGCCAATGAGGAGAAGTAATTAGATGAAATGCAATGTAAAAGCTTGCACTCCAACTGATGCATTCAGAAAATGATTGTTTTGCAGATTTTACAGCTCCTCAGTATTTGAACTAGTATAAAGATACTCCATGTGTGTTGGTAACTCCTAGAAGGAAAATTGTTTGAGTTGCTCTCTGTCAGCAGGCTGGACCATGCAAGATTGTAAAATGACATTTTTTGAGAGAGATTAATATCAGTTCCACCTGTTATTTCTTGGGCCTTTCCAATTTGTTCTACATCCATAATTGTGAGCTGCTTTGAATTTAAACAGCAGATTTCGTACTATCCAAGAAATAAGAAAGTTTTATTTTCTTGTATCAAGCAAACAATGGCATCTAAGTATGTGATAGTCTTAGTTGTCACTAAGTGTTATGTTATGTCATAACCCATTGGTTGTTTTGGGATATGTGATGGCTGACTTGGCCATACATAATCCCCGACTTTAATTAATTATCAGTTCCTCAATAAAATACTTGTAATGCCAGTTGTCATCAATGGGATTAGAATATTACTATGGCCTATGATGTCAAATGAAGGAGGTAGCGAGTAGTTGTTGGATCATCATATTTGCTAATTCTGTTCTAGTTTTAAGACTTTTGTAGGTAACTCCCTTAAGGTGGTTTGGTTTAATTGTCAATTTTTTTGTGCTATCTTGCTAATATTGCGTGGATTTGCCATATGTGGATCCAATTTGTGATTTTATTTTCTATTCTGCTATTAATTTTTTTTTGACCTGTTAGGAATGATGATGCTACCCTTTTGTTGCGCTAATTAATTTCATTACAAGTGGCACCATCATGACAATTTGGGCAATATTGTATGCAGAGTAAACCATTCAGGCAAACAAAGGACAAATTTTGAAATTGAGAACTTTACATGTTAAGAATTTAGGGTTTTAATTTGTACCTAGTGAACTGGGATAAAAAATAGTCTGGAACTGGGTTGTCAACTGCCAGTGCAATTTATTACATGGATCTGTCCTGGTTAGATTGCAATTTTTTTCCCTCTTATGCAATATAGCAGCCATTGGATTCATCTTGGCAAGGTGGTCTTAATCACTCAACTGGCTGATAACCCTAGTGTTTGACTTCTTCATGGTTTTGTAGATGCTTCAATTTGAGGGAAGGCCAAATCTGCCACAACTCTGGGCAAGACAACCACCCAAAGGAAGACATGGATTTAGAAGGGCTAATAACTAAAGTGGAATAAATACAAGATCAGGGAAGCCACCAAGAGAATTTCGGTAGCTCTTTGGCAAAGCTGGAAAGTCTATTTGCAAAGATTGAAGAAAATAATATGTAGTTGCAAGATATATTAAAATCCGTAGGGAACGTGACCATAAAGATGGATGAGCTGTAGAGTCATAGATAAAGGACAATTACTCAAGGAATCTTAGGAATTCTGATTTAACGACCATGGTTTTCATTGTTGGAATCAATAGAGGAGTAATTCTGTTCAAATAATCAACAAAGTACATAGTTAAACAATTCAATATGGTTACAAACAATCATATATTCGTTGAGTTATGACTAACAAAAAAAATCTATGCATACACATAACAAACAACTATACAATTATCAATTGCAAATACACTAACAACTTCTGTCTGATCTTTTTTTTTTCATTTTAGCTTTATAATGTAGTAATTAATTTATCTAACGTTGCCCCTTTAATACATCATAATCTTGAGAGTGGGAGAGAGATAATTTCAAAATTACTCAAACTTCACACCTGCAAGTGAATTGGTGAATATAATTGCAGATTGATTTTGAGTGGGGTAAAATTGGAGCTGAATATAATGTTGCTGAACGTGCTTGTGTATGAAGCAATGTTGAACTGCAACATGTTTTGGGTGCTCATAGAACACTGAAATGCGAACAAAATGACATCACTTTGCAAACAATTCCACCCACTGCACAATATTTTGCCTTAATGGAAGATTGGGCAATTTTGTTATACTTCTTACTTCACCAAGAAATTGGACTAGATCTTAGAAAGAAAACTAATTTAGATATAGATTTCTTGTTACCGAAGGAACTGGCATGGTTTGTATGTGTAGCTAGTCAAGAATTGTTGATTCTTGTTGTACTTAGTACCATGAATATACCTTAATACTTACTTTGCCGCCTTATAGTGACATAGCTTTGGTTCTTTCATTAATCATGAAAGACAACTAATGGTGCAATTAATATCGGGCTTGGTGTAAGTTACGCAAATGAGTCCCCCAATCAATTGATGACAAAGATTGGGAATCAATTGAAGAGATGGATCATATGAAGATAAAGGGTATCTTGTCTTCATGGGTGTTGTCATTGGCTTAAAATCCATCATTTGTGACTTCTTGATTAAATTCTTAGCATATTTCATCTAAGACATAAATAAGCAATGTGTTGTTTACCATACTACCAACCCATGAAAATAGTGCAAGAGGTCAAGATTAGTCATGCTGAATGATTTCTTAAGGTCATTATTTGCTGCATTAATCGACATCTCTCTAAACTTCCCATGATGAACAAGTTGTTGACATTTACAAAAAGAATCACTATCTCCACTTTGCTCTTTGAGGCAAAGACTCAAAACATGTGGACTCTAACAAAGTCCATGTTGCACAAGAGGCATCTATTTCAATATAGTAGGCTTTGGGAGTTTTTGCTCGAGACTAAGAGAGATTTGAGTAGTATGCATATATTCTCTTGACTAGGAGTTATTTCTTAAGGCCAATATCTATTGCATTAGCCAACATCTTTGAATTGACTATGATGATCAAATTGTCAACAAATACAATAATAATCAGCATATATCAATTTCTATTCCATTATTAGCCTTGCCGTTTAAGGTAAAGTTTCAAATTATGTGGATTTGACAAAGTCCATGTTGTACAAGATGTTCATCTATTTTGATAGACCGTGCTTTGAGAGCTTGTTTGAGGTCAAAGAGAGATTTGATGAGTCTGCATATCTTTTTCTCTTAACGAAGTGAGATAAATTCCTTTGTTTGAGTCATTAACATTTTCCATGTCTCTATTAAAGAAATCACTTTTTTTATGCCCATTTGATGCACTTTCCACCCGAATTGTACAGCCATAGCAACTACCATTTTTATATCTTGGCCACATGAGCAAACGTCACGCCATATTCAATGTATTCCTTCTTACCACAGTTCCTTGCCACAAATCTCACCTTATACTTGTCTACGTTGCCATCCTCCTCGGTCTTGGTCTCAAAACCATTTATAACCAATGACCTCCTTTTCTATTTTAAGATTAACATGTTCCCATGCCTAATTCTTCATCATTGCTTTATACTCTACATCCATACCATTCTTCCAAGCTTTGTAACTTTGTACTCTTAAGGCTTCTTCAAATTTTGAATTGCACTAATGATGGATAAGTTCATCTCTACAGCAGTTATGCTATGAGTTATTGGCCCTGAAGTTGGTGTGCTTGTCACTCTGTCCAAATTTTCATTGTGTATGGTGTTGGTATACCATGCAGGTATTTGTTGAATGGTAGTTGCAAAAGTTTGTGCTGAAAGGACCTAGTTGACCACCAACACCAGCATTATCATCATTGTCATCCTCGTCATCAAAAGGTTTTATAGGAGCAATGCCTAGAACAAGAGATAGCATGGAAGTTCAGTTGGATTCACCCTTCTCAGTAAATGCTACATCATTATTGATGTACAACTTCTTGATGCTGGGATGCATTAGTCAGTGGCTTTGGACTTGTATTTGAGAAAGATACATTAGTATTACACACCAACTTCTTTTGCTTTTCTTTGTATGTTGTGTAACCAAACTATGCAGATGGGAAATCAAAGGCTTATATTTTATCCATGCTCCCTCTATAGTGATGCCATTGAGCGCTTCGTTGGGTGTGCAGTTCAACAAGTGTTGTGCAAACAACCTCTACCCAAAATGCACGTTCCAAGTGGGAATTTTTTAACATATTATGCACCATTTCCATGATGGCATGATTTTGTTGTTAAACAATGCCATTTTGTTGGCGTGTGTCAGCAGTAGTCAACTAAGGTTAAATGCCATGCTCTTCAAGAACAAAGAGAACTCATAGTTTGTTTACTTTTCCTTCAATTTAGGGGAGGCACACATATATGATGACTAGATTTTTTTTTTTTTGGTAGGTAATAGGCCGAAGCCGCAATATTTTTAATTATTATTATTATTATTATGTTTGATTAGATGACCCTAGACCTTCCCCATTTTTTATGGAAGGCCAAGAGTCACGGCTTAGAATTCCATTTTAGATGTCCCTATTGGGAATTGAACTTGGGTCTCCACAGTGAGAACCCAGTGTTTTAACCAGTTAAGCTCAACCCCTTGGACTGATGACTAGATTGTTGTTACATAAGAACATTGAACTTTTTAAAGATTTGAAGGCTTGGTTCTTTATCTTCATGAAATATACCCATATTTTGTGTGTGATCATCGACAAAGAGTTGAAAGTATTTGAACCTACTTCTGCTAGGGGTTTGTTGATGTGTTTTTTATGCACCTTGAACACATAATAAAATACCAAGTTATTCTATCCTCTCTTTAACAAAGAATCCTCATATGCTATGCAACGTGATAAAATGAGATGACTCCAAGGTTTACAATGCGAACTATGCAACTTAAATGTTGTGGATAGACTCAGTGTTATGATGTGATTTTACTGGAATCACAAGGGGACTTATGTTTTAGTTGAACTTTGCTGGAATGTGGGATCTAACTTAACTTGGAAAATAAAGATAAAAGAGATAAGGGTTTAGAAAGCCTATACTAATTCTAAGAACAATGATGACAATGGATGATACTTAGATAGACAAATTCCCTCAAACCAAGATTTGCCTCGCCATGACGATAACAACTACACAAACTTGATGCAATCTTCGTAGGAAATGGAAGATTTTCATATTGCAAATACATCACTCAAATACCCAATGCTGGCGCAACTTGAACAAGTATCCACAATCAAACTTACCACAATGATTAGGCTTAGGCTAACTTTACACTGTAGCTTACAATTAGCAAACTACAAAAAGTATGAACCAAGGAATTCATCACAATATCTTCATAAGCATCCACCATGATCAATGAACTCTAATTAACTTCGAGAAGTAACAGGAAACCATGCAAATGTAGAAACACAACACAAAGATCCACCATAACTTCAATGAAATCAAGCATTTATTTCCACAAGTCTTGGCAACAATTTCTTCTTTCCTCCTCCTACTCTACTCTACTTTACTTGCTAT